>NW_026590062.1:4083523-4244496 GCF_907164565.1 Psammomys obesus
AGATGACTCATAGAGACACAGATGCTAGAGTGACCGCTGATAGATGACAGACAGACAGATAGATGACTCATAGAGACACAGATGCTAGAGTGACTGCTGATAGATGTAGATAGACAGACAGACAGATAGATAGATGACTCATAGAGACACAGATGCTAGAGTGACAGCCGATAGATGATAGACAGACAGATAGACAGATAGACAGATAGATGATAGATAGAGACAGATGACTCAGAGACACAGATGATAGAGCGACAGCTGATAGATGATTGATAGACAGATGGATATATGATTGACTTACAGAGACATAAATGATAAACATGATAGATGACTGCTAGAGATGTAGATGAGAGATGACTGATAGGGAAATAGTAATGGACAGATATACAGAAAGAGAAATATAGAGACATAGATGATAGACAGATGATTGATAGACTGACAGGTGACAGATGATAGAGACATAGATGATAAACACATGATAGACATGATTGATAGACATAAATGTTAAATATGATAGAAAGATGATTGGTAAAGAGATGATTGACAGATATATAGATAGATGGCAGACAGAAAGACAGACAGACAGACTTTCAATGCTGGGGGAAGAAACCAGGGCCTCACATGTGCTAGACAAGATTTCTACCATTGAGTCCTTGGCCCAGTCTTTTTTTTCACTCTGAGACCTGGCCTCCTTAAGTTATCCAAGCTGGCCTTGCACTTGCTCTGCATCCACAGCCGGTTGTGAACTTTCAGTTCTCCCCCTACCACAGCCTCCCCAGTCACTGAGTCACTGGCTGACCATCGGCCGGGTTCCACAGCACTGTGGCTCCAAGCACCCCCACCACAGCTCTTCATCAAGAGCCAGGCGTGCTCACCTCCTTGAAAACCACAGCAACACTCCACCACACAAGGAAACTGAGGCGCGGAGGGGCAGGGCCTGCGAGCCCCCACCAGGAAGCACAGAAAACCACAGCCTGGTTCCTAACTGCAGACTACTCTCAGTCAGGGCACTGGGGCCTCCGAAGGGACAGTCCGGCAACAATGACAGATAAATTTGGTTGTCACAGTGCATGTCACGGGGCACTACTGGCATCTAGTGGATCACGGCCAGGATGTCCCACAGCCCACAGGACAGCACAGTCTGACCCCACACACAACATCCATGGTGCTGAGGCTGGGAGTCCTCCTCCAGGGAGGAGAGAAACGGGCCCAGCTGCAGGAGGCCAGGGGCTGGGAGTACTGCAAGGCCAGAGCCCTGGGACTCAGTTTACGCCAGTGACTTGTCCTAACGGATGGGGGTGGGGCAGAGAGCAACCAGTGGGGATGATGTAAGCTGTTGGAGATGGAGCCGAGGAGCCTGGCTGTATGCTAGGAGGCCTAGCAAGTTCTGGAGGCGGGCCTGCAGAGATGGCTGTGGGCGCCAGCAGCAGCTGGGGGCGGGGGCTGGGCGCACTCACCCCAATCTTGCCCGTCTTGGCAGCCATCATGAGAGGCGAAAGGCCATCGTTGTTGAGCACGGTCTCCAGGTTGCTATCCGAGAAGAGACGGGAGCACTTGAGAAGCA
Source organism: Psammomys obesus (assembly GCF_907164565.1). Lineage (NCBI taxonomy): Eukaryota > Metazoa > Chordata > Mammalia > Rodentia > Muridae > Psammomys > Psammomys obesus. The sequence goes on from NW_026590062.1 coordinate 4,085,088, forward strand.
ACAGGTCGTACATCTTGGTGACGAACTTGGTGTTCTCTCGGGTGTTGTCGGCGATGGCCACCAGCGCGTGCAGCACCGTGTTGCCTCTCGAGTCCTGGCGCCGCATGTCAGCCTTCTTGTGAGGGTTCTCCGTCAGATAGTTGACGATGTGTGGCTGGTTGGTGCAGGCCGCCAGGGACAAGGGCAGCTCACCTGGGGCCAGGGAAACTGAGGGTCAATGCAGGGGCCACGGTGGGGCTGTGCCTGTCACGCCAGGGATGGGGACAGATGCCACCCTCTGCTGTGAACAGGGGCTGGGGCTTTTCGTGGTGTGGGTCTGGAGTCCTCTGCGGAACTTCGGTTCTGAGTCCCATGTCAAGTGTGGTGCTAGCAGGGGGACGTTCGGAATATTTCATTGGTCCAGTTGTGGCAACAGGGTGGCAATCTGGACTGGGAGATCCCGCCCCTCATACGGCATTGGTTGGTCTAAAGGACAATGGCATAGTGGGGCGCTGGGTGCTGACAGCCCATCACAGCCCTCAAGGTTCTCCTGATCTGCAGCTACAGTGGGAAAACAGAGGCTCCTGGACTCAGTCAGGTGACAAGGGTGAGGCAAGATGAGGTCCCATCTGAGCTTTCTCCAGACCTCCGACTCTGAAGCATGGTCGCAGCAAACAGGACTCTGGGGTCCATGCCCAGAGGATGGATCTGAGTATGTGGGAGTCACCAGGGCTGCCGACACCACCTCTCCCTGGTTCTCCACACCCAGCCTACCCGACTCACCGAAGTAGAAGTAGCCGCCCTCGTCCTTGGGCTGGAAGAAGCGGCCTCGGGCCTGGGCGTGCACATCAGCTCCCTGGGCCACCAGCAGCTCCACGTAGTGCTTACAGCGCCGCTCAATGGCAATGTGCAAGGACGTCTGGCCTGGGGAGGAAGGCAGCCAGGCTCTGGAGGGGCAGGGGTCCAGCCAGACTTGCTTAGGGCTGACAGAGTGGGCTACCAGATGTGGAAGTGGGGCCTCGAGGCCAAGTGTCGGGCAGCAATCACTGGAAGGCAGCGGGGAGGGTCGATGTGGGATTTGGGATACCCGCTGGCCAGAGCCTGCTCTTCGTGAGCAGCCTTTTCAGCCCACGGGATGACTGACTGGTAGGTTCCAAGGGCAAGGACTTAGACACGCAGACTTGAATCCCAGGGGGCCCAATGGCCTCCTGGCCTCAGAATGTTGACTCCTCACTGTAAGCTGGGAAGGTTTTGAGGACTCTATTGGAGTCTAGCGGAGTGCAAGCTTCTTGCGGGCTACAGATGGAGTACACGGCCTGGGAAGGATGCCCATGGCACGGAGGGGGAGGGAGAGGGCCTCTACCCAGCCGACTGGGCCAGCCAAATGAGCCCCCGGAGACCAGAGTGGCGATAGACGGCCTGGCCAAATTACCCCCTCGTTCCTAGTCTCTCAAATTGGGGAGCACAGAGCCAGTGCACACGACATTTTTGCCTCCTGGAACTGCAGGCTCAGCCTCAAATGGAGCCTCAAATGGCCAAAGGGTCCAACCACACAGCCTCTAGGGTTCAGGTTTCTTGCTCACAGGCATCGGATAGTCTCATTCTGAAATTCAGAATAGCAACATGCAAGGGGTAGTGGCTGTGCCCTCATTCATTCATTCATTCATTCATTCATTCATTCATCCACTCATCTACTCACTCACCCATTCGGTAGCGCTGTCCCAACATCGCCGGGCCAGACCCACCTCGGTAGTAGATGTCTCTGAAGGGTGAGTTAATGAACTCTCGCATGTTGCCGGTTCGCTCGGCGATGTCCAGCAACACCGGGATGGTGTCGTTGCGGCCGTTGTGCAGGTTCAGCAAGGCCTTGGGCAGGCAGGTCTTCCCTGTAGACGGCTCTGAGAGAGAGAGAGGCGGGGAGCCCGGCTGTGAATTTGGGGCAGGAACAGGAGTGCAGGCCTGGCTGCCACCTCCCCGACATGTCCTTGGCGGGGACGCGGTGCCCACTCTGTCTCTCACAGTGTCCGTGAACTTACGGCAGTCGATATGCTTTCACATACAGGAGGCCGAGGCCTACAGACTGGCCTGTACTTCCTATCTGGGGAGGTTTCTCTTTGACACAGGGTCTTATTATGGAGCCCGGGCTGGCCTTGAACTCTCAATCTTTTTGCCTCGGCTCCCAGAGTGCTGGGATTACAGGTGTGTGCCACCAAACCCTGCACTTGAGGGGAGTTTTATGTTTTTGTTCTATTTGTGTGCACGGGTGTTTGGCCTGCATGTCTGTCTAAATGCCGTGGACTTGCAGTGCCCGCGGAGGCTATAAGCAAGGATTAGGTACCCTGAAAGTGAAGCTGTAGACGGCTGGGAGCCACCAAGTGCGTGCTGGTCTTCTGCAAGAGCAGCCAGGGCTCTACCCCTGAGCCGTCTCTCCAGCTCAGGCAGGGATTTTTTTTTTGTTGTTGTTGTTGTTTAAATACAAATGACCCCCATAGGACCATAGGGGATGACACGATGAGGAGGTGTGGCCTTGTTGGAGGATGTGTGTCCCCGTGGAGGCAGGCTTTGATGTCTGAAGCTCAAGCAAGGCCTAGTGGCTCACTGTCTCTTCCTGCTGCCTGTGGATCTAGGTGTAGAACTCTCAACTCCTTTTCCAGCACCATGTCTGCCTGCACACTGCCCTGCTTCCTGCCATGACGATGATGGACTAAACTAAACCTGTGAAACGGCAAGCCAGCCCCAGTTAAATGTTTCCTTTTACGAGTCTCGCCATGGTCATGCTGTCTCTTCACAGTAATGGAACAGTGACTAAGACGCTGTTGTTTGTTTTGAGGCAGGGTCTCACTGTGTATCTCAAGCTGTCCTGTAAGTGCCTCGGGACAGCTGTCTGGACCTGGTGGACTGTGACCTTAAACAGCACAGTCTTCCAACACTGGAGCTCATTGGTTCAGGGAGGGTGGCTCTGGGCATCTCCCTGTTTCCACCTCCCCAGAGCTGGGATCCCTTGCCTGCCTTTCCCTGTGGATGCTGGGGACCTGAACCCAGGCTCTCATACTTGTACGGCGGGAGCTTTAGCCCCACTGAGTCATCTTCCCAGCCCTCCTGAGAGGCTTTAATCAGCTCTGAAAGCAAGATATGCCAGACAGCATTTGCCCACCCACGGGAACACGGAACCTTGTCCCATGAAGAATTTACACTAGTAAATGTACATTTCCCTAGAGAGGGATGGAGGACCACAGTGCCCCCTGAAGCCTGGCTGAATATACAGAGGACACAGCACCTTTAGAGGGACAGAAGGTCGGGGGCCCACGCTGTGGCAAGTGTGAGCATTTTCTGTTGCCGTCCAGCAGCTTTCGGAGCCCGAGTCTGCCAGGTACCCATCACCTCTCCCGATGCTCACCAATACTCCTCCAACCTTCTTTCCCTCACTGTGATTGTGTCTGGCTACAGGAACTAGCATCAATTTCCAAAGAGTCAGTGAAAAGCAAACTTGCCCATCTCCTGCACCAATCAGGCCTGGAAGATGGATCCAAAGTGGGAGCCACAGGCACGGGGTGAGGGCCCGCTCTGCAGGCTGGCACCTCAATGTTGGAGTCTTGGCTTCCTCTCTATTCAACAGCAAACAAGGGGACGTCAATGAATCAACTGTATTGTGATTAGCCTGACTCCAGGCAGCAACGAGCCCTCCATACATGTCAACCCTGCAGTTAGTCTCCTGTGGGGGAGACTTGTGCGGCCATCTCCCCAAATGTGGGGAGGGCTTGACGCCTGGGAAACTTCCAGCCTGACCCTTAGGAGTGGGCATGCCAGACAGCCTTTCTCTCCTGTTGCCCAGGCAGGATAACACCAGCTAGCTGCTTTTCCAATGCATCAGTGACTACAGCTCCCCACATCCATCAGGTGGAGGATGCCCAGAGCCCCTGGGGGGGGGGGCTGTGCAGTTGTATCCCCCATCTCTGGCCTATGGGTGGTATCAAGCCACCATTTTATCAATATTACCGAGCAACTACCAGATCTCCACGGCAACCCAATTTCCCTGCCTGGAGTCTCATTTCAGAGACTCACAAGCCTGAGATATTCCCCCGTCGTGCCCAGCCTGTGTGGTCCTCCTTCACCCACTTTGCACACAGAAGCTTCTAGTCACCCCAGAGACCGTGGAGGCCAGAGGGTCTTTGTTCTCACTGCCCCTTCACTGATCCCTAAACTGAAACACTCCCTCCTCCCTTTCCACAGACTAATGCAATTCACTCAGACTTACCTTGGGGTCTCGCGTCCTCCAGGAAGCGTTCCTGGGTTTCCCCTGGTTAGATACCCTTTACATTTGTAACTGTGTGCTTGCTTCTGTGGCCTCTTGATCAGATCAATGCCTGTCTCCCCCTGGAGAGCCACTTGAGATGGTGGGAGCCTCTATCTGACTTGTTCATCAGCTCCTCATTTCAGCCCCACTCCACCCCCACCCGCCCAGTGCCTGGTACTTCATCGGTGCTCAATGGCATCTTGATGAATTAGTAAGAACTTAACTTACTAAGTTAAGTTAACTTAACCCACACCACTGTGATTCCAAGTCACAGCTGGAACAAGGGGACCTGGGGCCGGGGCTGGGGCCTGGGCTTCCATACCTTCTGGCTTTGGTTATGGAACCATGGCTAAAGAGGAAGCAGTTCCTCAAATAACCACCAGGTGGTGACATATCTATGGCTATGGAGCCCGCTGGAGCCAGGGTCCCTAAATGGCCCGCCCACTGACAAGCAGGAGCTTGTGAAATTACCAGCTTGGTGGGGATAGATGGGGGGTGGGGCGGGAGCAGAGATTCCCAGATACCCCTGAAAATAAGATGAGCTTATCAGCCTCCAGCCAGAAAAACATGCAGGGGAGGATCCAGGTTCAGTGGAGCCTGAAACTTGTACAATTTGGGGGCCCTAAATCTCTGCTGGCATCAGAAGTACACTTCAGGGCTCTCTGTACTCACACTGCAGCCTCAGTCAGGCCAGGGAAGGGGGTGCAGGATGAGGTGGATCTCTAGAAGTGCAAGCAGGAACCCCAACCTACTGTCCTGCCGCCCATGGATCCCAGCTGCCGGCGTTTTGCACATCAGGGCACAGTCTGTCATGCCATGGAGAGGCCACGCCACCATGTTAAGTGTAGAAGTGTGTTAGAGCGCCCTGGCTAGACTCTTGTTTAGCTACCGAATGAATGAATACACAAGGCAGCCACTACCCAGAGAGGTCCCGTGACGTGGTAAAGGGCCCAGAGTCTGGCTGCCCAAGCTATTCTGTTGAGTTTGGCATGAAGTGATATTCGAAAGGGGAAGAGCATTACCAAAGCCGAGCAGACCCCACCATGCCCACCACCGTGGCTCACCCCGGAACTCCTCATCGGTCAGGCGCTTCTTGTGGGTCAACAGGAAAGACAGCAGTCCATCCAGGTCGGCGGTGGAGCCCCGAGAGACAATGTCAAAAAGGATCGGCCGGTTGAAAACTTTGAGTATTGGGGGTGGCTGGGGTGCAGGAGCCTTGGGGCTCTGTGGCTGCTTCCTAGAGGGGGAAAAACGAGCGACACTGGGGACTTATGCTCTGCCTATCCTGCCCTGCCCTCCTGTCCTTAGGGGCTCAGAGGTTGGGGGGAAAATGAAGCCTGAGGGAAGGACCAAACTAAATAATACTATGGAATGCTTTCTCTAGGAAGGGGGACTGTGTGTTGGGCAGAAAAAGCAAGGAAAAGCATGCAAGCCTGCATCTTCCTGCTCATCTACTGCCCACCCACCCTCCCCTGCCCTTCCTCCATCTAAGCACTCACCCATCCACTCATCTGTCTATCCATCCATCCGTCTGTCTATCCACTCACTCACCCATCCATCCATCCATCTACTCACCCGTCCATCCATTTATCCATCCACTCACTCATCCGTCTGTCCATCCATCCATCTGTCCATCCATCCATCCACTCCTCTACCTACCCATTTTTCCTTCCACCTTGCCACCACTCATCCTCCCCTCTACCTACCCACCCGTTCGTTCATCACATATCGAACACATCGTGTGTGAGAGAGAGGCAGGGTCTGTGTAGCCCAGGCTGGCTTTGCGAGCCAGATAGATTGATAAACGTAATGAGTGACTGATCTCTGAACAGTGGCAGTTAAATGGCTGCAGCCCAAACTGATCTTGCATCACTTTCTCTCACCGCTTGAGTGCTGGGATGTCAGGCATGCGCTGCCGTGCCTGGTCTGTGCAGAGCTGGGAAGAGATGCCAGGGCTTCAAGCATGCCGGGCCAGCGACCTACTACCTGCCCTTACTGTCTGGCCCTTACTGAATACCGTCCAAGGCAGAAAAGGACTGAAAGAATGCAGCGGGGGGCGGGGAGGAGAATAAACGAGAAAGAATCTCATTCACTCACTCATGCTCATTGACCTCATCACGCAGTGTTTTAGACAGGAGAAGCAATACAAGCAGGGATCTAGCCCAGCGCCCCCACACACAGTTAACATGCAATACATGTTAGCCAACGTCACCATCATTCCTGAGAGCCATGTGTCTGAAGCCTGCGTGTGAATGGGAGAGGTGCTGAGCTATAAAGGCAGGTGGAAGGATGACACGACCCCAGGAGGGCTGAGGAAGACAAAAGAGAGACACCCCTTTAGTCATTCAGCAAATGTTAATTGGACGCCGGTTGTGCGCTAGGTTCTAGGCAAGAAAGAGCTAGCCCAGATACCATGAGGACAGAGACCCTTTATCTGCTGTATCCCCATCTAGCTTGGACCTGCATGGGAGGGATGCATCAGAACTTGCTAAGTGAATAAGAGGACAGAGAAGGAAAAGGTAGAAGCAGAGGACCAGGAAGGGAGGGGGAAAAAAAGGGCAAAGAGCAGCCACATTGAGGCTAGAAGTGGGAGGCCTGGGCCAGGCTGTTTGTCACCTTTATTTCTCTGCTCAGGCCCAAAGGGGCTACGGGAAAGGGTGTGTTGATCATGGAATAGGCCCATAGAGTAGGTACCAGAGTATCTCCCAGCCAGCACTCCTGAGCCTCTGCCCCTTTAAAAACAAAGAACTCAGTTCCTAGCAGACACCACTGGATGCCACTGAAAATCTTTGGGGTCTCCGCCTCTCGACTTTGCCTAGTTCTCTTGAGCTTTCTCTAGTTTCTCCAGGAACTAGGGACTGGGCTAGGGTAAAACCCAAGGAAGGCCTGAGGGAGGGAAGGGAAGCAGTGACTCCTAGCATTCCGGAACTCAGTGGACCTGGCTCAGAGGAGGGCCTACACTCAACACTCCTTGCTGCTCTGGGCCTCCGTTTCCCCATCTGAACAGTGACTGGACAAAGTCCCCAACACGGGTGGACTCTGACCCCCCGGTCCTGAAGAGTCACACTTGCTCATGTCTCCCCTGGCCTAGCCTGGGATGGCCTCCTAGCCATGTGGCGCCCTGCCTCCACATCACCCTCCCGAGAAGTGGTCTAGAACCCCCCTCTCATCCTGTCCCCCATCCAACATCAGCCCCCCCATCTAGAATCATGAGTTCTTATGTTTCGTCACCTGCCCCATACCCCCCAAAGCTGACAGTACTTCTGAGTTAGGGGCTGAACCTGGTCTGGCTCACAGCAGGGTCCTCAGGATCATTCAACACCACCGCTGTGCAGCTGTTTGCTGAAGCAGGCAAGAAATACCAGTGAGTGTGTGGATGTCAAAGAGCCAGCTCTGGGCTGTGCACGCATGGAGAAGGGGCATAGGCTCCACTCTGAGTGGAAACTAGTCTTTGATCGGCAAGGGCTAGAGGAAGACCCAATGGCTAGCTCCAGGCACCTCCAGACTCCAAGGTGGCACTCCAGGACACACACAGAGGCCCCAAGGAGTTTCCAGGAAGGAAAAGGGCTGATATCCAAGTCTGGGTCAGTTCGGGACACATTAGAAACAGCAGAATGGATGTAGGAAGGGTTTAACCCTCTATCCCACAAGATCAGAGCTGGCTTCGACGGCAAGCCCCATTCTCTCTCCCGTCCTCAGGGCAGAAGTCTGGGGAACTACCTTCAGAGGTCAGGGAAAGAGGGCTTCTAAAACCAGCTGAGGAGTGTCCAGGACAAACAAGGGACTGTGACACTCAGGTTAGCAGACAAAGCCCATGGAGAAGACAGGCCCAGAGAGGGGTGTCAGGGACCGAAGGCTCCTGTCCACAACTGAGCTGGCAGAGACTACATCCAGAGGGGCCTGTACTATCACCCCAGAGGGCTCTCTCCATTCTTCTACCTTCCAGCCAGGCTTCCTTTATGGGAGAGGAAGGGTTAACACCACCTGAGGCCTCCAACTTTAACCAGCCTGGGAAAGCTTTGGAGACAGATGGGGGTGGGGCAGGTACAGCTGATGATGGACAGGTGAAGGACAGATGGGAAATGAACAGAAAGATGGGCATATGAGCGAGTGGGTTAGCCCATGACCAAGAACGTGGCGCTGGGTGAATGAACTGGTAGCTAGAAAAGAGGAAGAGGAGGGGGACAAGAGGCAGGTAGCCCTCAAGTGTGAATGAGTGCAGTGTGGGGCCACACACCTATAACCCCAGCACTCAGGACACTGAGGCAGGAGGATCGCAAGTTAAGGCTAGACTCTGCTGCATATTGAGCTCTGTCCTAAATAGAAAGATAGACAGACAGACAGACAGATAGACAGATAGATTAGATATAGATAGGTAGGTGGATGGATGGATGGATGGATGGATGGATGGATGGGATGAATGACTGATCTCTGAACACTGGCAGCTAAATGGCTAGAGCCTATATAGACATTTTGAGAAGTAAATGGCAGATGGGTGGAAAGTTGGTTGGATGGACAACTGGACAGGTTGGTGACAAGTGGAACAGATGAGCAGGGAGTCATATGGATAAGTATATTAGGGATAAGCAGGCTGAGCAAGTGGAAGGATGGGCATTTGGATGATGGCGAAATAGAAAATGGATACATGGGTGGACAGACAGGCAGATACACCTATGCACCCTTGAGTGTGAGTGGACAGATGGAGAGACAGTGGACAATGGGGTGGTAGATGAAAGGTTAATGAAGGGTGTGGTGGTGCACTTGAGAGGCAGAGGCAGGAGGATCTCTGTGCATTTGAGGTTAGCCTGGTCTACACAGCAAGTTCCAGGCCAGCTAGGGTTACATTTAAAAACGTGATGAAGAGACAGATGGGTAGTTATATAAAGGGTAGATGGGTGGATGGAGAGACGGTAACAGGTAGAAGAATGAGTAGGTGAGGAGTGGGTGGCGGGGTGGGTGGATGAATAGGAGGTAGGAAGAAAGAAGACAGATGTACTAATGGATGGGTGGAGGATGAATGGACAATGAGATGGATGGGGCATGATGGAGGGAGGGATAGAGGAATGGATGGGTGGATGGGTAGATGTATGGACGGATTATGGATAGATGGGTGAATCAAAGGATGGATGAATAATAATAATCATGGATGAACGGGTGGGAGAGCGCATGGATGGCTGATGGACGGAAGGTGGGTGTGGGGTAGATAGATGGGTGGGTGAGTGGATGGAGGCTGGATTCAACAGAGAAGATCACCGACCAGACAGATGTCCAGGGTTACTCACTCTATGACCTTTCTCCTCCACCTCTTGTTCTCGCTGGGGTGGTGGCGGTAAGTGCCATAGTCGAACAGCGAGTCCATGGGTGCCTTCTTGGGTCCAGGCACTACCGAAGACTCGTACAGGGTAGACTCCAGCAGGTCAATGGGGTTGGGAACCCCCTTTCGGAAAGCACCCTGGAACTTCATACGCAGGTTCGGACGTCCATCACCCGGGCCGGTAGGACGGCTAGCATCGGTCGGTGAAGGTGAAGAGGAGCCTTCCTCCCCCTCAAACAGGTTGGCTAGGGAAGAGAGGGGGAAGGCCTCCCCACCAGAGGTGCCACTGTCCTCTCCAAGGGGCTCAGCCGCCTCCCCAGGCACCGCACGGGGACCATCACCAGGATCTGCCATACTGGCCCCAGATCTGTCTGCACCGTTGAGCCTGCTGGGGAGTAAGGGGGTGTGGTCAGTATGCTGGGGAGTAAGTGGGAGGGTCAGGCAGAGCCTGGCCAGTGGTGGAGGCTCCAGGAAGCCCCCTCCCACGTGGGCAAACAGCACTGCCGCCAGTTGCTTCAAAGCCACCGTTGTAATGACAGGGGCTGAGATGGCCACTCCCAGATGTGGTCAGCGGCCAGCCCCAGGCAGGGGCCATAACAGGGGCCTCTTTCAGGAACCTGGAGACATGGGTTGGCCTCCAGCCCAGCTACCCTGGACACTAGCTGGATGGGGATGGGTGGGAGTCACCCCCAAAATCTGGGTGCTGACCCCTCTGACCCGGTTTCACAGGCAGGCTCCACCTAGCCAGTGCCACACTAAGCCGATCAGCATTTCACAGCCTCAGTTTCCTCATCTATGAGATGGGGAGAGGAGGCTTCATAGGGAAAGCTGGCAGAGAAGACGTGGGACAGTGCCCAGCATGCCTCCAAGTGCCAGCTTGACCAGCAGGTGTTCTGGGGAACCGTGTACATGGGGCGATGGTCCCTGAAGCCCCTCCAGCAGCCGCATCATCATTCCTTCTCTGGGTCTATAATGGAGGATCCCAGATTTAAGCTGATGCCAGAGCTAAGCACCGCCCTCCACCCAGCCTGACTGGCTCCTGCCCACCTGTGTGCCCAACTGTCCCCTCCTCTGGGAAGCCCCCCCCCCATGCCTTAGGCTCTCTCTCTCAGGCCATGACACCCAGGCAGGGAACACATCCACCCTACGTCCCCATAGATGAAAGAACAGAGACAAAGGTGTCCTTTGTGTCCATTTCTCAAATGAGGAAACTGAGGCTTGGCATGAGGGTGCAGACACATGACTTGTGGAGACAAGGTTTTTTGGTCCTCAGGCCCAATGTGCATTCACCTAGAGCTGGCAGGGCAGGGTCCTATGCATCGAGGCCTGGGGATCCTGGAATTCTTTCCTTTGGCAGTTGGTGCAGGAGTTTGTCTGTCTCCTCCTTAGGCCCCACACGAAGGAAAGCAGCAAACTGATGCCCACGGTGTTTGTTTAGTAACTGCCAGGAAAGGCCTGCCCAGGTGGGGACATGGCAAGGGGCCTCCCTTGTGGGCAGAGCTGGGCACACAGAGGAGAGGAGTACTTGCCAGGGCCCGGCTTCTCTCTTGATGCCAGCAAGGAGAGAGAAGCTGGACCTTGGAGTCACTAGGGCTTCCGTCCTAATCCCAGTTTTTGCTGTTTAAACAGAGTGTGCCCGAGGGCAAATAACTGGAAGGCCAGAGCCTCTGTGTTCCCCTCTGGGAAATGGGCACAATGTTGGCTTCTTCAGACCGGTAGCAGGAGGAATGGCACTGAGTCTAGTCGGATTTCTCCCTCTGGGCCTTGGTTTTCTCACATGTGAAACTGGGGTGACCATACCTCCTCCTGGGGTCTCCCAGGCATGTGATGCATCAGTCAGAGCTAGCCCCTTGTAAGGCCTCTGAGACCACAGGTTCTGTCTGCCTGCCATCTGCACCCCGATGGGGCCCTGGCCAGGGTAGCCCTGTGACCCTCCCCCAGGCTCCCCTAGGAAGCTGCCACCATGTCTCAGCTCCTCCCACTTCAGAGCCCCAAACTGGACAGCACCCAGATTCTGGGGGACCTCCAGTCAGGACACCTGGAGTCAGCCAGCCCTGGTCATGCCCCATGATCACGCTGAAGTAAATACAAAATGCTGGGAAAAGAGTTTTACTGCCCTATTGCCTAACACGCACTCTCCGCTTATCCTCCCGAAATGACGGACCAGGAGCACAGGGCTATGTTCAGTGACACTTGTAGTTGTCCTGCTGTGCAGGGCAGCGAACCACTGACATCTAGAAGGTCGAGGCCAGGATTCTATGAGACCTCATCCAATGCCCAGGGCAACAGGGCCAAGAGTCAGCCCCAAAAGCCAACGGGGCTGGCAGGCGTAGGCTGAGAAATCTGCCCTGGAGGCAGGCACTGATAAAATTATCAGTCTCTGAGGTTCAGAGACACAGAATAAGCTGCCTGAGGGCTAGTGGCAAAGCTAAAGCTTCCCCAGCCCCTTAGTTTCCTGGGCATGACCCGGAGAGCAGAGCCAAGCTGAGCCCAAACAGCACAGCCTCCAACCCCCAGCCTCACGTCTCTACCTGTGGAAGGCAGTTGGCAGTTGTGACAGAAAGCAGGTCATGATTCCAGGGCACACCCACACTGACAAGGTTGCTTCTTGTGTTTAATCCCTACGGTCACAGTGTGACACAGACCCAAACCATATTCCTCCCTCCCCTTCCCCCACTGTGGTGTGGCCTTTCCAGGCTGCCCCTCCCTCAAATCCCCAGGACCTTGAAGAGCAAAACTGCTCCCATTTCACAGCTGAGGAAAGTAAGGCCAAGCAGAGAGCAAATGACTTTGATAGGGGTCCCTGAGAAGATCTGTCTCCCCTCAGTCACCCAAGATGCGCGCATGTGCATGCACACACACACACACACACACACACACACACTCATCCTTCCCCTCAAGCCCCGTTCTTTTTCTGTGGCTAGGGAGACTTCACTCCCTGTTCCAATTTGCCCGGAAGGCTGTTATTACACATTCCGAGCCTGTGCCAGCCAAGCAGGGAGGGCCCCGCAGGAGAGGCGGGGGTGGGGCAATCTCTCTCTCCCATGTTCTGTTTCTTTTTCCATGTTCACGCATGTGCCCTTTCTCAGAGCAAGCATGGGCCCTCCTTCATCCCTTCATGCCAGCAGAGTTGCTGATGCCCCTAAGGGAAGGGGTCTCCATCCCACATCTGGGACAGGGTGTATGCAAAAGACAAACGATGTCCTCACACAATGTGAGGACATCCACACAGCAGCATTCTTTTAAAGCAACAGTCTCCAAATATTTCAGTCTCAAGTGTCCTTATGCTGTTAAACAAAACATAACTATGTACCAGTCAGGCATGGTGGTGCATGCCTGTAATCCCAGTATTTGGGAGGGAGGCAGGGGCTTCACGGGTTCAAGATCACCCTCTGCTACACAATCTGGTCTTAAGGGAACAAAATCTACACCTCACAGCCCTAGGTGCGGGGCTGCACACCCTGCAGTCCCAGGAAAAGGCAGGACGAGCTCACAGGGCTAGCCTGGGCTATATACCGAAACCCTCCTCCCCCACAAATCTGGCGTCCGCACAGAAGGCAGCTTCACCAGAAATGGATTCAGGGCAGATACAAAGCTCAGAGCCTGGTGGATACACCACAAGCCTCTATAAAACTCTCCTGAGTACCTACTGTGCGCCAGGCCTATGTCTGACTGGAGACTGACGTGAGCAAATTCAGCAGCAATCCCTTCTTGGGAGACGACAAACTAGGCCAGCAGAGCAAGCAGTGGTGTCAAAGACACCGCAGGAGCTCGGGAGTAGCCTGGGGAAACAGTGTGGGATGCCAGGGGACCCAGGTCTCAGCCAAGGTCCCCCCACCTTCCTTTCTGCCTGCAGAAGCCCAGACTTGGAGGACACAGCCCAAGATTATACAGTCTGTAGTCGTGACCCCTTGACTAGTGGGGGGCGGCAAGAGGGGACATGTTGACACCATACATTCTGGGGATCAGATTCCAGGCCATCTTACTAACTGCACAGCTCACTGGCCTCTGATAGCCTTGGTTTCTGGGCCTGCCAGAAGGTAAAGGTGAGCCGGTGCCTGGCCGAGGAAGCCTCGGTAAACAGCAGGCTGCGCCACAGATGCCCAGCGCTGAAAGCCCAGGACACAGCGTGACCGGCGGGCTCCAGCGCCACTGTCTGCACTGCCCACAAGGGAGGAAGGGCGCCCAGCCTCATCGCTCCCAGGGCTTTGCCCGGCCTCGTGGAAACCCTGGCACAGGCCTATCGGCTGCTGACCTCATTACGCGTGCAAGGAAAGCTGCTTAAATCCGGGGGGACAGGTTTGGGCGTGCAGGGCATTGCTGCCCCTGGGGAGGGCAGCAGGGGGGGCAGGTTCCTCTCAGGCCCTTCCTTCTGGGTCGGCACATTCCAAACGGGCAACTGTTGGCTGCCACCTGTAGGCGCTGCTTCCTGGTGGACAGAGCGGCATGACGGGCAGGAAACCCTAGTTTGGGTGGAGAGGTTGGTGGCCTCCATGCTCCAGCCTTTGCCTCAGCCATTTGCTGTGTCTGCCATGCCTACTGTCGCTGGCTGGCTCTGAGCTCAACATTTCCGATTTATTTATTCCCCCTCCAGTGCTGGGCACGAACCCAGGACCTTGAGCATGCTGGGCAGTGTTTACCCAGAGATACCTCCGGCCCCTCAAGTCTCCTCTTACAAACACAGGGTGGTGTGGCACGCCTTTAATCCCAGCACTCAGGAGAAAAAGGCAGGAAGCCATCTTAGTGAGTTTCGTGCAGGTCTGGTCTATGCAGTGAGTTCCAATTCCGCCAGAACTACACAGTGAGACCCTGGGATAAGGAGGCTGCAGAAATGTGTGCTCTTCCGGGGGATCCAGGCTGCATTCCCAGCATCCACATGGCAGCTCACAACCGTCTGTGGCTCCAGTCCCAGGGTACCTGATGCCCTCTCTGGCCTCCCTGAGGCACAACTGTGGCGGCGTACAGACAGGAGCGCAGGTGAGATGGTGCGCACCTGTGATCCCAGCACTCGGGGAGGCAGAGGCAAGCGGATCGCTGTGAGGTCGAGGCCAGCCAGGTCTACAGGGTGAGTCCAGGACAGCCAGGGCTACATAGAGAAACCCTGTCTCAAAAAAAAAAAAAAAACAAAAAAAAACAAACAGAAACAAAAACAAAGAGAAAAGAAATGTCCATAAACATTAAAACAAATGAGTTTTAAAAACAAGTCACAAGGACCCTGCTCTGAAAAGCTTCCTGGTCCAGACCGGCTCCTTATGTCACGCTGGGTGTGAGAGGCGGTGTCCTGTGCGGCGCCCTCAATGCATCTCACACCAGCATGTCATCTGGGTATCTCCTCTGCCCCTTCCAGTACCCCTGAGCTAGGTCCCTGAGGAAGGCAGTCACCCTGGCCACCATTCCTCTAGAAGGTCTGTGAGACTGCCAGGGACCCCTGAGGTTCCCTCAGGTGCAGGGCGGGGCAGCACCTGTCCTGGGGGCAGGGCTGGGGAGCAGGGCGTTTGGGCCAGCACTCCCTACCTAGAATGGGATAAAAGGCGGAAAGCAGAAGCTGCGCTGAGGACCAGGGTGAGCGGGTGCTGGGTGGGGCTGTTCGGATAGGAGGCCCAGCCTGGACTCTCGGACACACCTGTAGGCTTCTTCCTCACCATCCTGCGGCTCCTTGGCCAATCTGTGGGGAACCGGGACTCCTGTGGGACCCTCAGGTAAACATGACCAGGAAAGCCAGCTACCTGGTTCAGTCCTTGGGGAAAGGGCTGTAAGGACAGAACTAGAAGGTCAGGGGGGAGCAGACAGAGTACCCGCTCTGTGACCCCACCTTCCAGATGCGGAAGCTATGAAGCCGAATCGGGTTCGCTGGCATTGCTGCCTCCTGGCTCCGGGAGAAGGAAGCACGGCAGCGCACAGGCACAGGGGCAGGCTCTGGTTTTGAGACGGGCTCTCACGTGTTCCACACGCCCCTGGAATTGCTGCGTATCCAAGGAACGCCTTCACGTTCTGATCCTGCAGTCCCTACACCCCCTGGGTGCTGGAGTCACAGGCTCGAACCCTATACCCAGCGTACGCAGCCTTAGGTTATTAAACCCAGGGCTTCACGTGGCCACACTAAGGCAAGCAGGCCACAGGCTAGACCCCTTCCTCAGCCAGGACCCGGTCTTTGGGTGGGCTGTTTTGCAAGGGTAAGGGAACTCGGGAAGGGAGGGGCAGGAGAAGAGGTACCACGTGACTGTGAAATGGTAGTACCCAGGCCTTCCTGAACTGTGGCTCAATGGTGCTGACTGGCATCCTCCCTGGGGCACCGTCGGAGGAGTTGGCTGAGACAAAGTGAGCTAAGCATAGTCCATAGGTAAGGCCAGGCTGGCATCCCAGCGCCCAGTGCCATCCTCATTCTGTTACTATTACTGGGACACACGTGAGTAGGTGGACTGAGGCAGGTGTGTATAACTCTCCAGGAAGGCAGAGTGGCCGGGTTCCCCCGTGGAGGTGGGCCCTGGCAGCTACCTCAGAGCAGCTGCCACCGGGAGCAACCAGCAGGAGCTCAGTGCCTTGGCAGAGTGAGGCCCGCTGCCTGCCAGGCTGTGGCTGCCCACAGCTCCCAGAGGCGGCAGGGGAGCCTCACGCCATGAAGGGCCCTCCCTGCCTGTATTTACCTAGTCCGTCTCAGCTCGGCCCACTTCCTGGTTGCCACACAGTGGACGTCTGTCCAGAGCAGACAGAGCTGCAGTGTCCTGCCGGGTCCCTCCACCTAGAGGATGTCCCCCTCCATGCTCCACGCAGGACACGGCTGGGATGACTCACTAGCCCCAAGGAGGGCAAGGCCAACGAGGCCACCTCAGTCAGCCAGACCATCAGTAGCCTCGGAGCGCTGGCTCATGTCATAGCAATACCCCTAGGAGCTCTCGCTGGGATCGGGGTGGCTCCAGGAGACCCCGGCTCTTCAGGGCTGGCCTGACTGAAAGCCGTGAGGCTTAGTGGAAAAAGACATGGCTGTTTAGACACTGAAGGCCACATCCTGTGGGACTCCATTTCCTCGTGCGCTGACAGAACACTCTGGAGTTACCGGTGATGTGCTTTCGGCTGGCATTACTAAAAGCCCACTGAGCTGTCCATTTTCAAAGGCCAGCGGGCAGTCCGTGATCACACCTAAGTGACCCTTCCCAGCTCAGTGGCCCTGATAGTCCCTGCCCTCACCAGCCTCGTCGCCCTCTCTGCACTTCGAAGGACTGAACACATTGGGAAATCTCTGCTCCAGAATGTTCTATGTTCTCCATGCCCCACCAAAGCTAAGATCCAACTTTCGAAAGGCAGTGGTGGCGGTGGTGGCAGGGAGGGGATGTTCCTCCAATCCTGGGGCCTCTTTCTCCCAGCTCCTGTCCTGGGGATAGTCCCAGGCCACAGAGAATTCTGGGAAGGGTTTTATAGCCTCAAGACAAGGCCCAACCTATCTTACACCTCTCCTACCGCTGGCAAAGTCACTCCTCCAATCTAGGCCCCGGTTTTCTCATCTGTAAAATGGGGGTAAAGCTTACTACCTCCTACGAGCAATTGCTCCTGTCTCTGTTCCATACTTATTTGGAACATAATTATTGTGTTACGTTCCCGTTTTAGATTGTCCCACGGGATGTGGCAGTATTCACCTGTGATCCCAGTCCTTGGGGGTGAGGCAGGAGGATCCTTGTCTAAGGCCAAACTGACCTGGATGAGGAAGAGGCTACCAGAAGAAACCAAGGCTAGGGATGTGCTAATGGCATAGGGCACTGACTGGCATGTACAAGGTTCTGGGTTTTACCCCCGGTACCTCAAAAGGACGGCTCCTATCCCAAGGCTTGTCATGAGAATTAAATGCTATCATTTGAGTTCCGCATCTTGTCTGGCGCAGAGTAAGTGCTGAGTAAATGGCGGTGACTGTGTCATCCTATTTAACCTCCACTCAATTTACAACAGGGGTGGGGAGTCTAGGGAGGTGAGGACTGGATGTGCACTGGGAACCCAGACATCCCCCAACTCCAAAGCTAGGGCTGGTCAGGGCTCCTCTGGAAACGGCCTTCTCGCGGCCTAGTCCTCACTCTTCTGGAAGGTGGTCGGGTGAGCTCAGCTGGGAGACAGAGCTCATCCCCCAATTCCCTACAATGAAGCAAGATGGAAAAGCAGCCTCATGGCAATGGGGCTCGACAGGAAGGGACCCTGAGGCACAAATCCAATCAAGGTCCTGCCTAGGTGCTCACAGCATGCTGCTGTCCCTGGGGATTCAGCTTGGAATCATGGCGGAGGCTCAGCTGGAAACCCTGACTCAATATGGGCGCTCAATGCCTTACACATATTATCCAAATCCTAACTCAAGCTAGGTACTGCTGTCTCCTTCCCGGAGGAGTAAACTGAGTCACAGGGGAAAGAAAGGAAGGGCCTGATATTTATCCAAACTGAGCTACAATGGAGACTTCCGCATCACCCTCAGCAGGCCCGCAGGGGCCAGGTTCCCGGGTCACACCAGAGGCCCCGTGACACCCAGACACACAGCTGAGCTCACAGTGCTCTGGGCTGAAGCCAAGCGGCAAGGACTGAGGCAGTCTGCTTTTAAGCCCCGAGAACTCATTTTTCAGCTTGGGAGGCTTCGTGGGAATGCCCTGGAAGCTGGCATCAGGGGTAGTGTGGCACTCACGGGCTTGGAGTCAACACCTTGGCCTTGACGCTAAGTAACCGTGGGATCTGAGCTTCAGCCCCATCTCTACGAGGGAAGTGACCTCTGCACCTGCTGTGGGATCCTTGGTCACTGTGGGTGTCGTAATGATGGAGTCGGAGCCACAAGAAGCCATTCTCCTTACGGACGACCGGTCTCCAAAGTACAGCCTCTACCCAAGTGACTACCTACCCAACTTCTGCCCTCCCCCCTCCACAAACAGGTAGTTTATTGAGCACCTAGTGTATACAGGGCTGTCTGACCTGTGAGGTCCAGCACTCCCATAGGGTGATACTTATCCTGAGTCCCTTTGTAGATAAGGAAACTGAGGCTCAGTTAGGCTCACCCACACCCACTGGCTTTCGGTCAGAGCTGGTATCCAGATGGCGTTCTGATGAGCCTCCCAGTGCTGACAGGTCTGTCCACCTCTCCCTTCCTTTCCCAGGTCATAAGCTTTACTGAACCCTACTCTGTGCCAAGACGACACAGGCGGGGGCTGGGCCAGCGGGCCCCACTTATACAGTTAGCTCCTGTTCCTACTCACCTACTGGGGTTAATCTCAGAGCCTGTGAGCCTATCCCCTTCACACACACACACACACACACACACACACACACACACACACAGAGGAAGACCTGCCCACAGGCAGCCATCTCCTCAGTCAACCGGGTGGACCCCTGGCCACTCCACCCTCAGGAAAAACAGTCGCCCAAGGGACTGAGGAGCCTTTGTGCAGGGCTGGGAGAACAGTGGGTGGGGACGGCAGCCTTACTCACTATCCGAAGGAACACACCAGTTCCCTGGCTGCCCCCTCCCCACCCCACCTCCTGGGGCCGCTCCAACACCCTGACTTCATCTGGGGCAGACCTGAGGAGATTTCCTGTGTGCCCGGCCTGGGTGTGTGGGACCCTCCCTTACCAATGAGAGGACGCGACCAGAGAGGTGGAGTGACTTCCTTGGGCACACACAGCTAAGAGCGGCCAGGGCCTGGGACAGAAAGGGGAAGCCGCAGTCAGGAATGGGCTGTAGGGTGGGACGGAAGTGAGAGTCACAGCCAAAGGGAGGGTCTGGCCTTCCCGCCTGGCCAACTTACAAGTCCAAGTAGCCTAGTGTCCAGCACAGGACCCAAGGACACCCAAGGCAGGGGGACCCAGGCCAGGGCAGGCGTGGTAGCCAGAGTGGTACAAGTCTTATACTGGCTGGACTCTGACCAGTCCTGGATGGCAGCCCTGAGAACAGAGAGGTGAAGACACTTCCTGGAGTCACACAGCAGCTGACGGAAGAGCTAAGGACTACTTAGGACCCACAGAGGTTGCTCCAAGATGGCTTTCATCTGGGACTGGAGGGGACCAAGAGTTACCTGACTCTGGCTTCCAGCTCTGCCAGGAGGAAGCTGGGGGTTACGTAATAGATATTTACTTTATGATTCGTAACAGGAGCAAAATTATAGCTAGGAAGTGGCAACTAAATAATCCTGCGGTTGGGGGTCTCCTCAACAGGAGGAACTGTATTCAAGGACCACAGCATTAGGGACCGCTGCTCTGGACTCTCCCCTCCCACGCCTCAGTGTCCTCAGATGGTGGGAATGAGGCTGTCACAAGTGACCGAGGCTCACTGAACTATGTGTCCACGGTGGCTCTGCAACTCCAGGGCTCTCATGCCCCACGTGGGAGCGCTTGCTCCGATGTGCAGATGGGGAAACTGAGACTGAAGGAGCACATCAACCACCTGGGCACTGGGGCTCAAACCTGGGCTTCTAGGCGTCAAACCGGGAGAGCGGGAAAGGCCGAGGGATCATGGCACTCAGCCACCACAGAGCCCTGCGTGTGGCTGGAAGGCGCCATCCTCCATTCAGTGCAAGTCTAGCTTTGCCCGCTGCCTGGCATGGAGAGCTCCCAGGATGCCAAGAAACATGCCCTGGACCAGGCTGGAAGACACTGGCTCAGGCTTCAGGTCCTGTCTGGGGGCCTTACGCAGAGTCAACCCGAGAGAGAACTCCTTTGACAGATAGGGAAACTGAGGCCTGGCAGCTTTCCCAAACTCCTAGCAGAAAGCAGCAGGGTTAGGGGTTCAATCCAGCTTTCCCCTACGGTTGTAGGATGTCTTCCTGAAGAGTCAGGGCACCCCTGGAGAGGGTCCCGACAAATGGGCACAAGGCTACCTCGGAGATTAAGGCCATGAATTTTGGAATGAAACAAGACTTTGGTTGAGGTCCCTTCAGAGCTGAGCGGCTCTGTGAGAAATGACCTCACCCTGCAGACCTCAGTCCCTCCCTCTGAAAAATGGGTGCACGTGTGGTTTTCTGAATGTACTGAATACAGCTAACCTGGCACTCAGGACATAGAAAGGGCTCAGCCCATTCTTGCTAGTTAACCAGTATTGAAGCCCAGGCTTGAGTGAGGCAGACTGCCTCTGTACCCAGAGTTCACAGCTGCAGCTACAGGGTTGGGGACCACAAGAATCTCCAAAGGTCAGAATTAATCTTTAACCGAGGCAGTGATGTGGAACATTCTAGAGGCCCTGTGGCATGAAGCGAATGTTCTCTCAGATCCCGAGGTAAGAACCATCTCCTGGGTCAAGTTGGAGAGAGAATGGACTGTCTTCCTCAAAGTCAAACAGGGAGAAACTGAGGCAGAAAGCAAGGCCAGGGCCCATGAGAGGTAAAGACGCTTAGTCTCACGCCACTCCCCACCCCAGGTCTATAAAACACTGAGACCCTGGGGCTGGAGAGATGGCTCAGAGGTTAAGAGCCCTGGCTACTCTTCTAAAGGTCCTGAGTTCAATTCCCAGCAACCACATGGTGGCTCATAATCACCTATAATGAGATGTGGTGCCCTCCTCTGGTATGTAGGCATACATGCAGGTACAGTATAAATAATAAGTAAATAAATCTTAAACAACAACAACTCTAAAGCATTGGCTCAGGGTTTGGGGTGAGGCTCAGTGAGGCCCTGGGTTTCTGGATACAACACTGTAGCTAAAAAGATCTCGCTAAGTGAGCCCTGGTCTGGCTCACACACTCCGAACAAATACAAGCTTCTCTGCTCCACACATCCTACAATCTCCCAGCGAGTAACACGCCAGACATGTCTTAGCCGGTGCCAGTTCCTCCGAACGCCCTCTCCTCCAGTTCTGCATTTATTCTTCAAGGTGCGGCCCGCTCACCACTCTGATCAAAGGCAGCCTGGTGCCTTCTGGGCCTGCCCTCCTCCCTCTGGCTTCTCTTCTGTGTTTAACACTACCCTGTAAGTGTCCTGCTGGCCCTCCCCATGTGACAGTGTTGCCCACCTGGGAGCTACAGCTGGGGCAGAAAAGCCCTGTTCACACCCCTCAGGCTGCAGCTAGGCCAGTCTGAGGAACCAGGTTTCGGTGGTACTGAGCTTCCGAAGAGCGCTTCCTGGGGACAGGCAAGCAGG
This sequence comes from Psammomys obesus, assembly GCF_907164565.1. NCBI lineage: Eukaryota > Metazoa > Chordata > Mammalia > Rodentia > Muridae > Psammomys > Psammomys obesus. The sequence continues at coordinate 4,106,762 of NW_026590062.1, forward strand.
TGAGGCCCAGGAGAGGGGAATCCTTTCTTTCCTGAAAATAAGGCACCTGGATTTCCCGGAAGTCCAGGTGTCTCCTCAGGACTCACAGGAATCCTTCATCCCAGTATGCCTCAGACCCTTCTCTCTGGTGAATCCCGTGTAAACGCCCTCCCTTACGGCTTCAAAGTGAGCCAGAGCAAAGGAAGAGGCCAACTGTGGGAAGGCCCCTCTCCCAGACACTTCCGAAACTGTCAAGAAGGGGTCTCCCTGGCCTTCAGGTTTTCACATCTCCATAGCAAAGCAGGAGAAGAACATTAAAATGGCCATTTCCTAGTCTCCTCTGCTAAGGCAGTGTGGACAGGGACCGGCCAGCTCAAACCGCTGTGATTGGAGCGGCAAACTCCTCCAGGGGTCCCCTAATAGCCCGGGAGTGTATTCTCAGTAACTACATTCAAGAGGAAGAACGAAGGCTCAGGCAGAGGTCGACTCTAGGCCAAGGTCACACCGCAGAGGAGGGCAGAGCATGCCCAGAGCCCACCCAGACTGTGCTCCTAACCTGATGACTGGCAGAGCCTGAGAGCGCCCTCACCTCGGGCAGCACCAGGCCTGAGCTGTCCCCAACATGGCCAACAGCCAAAGCAGCCGGACTCAGCTCCGCCGGAGTTTCTTACCTCCCTGAACAGAGCTCACACGTAATGTGCTTAGAAGTTCAAGGTTCATGCCACCCCTTCCCAGACCCGGCTGAGGAGCCAGACCTCATCAACCCCCCACCACTTCCCAGCTCAGGCTGCGTGCAGAGCCTGCTGGGGACAGGCCGATGGGGAGGGTTTTGGAGCCAGTGAGCCCCCAGGTTTCAATCCACTGGGCTCCATCCTTCCCCCAACCCTGGGTTTCTTCATCTGCACAGGAGACAGAGCTGCGCCCCTCTGTGGTGGCAGACAGCCCCCAAGGGAGTCTGAAGTTGGATTTTCAGCCAAGCGGGGAGTGCAGAGCTCTCTCTCTGTCCCAGGAGGCCACCCCAGGGTGAAGCTAAGGGTCAAGCTTTGCTGCCTCTCCGCCTGAGCAATCTCTCTGAAACTCCAAGAAGCGGCTCACTAGTCCCTCCCCGCGCCCATCCCTGCCACAAACCCTACGAGAGGGCTGGTCCCGGGCAGGTGGTGGCCCCTGGCCTTCAGTTTTGGGACTCGGGTCCAGGTGACCTAGATCCGGAGCCCCCAGCCCATGCCGGCGCCCAATCCACAGGTGACACTCAGCGTGGCGGCGCCTCCCGCTTCCCGCGCGCGGCGGCGGGGGCGGCGAGGGTTGAACCCCGTCGGCCCGGTGTCGGGGCTCACCGGGACCTCGCTGACCCCGTCCCCGGAGCGGCCCCACTCACCTCGGGACGTGCGCGCGGCGCCTCTGCTTCCTGATCCCGCCGCGTTCCCTTCCCTGGCGCTCCGGCCGCGCCGCCCCCCGGGGTCCCGCCCACCCGCGCCCGCCCACCCCAGGGTCCTCCCCGGCTGGCCTGCGCGCCAGACCTGGCTTGGTGCCTCGCTCTTCCATTCTTCCCTGGTCCCTGCGCCCAGGCCGTCGCCTGCCCAGCCAGGGAGCCGGCTTGACTGGCAGCTTACATCCATCAAGGCTGGTAGACATGCCCAGGAGGCACCCTCGCGCTGTAGAGGGCTCCCTGCCACCCACACCCCAAGGAGCCCTCTGCAGATCCTTGAGTCTGTACCTCAGAGTCCCGGCTCTGAAGCTCCACCTAGCCACCACCAGGAAGGTGCTGGGCTCACCAGGTCTTCACAGAGCCCCTGACCTCAGCCACTCTCATCATGATTGCCTTTCTTCAGCTGCGGGCACTGCCCTGGTGAGCCTAGGGAGGACCATGCTCGCCGTGCCGCAGCACAGCGCTCGGGAGGCCCGGCTAGGCAAACAATTGGCGAGAGGAAGGCAGAGGGAGAGAGCCTGAAGGAGGCTAGACAGAAGCAATGCCTTTGAGCCAATATGGAGAACAACTGAAGAAACGAACCTTAATAGTTAACTCTCTGAGTTGTGGGGGTGGGAGGTGGGGGTGCGGCCGGGCCTGAGGTGAGCAGCCCTGGGAGAGGAGGGCGGGCTTCCGGGTAGGGAAAGAACATTGCTGTCTGGGTGGCCGTGGTCTCCAGCAGAATAAGCTGGCAGTAGTGAGGGCTGCTCATGCTGCCCTTTACCTCCCCGACGGGAAGCCTGCTGCTGACGCCTTTCACACCTGAAGCTGGGGCTGAACCAGCCTGGGACCCAAGAGGCTGACTTGCTTTTCAGAGTCAAAGGAAAGAGCTTTGCTCAGCCAGCCCCGTCTCACAGACTAGGAAACAGGATCCCAGGCAAGAGATACCTGGCTTGGGCCAGGAGGATAGTGATGGACAGTTATGTGGACACCTGGATTAAAAAAATAATAATAATCCTGTCCTGCCACGGACTAGGCGCACACACACTCAAATGGTGATCTTGGTAAACACCTGGAACACTTTAGCTCACGGGAACCGGCTTAGTTGAAAGCACAAAGATCTGCCCAGGTGGAAGGGATAAGCAGACAGAGCAAGTATGGGAAGGTTTGCAGCAAACACAAGCTGGGGCAACTGAATGCCCTGAGACCCTGCTGGAGTGGTGACCTTCCATGCCTCTGCCCCGAAGGACAACAGGCTGTAAGAGGCAGCAGTCAGGAACAGCTTTTGCTGGGATGGAAAAACCGTATGGAGACCTTTAGTGTCAGGGGGTCCTAGAGAGCCCCAGGTGGCAGGTGTCAGTCTTGACTCACTCAGCTTCAAGATGGCATCTGGTGGGCCTGACCGCTCCCCCTACTGGGGCTCCTGGAGGGCAGCAGAGGGCCTGTGTCCTGCGCCTATGGGGTGTCTTTTGTAGGCCAGGCCCAGTGTTGTTTGCTACAGAGATCTGTGAGCTGTGGGGGTTAGGACCAGGTAACAGAACAGGACAGTCCACAGTTCTCCAGCAAAGCTCCGACTGATCACCAGCCCAGGACATCTGCTGCCAGCCTAGGAGGGGGAGATTCTCCTCCTAAGGAAGATGCCATGGCTGGGAGGATTTGAGCCAGACTGCAGACCCCTCAGCGGAGCACAGCTGGCAGGAACGTGGGCTCTACAAAGAGGGCTGAGAGAGCAAGGCTTTGGATGCACGGCTCCTGTGGAAAACCCAAAGCTACTTCCTCAAATGTTAAGAACACAATGATACATGACACAGCACTTCTGCTTACGAGGAACACAGCTGAGGGAACCGAAAGTTGTGTCTGACAAAAACACCAGAGTGCTCATTCAAAATAGCTTACAAGTGACCCAAGCACTGAATGAATAAATCAGGCGGGTGCATCTGTTCAGTGGAGTAGCAGTCAACAGCGAAAAGGGACAATGAACTCATGCTTCAGTGCACTTGAACCTCAAGAAATGAAGTTGGCCCTTCCCCATGACTCGGTGGGTGTCATGTAAGAGTTTTCTCTTAGACTGAAACATTCCATACTGAAGGGAAGCTCCTTAAGCAGGAAGGGGAGCAACTCAAAAAGCTTCAGGAAGTTCCTGAAACTGACCAGGTTCACTAGGCTCCTCCCTGCCCCAGTAAGGATGTGTGTTTCGTCTCCCCAAGAAAAGTTTTGTCACACCACAATGGGTAAAGGAGCTTGCCTCCAGGCCTGACAAACTAAACTCAATCCCGCAGAACCACACAGTAGAAGAAGAGAATCGATTTCTGCAAGCTGCCTTCTGGCCTCCCATGTGTACGTGAGGACAGAAACAAATAAATGTAATTTTTTAAGTGAAGAAGCCAGACCCGAAAGGCCATCCGTTGTTTGGCTGAATGTGTAGGAAGTGACAGACACCATAGAGACAGAAGCGGGTGTGGTGGGGGGGGGGAAGGGTAAGGGATGGAGCCACGGTGATGGCTGGGGGCTGGGGCCTTCTTTCTATGGTGACTGTGATGGTTCCTCCTATCTGTGACTACACTGAAGATGGCTGTGTCACCTGGCTCACATGGGACACGATTGTGTCCTAGGCTGTGAGGGGAGATTAAAAGAAAAAATTGATCTCTGGTGTCAAACGGTTCCCGGTGTGGCTCTACCATACTTTTAGGCTGTGTGACCCTGGGCAGAGGTGACCCTGCCTCTCCTGGCCTGGCTTCCTTCTCTACAACAGTGCTCACAAGTCTTCGTGCCTGTGAAGCCTAGAACTGCTCAGGGAAAGCTCAGCGGTGGCTGTGGCCTGAGAAAGCTGCCATCAGGCAGTTTCGCTTTTGTGGAAATATCTCACGCTGTGTCACGGTGTGCCCGCACAGACTGAGCTGGGCAGGACAGTGCCATAGCATAGTGCATCATGGTACTTGTGCTGTGTCCTTGGCCAACGTACCATTACTCCATGCATGTCTCAGGATGATGTCACACGGCCCCGACCTGACCACGTTCATGAATGCTCAAGGTTTCCTGAGGCCTTGTGTAGCTCAGTGTCATGCTCTCTGGTGACCCTGTGAGCTGGCTTTGGTGTCTCCACTTCACAGATGACGACAGAAAATGCTGCTGGCTGGGCCCTCCTCCTCTCCCCTGCTACTCCACCCTGCATCCTCACCCTCTGTCTCTCTTCCCCCGAACCTCTCAGTCCTGCCTCACGATGGGTCCCTGGGTGTCTAGAGAAGTTCCCTGAATTATGGACAAAGCCAGAACTGAGGTAGACTAGAAAAGAAAAATTGGGCTGGAGAGACAGCCCAGAGGTTCAGAAGACTGGCTGCTCTTACAGAGGACCCAGGTTCAGTTCCCAGCACCCACAAGGCAGCTCACAGCTACCTGTACCTCCTGTTCCAGGGGATCTGGCACCCTCTTCTGGCCTCTGCACACACTTACATGCATATGGTACTCAGACAACAAAACACACGGAAGGAAGGAAGGAAGGAAGGAAGGAAGGAAGGAAGGAAGGAAGGAAGGAAGGAAGGAAGATAAATTGGGGAGATGTGAAAAAGAGAGAAGGCCTGACTGATCTGGGGTGTAGCCTGCCTTCCTTGGTGACTGGAGCCGAAAAACTTGAGCAGAACTGATAGAACCCAGGTTGGTAGCAGAGAAGATGTTTTCACAGAGACACCCCAAGCTGTTGCTGACTTAGGACTAGAATGTCTGTGACCTTGAGCTTGACCATATTAGTGCTCCTCAGTCACCCTTAAATCTAAACAATCAGTGCACCTCATCAAAACATCTTATGAGCCCCGGGGCAGTGGCGTACACCTGTAATCCCAGAACTCTGGGAGGCAAAGGCAGGAGGATCACTGTGAGTTTGAGGCCAGCCTGATCTACAAAGAGAGTCCAGGACAGCCAAGGCTACACAGAGAAACCCTGTCTTGAAAAAAGCTAAAAGAAAGAAAGAAAAAGAAAAAAACCCAAACCAAACATCTTACAATTTTTATTTACAAAAGAAAAAAATTTTTTTTGACAGTTTCTAACCCAGGCTGGCCTCAGATTCACTATGAAGCTGAGGCTGCCCTTGAACTTGTGATCTTCTGACCCTCCTGAGTTGGATTACAGCCCCACCACCAAGCCTGCCTTATGTGGTGTTGGGAATGGAACCCAGGGGATCCCAAGTGACAACAGGAAGTCCTTTAAGGGGAGCAACCAGATTACACATTCCTGTTTCCCTTTTAAACTGAAAACTTAAGCTTTGCTTAATCTTTAAACGTTGTCATAAATGTCTTTCTTTCAGCAACGTAAATAGAGCGTACATATTTAAAGGCACACATGTGCACTCACTGAAAGACATACACACAGACACTCATACAAGGTCTGAGAAATGTGCATTTATGTAGCACTTGCTGTGTGCCAGGGTCTTGTAGACCTTTGCCCTCGTAAACGCCTCATGGATACAGGGGAGGAAGCATCTACCCAGAGAGGCAAAGTCACCCATCCAGGGCCACACAGCCTAGGCCAGGATCAGATGGGCTCCCCGTGGAGTCGCTCCCCCGTGTCTTCCCAGAAGCCACGGAGGCACAGAGCGCGAGGAGGCTGGGTACAATGAGGCAGTTTGTATACCTTGGTCCTGAAAAGAGCTGGCTTTCTTCCCAGAGACTGGAGGCTCCACCCTGCCAAAGACCCGCTTCAATCAGGCTCTTCTGGAATTCTCCCTAGGGCAGAAACCTGAGGCCAGGTGGGGTGGGAGCCCGTCTCCTCAGATGACCGTTACCATGGGCACAGCCACTCGAAGCGCTTAGCCTCGGGGCAGCTGGCCTGGCAGCCTGCGGGTGTGGCCTAGCCACAGCTGGCCAGGGGACACTTCAGAGGTGGCACAGGGAGGGAGAGAGGACGTTAGGGCTTTTTAACCAGGGTCCCTGGGTGGTTGCTGGTGTGGCTCAAGGTCTGTGTAAATGAGTCTGAAGCAAGGTCTAGGGTGGTTTTTGGAGACGAGGTCTCAGGTGTTCCGGGCTTGCTATGAATTTGTCATGTAGCTGAAGATGACCTTGAATTTCTGATCCTCCTGCCTCCACCTCCCAAGTCTGGGGTAATAGGCGTGTGCCAGCCACCACATCCAGTCTATGGGATGCTGGGGCTTTGCCTGTCAGGAGAGTGTTCTATCGACTGACCCAGCACCTGGACCACAACTTGGAAGATACCCCACCCCACCCCACCACGTCTGGCCACAAAGACAGGTGATGAAGGTGCCCAGGCCCGTGCCAGCAGGGAAGAGCCAGGAGCTGTTGTGACGGGGAAGGACACAGCTTCTCTGGAGTCCGTAACAGGGGCCTCCCTGAGCACCTGGAGAAGAGCTGCTTACGGTGTGAACTTGACAGAAGCCAAACCCTCCTGGCTGAAGTCAGCACCCAGACAGCATCTTCCCAGGACCATCAGGCTCTGGCTACATGGGCCTCTCTTTCTCCCTAAGACATAACTCCTGTCTGTGGGCGTGGCTCAGTGGTAGAATTTGCCCGGCAGGTAAAAGCATTAAGTTTACCCCTTGAGCTACCAGGAAAGACAGAATGCTCTCTCCTTTCCAGCTCCAAGGCCTTTGCACTAGCTATTACCAGCCTCTCGCCGTAACCTGGAACTAGGTAGACCAGGCTGGCCTCAATTTCAGAGATCTTCCTGCCTCTGCCTCCCCAAGTGCTGGGATCACAGATATACACCAACACACCTGGCTCCTGGGATGTTCTCTCTCTTTTTTTTCCTTTATTTTTTCAAGACAGGGTTTCTCTGTGTAGCCCTGGCTATCCTAGACTCACCGTGTAGACCAGGCTGACCTCGAACTCACACAGATCGTCTGCCTCTGTGAGTGCTGTGATTAAAGGCCACACCACATGGAGTCCTGGGATGTTCCTTATTGATGTGTTGGCATGGGCTCTGCTGTGTGGTTAAGAACAAGTGAACATGCTGAGGTTTAGCTAATTACCACGGGAGCTAAGCTGTCTCTTCAGGAGCTCTGGCCAGGCGGCAGAATAACAATAAAAAAATATATATATTAGCAAAGGTGGATGCTGACCATCTCCCATATATCAGGCATTTTATTAATTTTTTTTTGTTTGTTTGTTTGCTTGTTTTTCGAGACGGGGTTTCTCTGTGTAGCCCTGGCTGTCCTGGACTTGCTTTGTAGACCAGGCTAGCCTGGTCACAGTGATCCTCCTGCCTCTGCCCCCCAAGTGCTGAGATCAAAGGTGTGCGCCACCACCGGCGTTTTATTAATTTTTTAAAAATCATTTTACTATATGAATGTTCTGCCTGTATGTGTGCACCACGTGCCCTGCAGTGCCCGCAGAGCTCATAAGAGGGCGTAAGATCCCAGGGAACCAGAGTTGCAGAGGGTTGTCGCCCTCAGTGTGGGGACTGGGAAAAGAACAGCCATCTCGCCAGCCCTTTTATTTATTTATTTATTTGCATTAGGCATTTTCCATAATCCTGAAAAGTAGGGATGCTCCTGTGGGGAACCTGCGCCTCCGGACTTACATCCAAGACCTGTCGGGTGCTCAAGGTGGAGAACCCGCAACAGTCAAAGTGACGGGACTTTTCTCCTCCAGCCAGAAGGCGGAAGCTAGCTGTGCCCGCCCACTGTGGGCGTGGCCACCCGCGGGTCGTGGGAGGGGCTGACAGGCCCCGCCCCTGGCCTCCCAGCGGGGACGCGTGCGGACAGCGCCACCTACAGGACACGCGGGAACTGCGGGCACGGTTCCGTTGGCGGAGCTGGGATCCGTCGGTTCCGGGAGCAGCGGCGGGGGGCGGGGCTCTATACTTGGTCACACTTCACACGCGCTCCATGGGGCGGCGCAGCTTTAACACGCTCGCTAAGCAGCTCCAAAAGCTGCAGTGGAGCCGCAGACACTGGTAATATTTAACCTTAGGACCTCGGCGTTACAGATAAGGAAACCGGCCTAAAGCGTGGGGGGAGCTTCGGTAACAAGCACGCGAGAGAAAGAGTTCGAGACTAGACATTTTAATTGAATGACTCAACAAGCAAATAGATCGCGCTTATCCTCGGCACTGTTTGCGTGTCTTAGCAGTAAAGGGTTATTTGGGGGTTGCTTGGGGGTTTCAAGACCATAGACTCGCTGTCTGTCGGGCCATGAAGTCAAGTGGGAGTCCCCTAGGGGGAAGCTGTTTTCTTCTCTGATAAGTGGGGTTTTCTGCTATTTTAAAGCACATTTGCTGAGCCTGGTATACAGTATGTGCTCAATAGGTGCTTTTTCTCTCCCTGCCCCAGGCAGACCTCAGTGCCCCAATGACAAGGATGAGCTAGCTGCCTGTCTCTGGGCTCAAAAATCTCCTAGCAGATGCCCGGAGTGATGGAGGCTGGCCGTGGGCAAGTCTTTCCCTTTTGAGAATGTGCCCTCCTGACCTCATGGTAGTACATCTGAGCTAGAAGGAAAAGACAGGAGTCTTTTTATTTGTTGGCAAAGTGTTCTATTTCTAGGAAGCCCAACCTTCAGAAGCAATTAGAGTGTAGGAAGAAGGGTGGCATTCTGAGTTTCAGTGATATTGGGATATATCATGAAGTGGGAGGCAGTGAACAGCTTGGTCCAGGCTTCCATCTCTCCACCATGTTGGAGACAAGTCTTCCAAACTGCGGATCTGGATGGTGCATGAGCCTCCTGAGGGGATCCATAATTTTGGGGGTGAAGCTCTAATGCCATAGCAACAGTGTGTGATGCATACATCTGAGTCCACTCTAGGTCACACCATTGTGTCCGTGCTCTGGAGTGTCCCCTTCCCTACCACCCCCTGACTTTCATCATGGATGCTCAATGCAAGACTGACTCCTCAAAATGCATCCCCAGATGTGGCATTTTACCTGCGGCCCTATCTCCCTCTGGGCACTGACCCACCTTGTACACTAAGATTGTTCAGTGGTCAAGGGAAGTATTTCCCTCTCCATGTAAGCCTAGTATCAGAAAAAGCAAGAGGGCTGCTCAGAGGGCTGGACAGAAACCTAGGCGAATGAAGAACATACTCTCCCCTCCTTTCTAGCCAATGGATGGACATTTTTCAGCTTTTATAAGGAATCATGATTCCCTCTTCCTCCTCCTTTTTTGCTCAACAATGTTGCTCTGTAGCCCAGGCTGGCCTTGAACCCACAATCCTACCTCTGCTTCTGAATGCTGAGATTGCTGCTACATGCCACCAGGCTAGCTCCTGTATTTGTAGAGGAGCGACATGTGTGATTTTTCTGTGAAACCAAACTCTCTTAGCTTCTCTTATGTGGCCATAAGTTATAGTTTTTAAACCAGAGACCAGAAGACAGGTCCTTGCAGGATTTGGTTTGGGTGTCCCTGTTCTAGTTTGCTTTCTATGGCTATGGCTGAACCTCTGACCAAAAGCAACTTGGGGGATGAAGGAATTTATTTGGCTTACAGGTCTGTCCACCAGAGTGAAGTCAAGGCAGGAACTTGGAGACAGGAACTGAAGCAGAGACCACAGGAGAACGATGCTTATTCCTATGTTTCTTACACAGCTCAAGGTCTCCTGTCTGGGGACGGTAGTCCCCAGGGTGGCCTGGGCCTTCCTGCATCAACTAGCAGTCAAGAAAATGCCCTACAGATGTGCCCACAGGCCTATTAGAAGGAGGCAATTCCTCAACTGAGGACATTCCCTGCCATGCAGCCCCCAATTGTAACCTTTGATACAGAAATAATAAAAGGGAGCCACAGAAGTATACAGATATGATTTCAAAATAGAGATTTATTTATTAAGGATTATTTAGTTTCTGCATAAAAATCACCAATTGTTCCTCATTGGGTTTTTTTTTTCTTTAACATACATCAATTCTTTTAGGGTGTGTTTACCCCAATACTTTAAAAAATACATCTCCTTTAGCGCCAGAAAGACAGTTAAGGCAGCAAGGCAGTTTCTTGGGTCTCCAGGGCTGGAAGCTCCCATGACAGGCAGGTTCTTAGGTTGGAAGAGCCAACCCTGAAGAAAATAATTATGTGGAACATGCAAATGCAGTCACGTATGGCCACCTGTGTGTGCCCAGTCAATGTCTGAAAAGGCTTGCTGGTACATTTCGGCTTTTAAAAAAAGCAAAACCTGTCTGACAGAAGACAGCAAGAGAGAGAGAGAGAGAGAGAACAGGGCTGGTAATGCCAGATGTGGGAGCCGTGAGGACTCCTGCCAGCTTGCTTTCAAGCAGCTGCCACAATAGGGACCTGTTGACTTCCAGGCAGATCTGTTGTCCTCCGAACACCTAAGACATCCTTGGGCCAGAAGGAGCAGACTTCTTGGCTGGGTGAGGTGTATGTCTCCCCTGAGCTGGGTTTCTCCTGAGCTGGGTGGGGGAGGAAAAGACAAAACCCTAGGAATCGATCGTTAGCGAGGTTAGTTGATTTTGACCACACTGGAAGGAAGGTGTGCTCAGCCTGAGCTGCTGGGAAGCTGGAGTGAGTGGAAGGTGTTTATTGCTCCATTAGAATAGGCCAAGAAAACAAAAACCAAAAAAACAAATGCTCTCTAATAAGCTGAGGCTGCCCCCTGCAGACCCAGGCTGGCCTGGCGGCTGAGCTGGGGACCCCAGCTTGATTCACAGTGATTCCGGGTTGCTTGCTCCCGCGTTGGGGGTGTGTGTCCGGGTGCCTACACTGTGTAGTCAAGCTCCGCGTTCATCTTGGTGTACATGTCATAGATGGCGTCGATGGTGGCCGTGTAGTTGACCAGGAAGAGGCGGATCTTCTCCAGGCACTCCTCCTCCGTCACGTTCTGCCCCTTGGAGAGTGCCTTCAGGAAGTCAGACTTGTAGGGCGCTGCATACAGGGCTGCCTTGAGGGTCAGGAGGGAAGGCAGGCACAGCATTAGTGGGGGAGGATCAGGCCAGCACATTGTGCACCAGGGGTGTCCCTGAGAGTTGTGCTGGGAAGGTCTCTCTGCTCGTGTGGTTGGAAGGGAAAAGAAAAGAGGAGGCTGCAGCGTGTGTCTGAGTAAGCTTCTTAGCTACATCCACCCAATTTGGTTGCTTGTGTTAAGGTTAGGGAGGTGATGGCCAGGCAAGGTGGTACACTTCTCTAGTCCCAGCACTTGGGAAGCAGAGGCAGGCGGATCTCTGTGAGGTCGAGGCCAGCCTGGTCTACACAGTGAGTCAGCCAGGGCTACATAGGGAAAGCCTGTCTCCCAAACCACACAAGATAACAGTAAGGGAGCTCCACACGGCCCGAGGCACGCTGATGCTCGGGACAGCCCCAGCGCACACCTCACCATCCTTAAGGGTGATACCTGGCTAAATTTGGGAATGTGGGGGGGGGGGTGCTTCAATACTTCAGAACCTTGGAGGCAGAGGAAAAAGATACAGCTAAATAAAACACCCAGACCCTGGTTTGTGGGGTGAGGGGATCATCCATGATGAACTCAGTAACTGCTTTGGGGTCCTGAACCTAAGCCACGTCTGTACATGTGCAGACTGACTCCTCTTCCCAGAGAAGCTGAGGCAGGGCCTGTTCACACACTCATGTGAGCGGTGAGGCCACTGGGACTCAGGGAGGCAGGCTCCCAGGTGCTCATGTTGTTTCTGAGATGGGATCTGACTCTGTTGCCCGGGCTAGCTCAGAACCCCTGTGCTCCATGATCATCCAGGGAAGAGGTGCGGCTGCCAGCCAGGCCCAGGCCCGGGCCGACTGCTGGGACCTTGGGATCAGCACAGGACAGAATGTGAAGCAGTGCCCACTCTCGGTGCATTCGCAGGCAGCCGGGGCAGCACACGATACTGTCACTGCTGAGGAGTGCTTGCAAGGGCTCAAAGGAAGACACAGCGGGGACGCTGGGACTCAAGATGACCTCCAGCCCCAGGCATGCCCAGGGAGAAGGCCCGAAGGTAGCCATTCTTCCTGCCCCATTAACTACTCTTCCTGACTGGACCCATCCTGCCTTGGGACCTTTCCTGTCAGAGCCTGCCTTCCTGGGGAAGGAGGGGTAGTCTGATGAAGACATCTTAACAGGCAGGGTAACCATGGACATTTGGAAGGCCTTTGGCTATTTCTTCCTTTAGCCTTCCAGCCTGATGGACCCAGGGCCTCTCTGCTACCCAGGCTGGCACTAGAGCCTTTTTCAAGAGCTGTGGTCACTATCACCACAACACAGGCCACAGTAACCCAAGGGCCAGAATCTTGACAGCAGCTATCTCCTGGGGGGCAGAGCCCTCCTTCTCCTTTCTGCCTGGTGTGAGAGCCCAGGTTGAAAGAGAAGCAAGGAGGCTAGTGCACAATCACCCTATGGTTCCTGGGCTTGCAGTTGTGTCTCTTCTCAAAGCTGTGGAACCAACAGGCTGAGGTACCCACAGGAGCATGAAGGCGCATCTGCAGCCACAAACGGGGTTGGCCATGGCTGCATGAGGAGACTCAATGCACCAGCCCACCCCAAAGAACGGGTGAGCACAGGGCAGCGGGAGGGAAACCCAGTCCTCTTCCCCACGGACTCACCTTGAAGATCTTCTGCACCAGCCAGCCGTGGTACTTCTTTAGGGCCATCTCATAGGCCTTGTTGGCGTTTACCCGGATGAGGTTGGGGTGGTTCTCATCCCGTTCCCCATCGCAGATGCTCTGCAGGAACACCTGGATGAAGCGCAGGCCCCTGTGGTTAAAGGAACAGCCATTTAGGATCGTGGCCCACAGAAGTTTGTATACACGGGAGTACCACCCCCCTAGCTGACCTAGGTCGGCTCTGCTTCTGGGCAATGTGACAACCCAGCTCAACCCAGATCTGCAGCAGCGTGCCTCTAGGCAGAACCTATTCTAGGTCCTTCTGGACACCTATGGCTTAAAGGATAGAGCAAGTGTGGATTAGAGTGTTCAAAGGTCAGAAACATGTCAGGCACATGGCCTGCCCAAGCTGTTTGCCTCAACTGCAGGATCTTTCTGAATTTGTCCATGGAGCTAGCTGCCTGTGTCTGCACAATGAACCTGTCCTAAGGGCTTCATGGGGTACAGCAGGAAACCTGAATAGAAAAGATGCTCACTGCCAGCCAGTGACTTCCTGTTTCCTGTCAGCCACAAGGTGAGTAGCTTCTTCCACACAGTGCTGTCTTGCCTCAGCCCATGGTCAGGGGCCGTGGGCCAATAGGAACCTAACCTTTCCTTCTCCTTCCCCTTCCCTTTCCCTTTCCCTTTCCCTTTCCTTTCCATCTGGCTCATTCTGCGATGGCCACAGAAGTGTAATACATACAAGGCCATATCTTACTCCCTTCAAACACATGGGGCCCAACTGGGCATCATCCTCCACAGCCAGGAGCCCTCTCAGCCTCTCACAGCCTCCCGCCTCCTCTGCTCCTCACACCCAACTGGATCCCAAACAAATGCCTCTGCTCCCTTCCTGCACGGCTGGGGGCAGCCCAGGCAAGGCCTTTGCAACACAGTGTTGAGAGCAGGGCTCCATCCCAGCTTGTCCCAGCTGGAGGCGTCTCCACATGACAGGTGCCTGTCACACTCCATCTGTGGGAGGCTCCAGAGCCAGCACGGCCTTCCTGGTCGCCCACAGGCCCACATGTGACTTAGATATGAAGAGCGTCATCACTTGCCTTGCTACTGCTAGATAAAGAGACTAGGGAGTGTCCCTCAGGACAGGCCGTCAAAGCCCTGCTGACAAGGTCAAGCTGTGTGCTGCGACAGCTACTAAAGCAACCCTACCTGATGACTACCAGGCCCCATGGTCTGGGAGGCCAACTTCCCCAGGTCCGTTTCACCAGAGAAGCAGGTGTTGATTTCATGGATCAAGCTGTCCTTCTGGGTCTTGGCCCAGAACCCTAAGATGTCAACCGTAGAAAGCCCTGTGGGGTTCAGCAAGGCAAAGCAGGGGTCCCTGGCTTCTCAGTGGCTGCTGGAATCACACAGCTAGAGAATTCTAGAGCTAGTAGACCACTGGAAAGAGTCAAAAGGGATACACCTGTGCAAACTTACTAGCACTCCCACTGTAGTTCTGTCAAGAGACTCATAAAGCCAGGTGTGGTAGCACTTGCCTTTAATCCCAGCACTCAGGAGGCAGAGGCAGGTGGAACTCCTTAAGTTACAGGCCAGCCTGGTCTAGAGTTCCAAGAGAACAGGGCTAAACAGAGAAACCTGACCCTCCCCCTCCCCCCCAAAAAAAGCAAGCGACTCATACAGAAATCCACCTGTGTACGACGCGGCTACCTCTGTGAAGCATACAACCTAAACTGCTGTGCTCAGATGACCTGGATTGTGACTTGACCTTCCGATGACCCCGTGACCCCCTCAGTGAGAGGGGAGATGCCACATCTGACTCACTGCAGATGAAGAACTGAGAGCGGGACTATGGCTGGGACATGACTTCTTCTGCCTCCTTGGGGGCTACAAGAAGGACGTGTCACCAAGAGTCTGACCTCAGCCTTGGCAAGTTTCTGTTTTGTGACAGTGTTAGCATCCCCGGCCCAACATGGCCCAGCCATGCCCCCGAGCCCCTCACCTTTTCAGCCACAGCAGTGCCAGCGTGGCCCCCACTTTGGGCCACTCTGCTCCATACATCCCCTTCTCCACCTCCAGGATGTTCTGCAGGGTCTTGAACTTGGCCGGGTCAGTGTCATATACGGCTTTGATCTTCTGTAATGGAGCACAGAGGTTTGCACATCACAGACCGCCCCGCAGACAGCTTCCACACAGCTCATGGGTACTGGTGCCACCCAGGACCCTAACACCGTTCTTGGAGCCAATCAATGGATTAGAACGCTGAGGCTGGGGTAGTGACTCATCAACGGTACAAGGGTAGTAACGTATCAAAGGTCACAGGTTTGGGACAGGGAGAGAGGGCCCCAGCCTGACTAGGGACCTGAAGTTCCACAGTGAAGACGAATGGACACAGGCAAAAAGGTTTTAGAACTATCCAGGCAAAACAGCCCCCAAACTGGCACCAGGTCAGTCTGCTAGACTGGCTGAGTATAAATCCCACCACCATCACTCCCTTGCTGTACGACCTTAAGTGAGTCAGCCACCAAGCTGAGCTTCAGGCTCAGTCCGTGTGTGTGAAGAAAGGAACAGCAGAACCAGGCACAAAGTCCTCTGCCTTAGAGAAAGGAGACTGCCCTGTGCGGCCCTCAGTGTGCTTGAAGGAGCCATGCTGAGGCCATGCACTGGACATCTTGTTCTATTATTGGGGGTGGGATGTCTAGCCTGGATCCTCAGGCCTCAGCCTGAGTGGTGCTGGGATTGCAGGATTGCCTGCATGATGCTGTCTAACTGGAGTTGTGGGGGTGGAGGGGGGGCGGTGAGTAGGGTGTGTGTGTGGGGTGCTGGGAACCAAAGTCCAGGCCTCTGAAAGAGCAGCAAGCACCCTTGACCAAGGAGCCATCTCTACAGCCCTCTGTCTTTATTTTTTTTTAAAAGAATAATCTTGTTTGCTTATTATTTATATAGTATTCTGCCTGCATGTGAGCCAGAAGGTCAGAAGAGGGCACCAGATCTCATTACAGATGGTTATGAGCCACCATGTGGGTGCTGGGAATTGAACTCAGGATCTTTGGAAGAGCAGCCAGTGCTCTTAACCTCTGAGCCATCTCTCCAGTCCTCCATGTTTAACTTTTTAAGACATGGCCTCTCTCTGGCTAGCAGATGACCAGCCAGGACCCACCTCTCTCCACTCCTCCAGCGCTGGGTTATTCTTGTACTAGCCCTGTTTTTATGTGGGTTGTGGGTTCTAACTCAGGACTGCACTTTGTAAGGCTGAACCATTTCCCCATCTCTGGAGTTCTCACTGGGTGAGATCGGTGGCAGAGTGTCAGGCCAGTTCTGGATTTCTGCTTCCAAGGGGACACTGAGAATCTTGGCCCTGCCTGGGTGGGACTCGGACTCCATGTCTCCCGGCCTCTCCCTGTCCTCAATCTAGGCACTGGGCAGAGCTCAGCCGCCCGGCGGGCCACTCACCGTGATGTTACCACTGATGTCTGCCTTAATGGGCGTGAACACCGGGGACCCAAGGCAATCTGGGAACAGAACGAGAAGAAAAAAAAATTATACTTCCACCCAAAGTGGCATTCAGGACACCACAGGCTGCATGTTAAGGGGCCAGGGAGAACTATTTATAGCTGTTCGGAAGGTTGTACGGTCAAGTGAGTTCAGCGGATGCTGGGCTCTGGACTGGAGCAGACTGTCACCCAGAACTGGTCAGAGCCTCTGATGGCTCACGAAGGCGCTCTCCCCATCATGGCACCACCCAAGAGCTCTTAGTGGAAATGTCTCATGTGCATTGTGCAGCGCATGACCTCAGGCTTGACTTGTGCCTCCTCACGTTGACAGGGTAGGCTCAGGTGGGCCTGGGCACTGCCCTTCACATGAGCTTCAAGTTTCCCATCGTGTGAATGAGACAACCGGACCCACCACAGGTGAGTGACAAGTGAACACAATTCTGCTCACTGTGGAGCTACAGTGTTCCCATGTGGAGCAGGAGCCTTCTTGGCAGGTCCCAGTAGAGTGAGGCATAGTACAAGCAATGACACCACGGGAGCAGATGACATGTAGACCAGGAGTCACCTGGCCACACAAGTCACAAGGCTCCTGCTTCTTCCCCCGGCTTTGACCGCCTTAGCAGCCAGCATATGACGCCAGCCAAAGTTGCTTGCAGAGGTGGGATGCAGGCCTTCAGCATCACGCTCCAGTACGGGCCTCATCCCTGGAGCCTGAGCAAAGTGGTTGTGCTCCTCTGACCCTCTCCTTCTTCCCACTGGGAAGTGGGCTTGCTGAGTCTGACTCAGTTGAGGACACAGGACAGCACAGCCGGCCAGAAGTGGGCACCAAGCCCACAGAAAGGAGATGCTGCCCACCAGGAGGCAGCCCAGAGCTTAAGGAGTCCTGCAGTTAAACTCCAGTGAAGGAAGTGGCACACTTCGGCTGGCCATCTGGAATATCCTTTCACTGTAGCCATGAAGAGGCGTGTGCTGGAGGCACCTGCGATGACACACCCCAGTGGGAGGATGGAGGAGGATCCAGACAGGCGTAGTGAAACCAGACCATCACTTTTCAGTGGGGCAAGTCTCTCTGACTGCATGGCTGTTTCCTCCTGTGTCAGCTGGGGTGCTAAGCGCTTACTTAGTAAGGTTGGCCCAGGAATCAGAAATCAGGATTTAAGACTCGTCGACCAGGCATGGGCACATATTGTGGGGAATGCAGAATACCCACAATTAGGAGGCAGAGGCAGGGACATGGAGAGTTTGAGGCCGGCCTGGGTTACAAAGCAGAACCTCTTGAAAGAAACAATGACCTGTCAGGACTCGGGGTGCAGCTCAGCACAGTGGAGGCAGAGCGCCTGCCTAGCATGTGTGAGGTCCTGAGAGTGATCCTCAGCACCAAAAAGTGAAATAAAGGGCCAGAGAGATGGTTCAGTGGCAACCTCAGTGCCAAGCCTGATGACTCCATTTCAGTCCCTGGGACCTACATGGTAGGAGGAGAGAACAGAGTCCCATAAGATGTCCTTGGACCCCACTCGGGTGCCACAGCTCACACATGCACACTCATACAAATAAATGCAAAAATCAATTTAAAAGAAAAATACTTCAGATGTACTTAGCAGTGTGCCCCATGAATGGCAAATGCTGGCAAACGGGCTTCAGTCACTCTATGATGCCCTGTTTCTAGGATCAGGCTCCACGACCTGGCAAACCTCTCTGAACCTCTTCGGAATGCAAACCCCACTCCACACCCCACATTTCACCTTTTTCTTTCTGAGAGATTGTGCTGTGTAACACATACTCCTCCAAATGCTGGGATGACAGTTGTCTGCCACTAAACCCAGCCCACCGAAGTCCCTCAGGGACCCTGGGTTGCTGCTCCTTGGTAGAGCAGACTGTACGCCCTCACACAGGAGTCCAGCAGATTCCTGGTAGTACTGAGCCCGTCAGTGACGCCTGGCTGTGTACCTGTGAACTGGGTGATTGGACTGTGGGGAGTGATCTCCTGGTAGGCTCTTTCCCACACTTTCATGCCTGTAAGGGCCACAGGGGTGTCTTTCCTAATCTCTCCTTTGGTCTCTCGCTGAACCCAGCGCTCACTGGACAGGCATCAAGCCTCGGATCCTGTTCTCTCCTTGCCACTTCCACCCCATCAGACAGCCCAGGGGTTGTTCTGCCCCCCTGGGTACCAAGCATCCAAACTCAGCCTCATGATGGCACAGAAGGCACTTCACCAGCCCCCCTTTCCCTTCATCTACACTCTGGCATAATTCCCATGACCCCTAAGCAACAGTTTTAAGGACCCATCCACCCAGCCAAAATGGCAGAGTCTGTGAAGCAATGTGGCCTTCAGTTTCTCTCCCTATAAAGTGAGACTCCAAGGACTGTGCAGGGCAGGTGCACACACAGGCTGTGTGTGTGAGGAGACATACAGGCTCTGTGTGCGAGGGGATATACAGGCTGTGTGTGCACCTGTGTGTGAGGGACATACAGGCTGCATACATAGCAGGTGTTGAATGATCATCAGCCACAGCCTTCAAAGGCAGATGCCGGGAAGTTGGGCTGGATGGCGGGGAGGCTGACATGGGACTCTGCCCTCCACTTACTGGAAACAGCCATGTTATGATGCTGAGCACCCACCCTGGCAGCAGGAGAAAAGCTCATTGTTTCCCATTTCCCTGACAGTGCTCAACGAGGGTCACAGAGCCGCTGTGGGCAGCTGGCACTGGCCCCACAGCGGCCACCATTGTGTGTGTGGCTGATGGCTGCTGCCCAGGCCTGGGCGCCCACTTTGCTGTGGGGGAAGGGTGTGGCGGATGGAGGCCGATGCTGAGGCAAGGAGTGCAGGCTCCACGAGGGACATTGAGAAGGGGAGCAGGCCTGGTGTGGTGGTGTGCCCCACCACCCCAGATTTCTGGAACCTGATGCAGGAGGATCATGAGTTCTAGATCTTGGGCTATACAGTGAGACCCTACCCCAAAAGAGAAGAGAGTGTCAGGTGAGTGTGAACCCAGATGGGTGGGCAGCAAAGGCCTGGGGCAGCATGCTGGAGGCCAAACCAGCCAGTGGCTCCCTGTGGTTAGTAGGTCTACCTGCTACTTCAGAGCCAGCTGGCTCTGGGTATTAACTGTGACTCTGATATGACTATGACAAGTGACTTAAGGACTCTGAGCGTGGGTCCTTCACTCCTTATAGCCTAGGTGTTGTGCAGAGAGAAGACCTCTGAGTACAGTGGTGTGGGGTCTGCTCCCCATGGCTTACATGGGGACCACAGTCAGAGAAGACAGACATCACAGCCAAAGTGGGTAGCAGGGCCGGGGAGGTAACCCACTTTAGTTTCCTAGAATGCATCTGTTGGTGTGAACTCAGAGGAAACAGCGCTGGGGCAGGAACCCCAAGCTTATGGTGGCCTTTCTAATAGTTAAACCTGTGCTGGCCCCCACCCTGGGCAGAGCACAACCTGTTCCCACAGCCGGACCAGCCACACCGCTCCCCCAGAATGCAGCAAGCCACCTTTCTTGTTTGACTAGTTTTGCAGTTCCCCCAAACTTGTTTTGCCTCCTTGAACTGTCATCAGTTGCCTGCTGCCTGGAGGGAGAGGGGGCACCTGGATGGCTTTGTGCTCTGTTCTGTGACCCTAGAAGGAAGGGAGCTGCCTTTAAAAACAGGAAGGCCCACAGGGCCACCACCTCCTGTCATCGCATAACCAGCCCCAGCAGGCAGGCTGCATATAGGAAAGCACTGGGTTCTGAGAACATGGATGAAAGACCTCCTGTGCCAACCACGAGGTTCCCCTCAACCCAGAAAGGTATAAGAAAAGGTCAATACAATTGATTCTGAAACCCAAGAACTTCTTATAAGACGCCATCAACGATGTGAGGCAGGGAACAGAGAAAATAAAGGCCACATATTACTCTGAATATTAAAGAGTACTTACAGAGCAATAAAAAAAAAAAATTCTTTGGAATGAGGAATTCACAGATAAACTAAAAAGGTGCTTAATCTCAATGATAAAGAAAAAAATACAACTTATCTCTCCACCAACTAAGCTATTTTATGAGTACAGCAGCCTCAGTTTTAATCATTCTGGTAGCATGTATTAAAACGTAGCGCAGGAGCTAGAGACGGTCAGCAGCTAACAGCAAGTGCTGTCCTAGAGGGCCTGAGGCCAGCTCACGGCACCCCTGCCAGTGGCTCACAGCTGCCTGTAACTCCAGCATCGAGGAACCTGATTCCCTCTGTGGGCACCCCATGTATATACCATATTCACACACATACACACACACACACACACACACACACACAAACCCTCACAAATGAACATTAATGTTCCTGCTTTCATAGAGCAAGCCATTTGTGACTTTCTAAATAGGCTCATCTAAAAAACATAAAGGGGTGGCCTGGGGATGTCACAGGCTTGTTCAGACCTTCACCACGGGGCACTATGCTGTATGTCTCCCAGCTTGGGATATCTTTTTTAAAAGCATATGGGTTGTTGGTGACTAATTTTTTCCCTGTTTTTCCTACTGAGTCCAGTAGTTACTGGGAAAACACACCGCAAACAGACAACTTTCAGAACTACCCGAGAGACAGAAGGAAACGGGTGCCAGGAGAAGAATTCACGTGTGCCTTGTGGGACAACTGTGCCTGGACAGGGGCCACCTAAGACTTCCTGCCTGGGTCCCTGCCATAGCCCAGATGGCTGACATTGCGGAGAAAGCAGAATTGTCCAGCAGCCAGCTTGTCACTACATGCCACCCATAAACATTCATTTCCTCCTTTTCCGCCTTCAACACAGTTGAAGGACACAGGCCACTGTGCTCAGCAAGGCTTCAGCCCAGCTGGAGTGTGGCTGCGAGGTGAGGACGGGGCTTGGTGAGCATGCACAGGCCCAGTTTCATTACAGTACAGTATCCAGCATCGCAACATGGCCATTGCCAGCATGGCCATCACCCATGCACTTAGAGGGCTGAGGCAGGACAAAAGAGTTCAAGGCCTGCAGCCGCCACCACGCCTGGCTTTTTATATGGGCTCTGGGAACTAAAGCCAGGCCTTCCTCCCCAGCCCCGTTAGTCTTTCCTCTCTGTATCTCTTTTCACTTACTTACTTTTTTTTTTTTTTTTAAGATAAGTTCTCAGGTAGCCCAGGCTAGCCTTGAACTTACTCTGTAGCTGGAGATGACCCTGAACTCTAGACTCCACCCCCCAGGTGCTAGAATTACAGGAATGGGGCTTTATCCATCACAACGGATATGTTCCCACTGTCCCACTATGGGGCAACAAGGTAAGAGATTAGCCATGTCCTGACCCACCACCTCACTTCCTCTCAGAAATAACTTTCATTTAAGAGCAAAGTATCAACCCAGTTCACAGAGGCTGAGGCAGGAAGATGGAGGGTTGAAGGCCAGCCTGTGCCATATGACTAAGCCCTGTCACAGGTGAATGAGGGAAGACATGAAGACCCAGGATGCTCTCTGCTTTTGAGGAGACACACCTAGCTCAGTCCTTGAACATGGTTTCCAGGGAGCGGTCACTATGTGGTAATACACACCATGTGATGTGGGAGGCTCTGCCGCATACGCCTTTTTCACAGCCAGATAGGAAAATCAGTTAGACACTCCCAGCAGATTAGCTTTACAGGCCCCGAGTTACAGGATCAAAATGGGAGGCTCTCAAATTGCAGGTGATGGAGATGAATCTTTTATTAATCGGGGAGGGGCGTCCAGGCTCAGGTCACAGGCAGGTCCTGAAGGATAAGAACACTGAGGACGCCCACATTCTAAAGCTGGCCCTGCTCTTCAATTATCAGCCTACAAAGGAGAAAAACCAATTCAGAACCTTGCTTTAAGAAGCCGCACTGCACCTGCACGCTGCCTGCCCACGGCCGCCCTCTTTGAGAACAGCCAGCCTTGAGGGCAGGTGTCGTAACACACATCTTCAGTCTCTGGGCACTCAGGAGGCGGAGGCAGAGGGAGAGGCAGGAGGATCTTTGTGAGTTTGGGGCTATTCCTAGTGGTCTGTAATAGTGAGTTCTAAGCTAGCCAGAGCTATATAGTGAGATCCTGTCAAAAAACAAAACAAACAAAAAAGTCCAAACAAAACAAACAACAACAACAAAAAAAAGCCAGTCTCTAGTTGCAAGTACGATTGGGTAAACCAGCTCTGACTTGCTGTGTGACCTGGGAGAAACTAGCTAGTGTTTCTGAGCTACACTTGCCCTGCTTAATGATGACTCCCGTCTCACAGGGAGGCTGTGAGGCTTACGTGAGGGGCTCAGCACAATCCCTGGCACCTCAATTCATCATGCTTATTAGACAGCGCCTCACCAGCCTCACCTTTCCGAACAGGCAGGGCTTTACTTAGAGAGGGGATCCAGGAAACAATGTTCCTGGTCGTTAGAGAAGCAGGAGACTGGATCTGCGGTGGAGTGCGTGCCTAGCGTGGACAGCCCAGCAAGCACTGAAGAAGAAACCAGAGAAGAAAAGGGAGGGAAGGCGAGATCCTGACAGACTGAAGAGGTAAAGTGTGCAGAAGGCACCCAAGCCTGACTTCAATGGCATTGAAAGGGGCGTGGGTGGGAGCAAGGGACGCCCTTCCAGCAACTGCACACACAAAGAGTTGACAGCCTGGGGAAGCTGACTGCCTCTCTGCAGGCCCAAGCAGGAGTTTGATGGGCCCTGAAGAGTTTAGAATGCTTAGCCACATTGTAACAGTAGGGGGAAGGGAGACTGAGCCACTGTAAAAATGTAACAGAAGCAGGGAGACTCACAAAGCCATTTCAAAAACAGAAACAATGAAACCTAAGACCGGAGTCTGCTCTTCCACCCGTAAGCTCTAAAGCTGTCACATGTCAAACCCAGCTTCCATTCCAGCCACACAGCAGCCCAAGAAACTTTTGCACAGAAGAGGACTTCCCACAGAACACAGCTGTCTCTAAAGATGAAGGGCTGGCCTCCCTGTCCCAGGGCTGATTTTGCCTCAAGGTCCTCTTTAAGGAATGCCACGATTCCTTTATTTCTTATTTCTTACCTTCTTCCTTCCAAAGGGCTAGAAATGAGTTTCCACCCAGTCTCAAGCTTGCCCATGAGAGCCATCTTAAAGGGGTCAGGCCAGCTGTGATGGGGGCTACATGTCCTGGGCCAGAAGATCTTCCATCTGGGCATCACCTAACCACTTACATTCTGCCCCTAACAGATTCCCAGCCCTGTGCCTCATCCCTTGGCTGACCAGGTGAGGAGGTACTGATTTCTATAAGCCCAGACACACATTTGGGTATTTGCTTTTCTCTCCTTCTCTCAGCTAACAGAGGCCAGGCTCTAGGCTGGGACCTCAGAGCTAGATGTCCTGAACAGAAGACAAACCATCTCAGGAGACCAAGGTGAGCAAATAGATAACACCAGCAGCCCAGACCTATGCCACGTGACCCTCAGCTGCGCTGGAGTGATCAGCCATCAGCTGGCTGTGGGCCCCGGCTCAGGAGTGCCTTCTCTGTGGCAGAACCATCTCCTAAGGCTGTACCTATGCACTCTGGCATCTCTCTTGCCCATGCAAAGACAGGGTGATTCTAGGCATCAAACATCACCACCACCTTGTGAGGTCACCTCCTGGGGGCTCCAGATGGCAAATGCATAGACATGGACTGTGTGCTTCTACCCAGACACCCAGCAGAACTCAGACCTGAGGGGCTCAGCTCCAGTGTCCATGCTTTTTTTCCACTCACTTGTCTGGGGTATTCAGAGCACAGGTAAGGGAGGAAACTGGTCAGACTCAAAGTCATTGCTCCCTCTGCATCTCAAAGGCAGCCATCCTGCAGCCTGGCAGGTAAGTCAACAAGGTACTCAGCCAGGAGCGCCAGCTCTGGGCCCTGGACACCGTAGACGAGTGGAAAGAAACATGGCCGTGTCTCACTCACCACACATCTGCAAATGCCTCCTTCTGATGCCACCCGCTGCAGGATTTTCAAAGCTGAGCAAACTGGGACAGAAAGTGTGCCCCCTCCCCCAGTACAGGCTACATCCAGGTTTCAACATTCTGCCACAAGGATTGTCACAGCCCAGCCCACTGGAGTGGAGGGGAGCACAGCCCCACCTGTCTCTCTTGGAAGTCAACATGCAAACAACCCCAACAAACCTGTATTACTTTAAAGTAAAACACAGCAGGGCTGCGGCAGGGAGTGTCTCAGAGTTAGATATCAGGGTGCAGAAGGCACTTCCCATGTGGTTAGCCTGTATCCCAATTAGAGGAAGCACTGTCCTGCTTGGGGTTCCCCAAGCCAACAGTCCCTGCACCCCGTCACTCTAACTCGTGTAGTAAGAAGCAGAAGTCACAGGTTCAGAGTGCCAGGAGGCTGGTTAACAGAGGAACACCCAACACCCATACATCTGCCCAGCAGCTCCTGGTCCATTCGCCATGTGGGAAAGTCATGATCATGCTGCAAAACTGCTGGACTCCTTTGGGAGCTCAGCAGCCTGTCCACAGGGGCTCTTCTCTCCTGGAGAGGAAGCCAGGGGCACTGCGTGAGAAGTCCAGATGCCTGATTCCTAGTCGAGCTAGACTGGTGACTCACCGGCTGTGTGTGGCCCTGAGAAGCTTTATAACTTCTCTGGCCTCAGTTTCTTTGGTTGCAAGAAGCAGATGGTTCTAAAATTCCACTGCCTCCCTTTCCCATGGTGCAAGCATTAATGAAGAGACAGAGAAAAGAGACTTTCTAGACTAATTTTAAGAACATTTCGTAAGTGCCAGGTACCTGCAAGGCTAGATTGTAAGGATACTGATTTAATTGTGCTAAGAGTCACAGAGAAAACACACCCCCAGCATTAGGACCTCAAAAAATAAGAGGCAGAAATCATTGTTTTAGGCTCCTCCATCCCTAGGTTTTCCTTAGACAATGATAGCAAATAGGAGTCACCTCATGGACCAACTTTAATTGACCAAGAGTGGTTGTTCTACCAAAGGTGTTATGGCTGTGTAAGGTCAGAGGGAGCACAGAATTGTGATTGATTAATAATGTCTACCACACGTGCAGGATGGGCAGGGCTATGTCTTCTGCCTTAGTCATGTATTTTAATATGAAAACAAAGCCCAAGCGTTTTCAGAAAAAAACCTAGAAGAATGAGAATGGAAAAAGCAAAAACAAACAAACAAACGAAACGAAACGAAACCCACAAACCAAAACCAAAACAAGTAAGCAAGTAACTCCCCCCTCCCCCACACACAAAATACCATTGTCCTGCAGCCAAGTGCAGTATAGATGGATAACCCCAGCATTCTGGGGTTCAAGGCCACAAGTTCAAGGCCAGAGTGGACTATAAGAAAGATCCTTAAAATACTAAAAAAATAAGTAAAGAAAAGAGATGAGAGTGCTGGGCACTGAAGTTACTCAAAATCACAGAATACAATAGGCTCCGGGAGCCACAGGGAGGAGAAAAGACTTTCTGGGTGAGGTTATTGCTAAGCCAATTCCTTAAGAACATGTGGACTCCAGCCAGGCGAAAGGAACAAGGTGTGTGGGTGGGGGAGCCAGGTGGTAAGCCAAGTGAGAAGGGCTGACAGGGGGAACACTCTGGGGACGGTGGCACAGTGCCGGCGATGGGGCTGGGAGTCATTTAGAAAGTTGGCAGCACAGATTTCAGGAGTGAGCAACAGGGACCAGCGATGTCGCCATGGAGGGACATCAGCCTCCTGGACTCTAGCGAGGCTGCATAACTGACCTAAAAGATAGACCGCAGGAGCCACAGGTCAGTCCTGTAACTGATCGCTCCGTAAGATCGAATTACGGGGTCAGGGGAGAGAGAGAGACGATGGGCAAAGGATCAGCCTCTGAGTGGGAAAACTCAGCCTAGAGAGACAAAGGAGGGGTTGAGTCCCCAAAGGGATGCTACAAACCAGGGGAGCAGCTCACATGTGGTCCACTCCCATAGGAACAGAGAGACTCAGAGCTGACCAGGCCCAGCTAGTCCCAGGCCACACCTGAGGAGTTAGAGAAAGCAGCTGTTCCAACAGATCCAAAGCCTTCCTGCCCTTGGATCCAGTAAGTTCACTTCTAAAATTGAGAAGCACCCACAGAACAACTCAGAGAAACAGACCTGGAGATGCTGGCCGCAGTACTGTCTACCACAGTGACAAGCACGAAGCCATGTGGGTGTCCAGCAGAAGGGGAGGGCCAAACTACGGCCACATTCAAGCAGTGCAATCCTAAGCCAGAGAATATGACAAGGGAAGCCGGGTGCAGTGGCACACGCCTGCAATCCCAGCACTCGGGGAGGCAGAGGCAGGTGGATCTCTGTGAGTTTGAGGCCAGCCTGGTCTACAAAGCAAGGCCAGGACAGCCAAGGCTACACAGAGAAACCCTGCCTCAAAAAAGAAAAAGAAAAAGAACATGATAAGCAACATAGGAAGACAGCCCCCCACGGTGTTAGATGGAAATAGATATAAAAAGGCCAGCCTAGAAGAAAAATATTCTGAAGTGACAGCAGAGGGCTGCTCTTTGAAAGTTCTACTTCAAAAGGGTTGTGAGATGCCAAGAGTCTGGCTCACAACTGTGATCCCAGCGGTTTGGAAGCTGAGGCAGGAGAATTGTGTTTGATACCAGCCTGGGCTGCATAGTAAATTCCAGGCCAGAGTGAAATCTTACCTCAGTGAGGCAGAAAGGAAGGAAGGAAGGAAGCACAAGCAAGCAAGCAAAAACAAATGAACAAACAAACCTGAAACAATAGGTTTCTGAAGCCAAGCATGGTGGCGCATGCCTATAACCTCAGAAAATGTAGCCAGCTCATGCTACATAGTAAATTCAAGACCAGCCTGAGCTACAGAACCCTGGTTTCAAAACAAATATCTATGAAATAATTAAATGAACTAATCTATATTAGATTTTGGTACCTAGTACGTGCTCAATAAATGGCGGTCATCATTTGGTTTTGCTCTGATTTAAGAACCTGTTCCCACAATGTCTTTCAGATTCCTTGTGGCCGTCACTGCAGTTCAGAGCCACATACACTGTGCCCAGCTCATCCAAGTGATTGAGGACACCTCAAAGATCTAGACCACCTTAAGAGCTGACAGTGGGTCTCCATGGCCGGGGGGAGGGGGGAGTCCACAGGAGAAAGCTCCACTCAGGACAGCACATTCCAGTGTTCTCTTTTATAGAGTGCCAAGAATCACCCTCTTTGATGAACAGTAGGTGGCTCTGGAATGACCTGTGCCAGTTGACCCTCCATAGGCCAACCCCAATGAAGGTTCTGTCTAAATGGTGCTTCTGTCCACAGCTGTGACACCCCAGAGCCCGGCATGGCAGCAAGGACAAGGGTCCTTTGACCAGGCGCAGGGAAGCAGGGAAACTCCTCTGTGCTGGCTCCCGCTGCCTTCTCCCATCTCCTCACAAACCAGCCAGACACTCATACCCACAAGGGGTGACCCCAAGTGCAGAGCTGAAATGCTACCTTGGTGAGCACTGGGAAGCCGGGTCATCACTACTGTGGGACCCCTGATGGGGCTTCGGCATTCTTTGTGCTGAGGCTGCCCTGTGTTCTGAGGGGTGTCTACAACTACCCAGATAGTGCCCGGCACCACCCCTTCAGCCACAAAGAACAAAACCATCCCCACACACCAGAAGACATCGCTAGGAACAAAACTGCCCTCACCTGAGAACTACTGGCTCCAGGAGATTTTGAACCCAGGATAGTTTAGCCAAGGGGGAAACCAACACAAACACACAAAACACAGTGCTGTCAGGGCTGGTGAGTTGGCTCAGCAGGTAAAGAAGCTCACCATGAAGCCCTGTGACCTGATTCCCAGAGTCTAGATGGCGGAAAGTAAGAACCGATTTCTGAAAACTGTTCTCCAGCCCCTGGCATGCAAACACAAATAAATAAAAATATTTTTGAAAAAAACGTAATGCTGTCATAAAAATTAAAGCTAAAGCCAGCAGCAACCTCAGGAGAGGCACTCTTATCTCCAGCTGAGATGAAGATGAAAAGCGGGTCTTATGCACACCAAGGGCTGACAGGGCACCTGGGCCGAGGGAGCCTGAGACCCTGCTCTCAGATTGCCACTCCAGGGTGGAGCCTCACACACACAAGTGCATTCAGGGTTAGGGTTAATGTCGATTGGACATCTGAGGGAAGGGCCCAGAATTAGAGTCAAAATCTTCACACAAAACTCCCCTCCACAGCCAACACCTGCTCTGCACATGGCAGACCCAGAACCAGCCTCGACTAGCGCCTCCGTTTCACAGATGGGGACTCCAAGGCTCAAGAGGAAAACTGGTGTAGATCTACATGGCCACACCCTCCTCCCCGTGGGAACTACTGTCCCAGCAGCTGTGTGAGTCCCAGACCTCCTCAGGCTAAGGCGGCCTCAAGGCTCTTCCAAGCGTGGGTTTCAAATAGGGGCTTGGTGTCATCTAGTGAGCTGGCAGGGTAGGGCTCTGGGAGTGTCCCCACAAAGAAGAAAGCAAGGCTCAGGTAGCACCGTTGTGAACTGCAAGGCAAAGGGCAAGGCAGGCGGCATTGGTTTCCTTCCACTTTCCAACAAGGCCTGGGCTGGGGGAGGGGAGGAGAGCGAGGGTCTGAAACTGGCTTGGGGACTCATTCCAGTGCTCTTAGGAGCTTCTTCAACTTGACGTATGGAAGACAGGACTTTCTTTTTTTCCAACACAAAGTGAGGGAGGGGTTCGAGCTAAGCCCACTGCCGCGGACAGTAACCCCACCATCCAGCCCCCTTCTCCCGACCCCTTCCGGATATGGAGGAAAATCTTTTCATGACTTCCCCTAAAAAGGGCCCTGGAGTTTTGCAGCTCCATCTTCAAGTCCCTGGAGGTGGGGGCGGTCTTTGATCTGGAGTGGGGAGAGGCTGGGGAAGGGAGGGCTTACGTTCTAAGGCGCGGGGTGGGGGTGGGGGGTGGATTGAGAACCATTCTGGAACGGGGGGAAAACGAAGCCGGGGATGAAGGTGTTCGGCGGCGCCGGGAGGCCGGCGCAGCATGCTCACAGTGCAAATAGTAAGCGATGTTTGGGTGCAGTGGGTGACAGGGAGTGAAGGCTGGGATGCATGTGAGGGAAGGGGAGGGGGCAGAGGGATCTGGGCAGGTAGGGAGGGCTGGCGGTGCCCGGGACTCACCGAAGAAGGGCGGCAGGTGGGCCACCGCCTCCAGGAAGGGCCCGGTCTCGATCTGCCGGTCTGCGGGCAGCGGCTTGAGCAGGTGCTCGGCCAGCAGCGCCATTTCGGGGTCGAGGCCCTTGGTGATGCCCCAGCCCGCGCCGAGGGCGTCCGCGCCCGGGCTGTCACCGCCCGCCGCCTCCTGGGACGCCAGCGTCGCCACTTCCGCCCGCGCCTCGCAGCGAGCGCCGAGCGCCGCCCGCAGGCCGGGGCCATAGAACACTTGGCCCCGCCCCTCAGCGCTTCTACCAATAGGCCTCCACCGCCGCGCCCTCCCGACCAATGGTAGCCCGCCTCTCCCGCCGCCGCCGCGCCATTGGCCTGGGGGCGGGGCTTAGCGGAAGCGCGGGAGGCGGACACACCAGGTGAGCCTCGCCCAGGTAAAGGGCCTGTCAGTCCCCGGCCACCTCCACCCCTAACCTGCGGTCGGGGCTGGTGTGGCTCTGGTGCCGAACCGCTTACAGTCCAAACCCTAGCGGGGCCTTGTCCGTCCCCCAGTCCGGGGCCCTCCAAAGGCCCCGGGTTCGCGCCTCCCACAGCCTGCACCCGGGAACAGCTCAGCCACGATGCAGCCTGGCTGCTGTGCCCTAAAACTCAGAGCTCAGTGTACCCCAGACTCTCCGCCGTGGAGAGCCCGGTGCTCCGCCCACGCTGAATAGTCAGGAGCCCTCCCCTGCGCGGCCGGGCACTGTGCTGGGCCCCCAGGAGAAAGCGATGTGCCGCCAAGTCCCTGCCCTGGAGCCCACGGTCTAGTCGGGACTCCTCGCCGCGCAACACACAGACACACAGCTTCAGACCCTGGTTTGCGAGTGAAGAGAATAAAGCAGGTTGAGAGAGAGGGTCGCTCAGCTGGCCCTGGGGTGCACCCCAGCACCTCGTAAACCCGGATGTGGTGGTGCGCGCCTGTATGCCCGGCACCTAGTGCAAGCCAGAGGTCGCCCCTGGATACGTACTCAGCAGGAGGCCAGTCTGGGCTAGGGATCCTGTCCCTAGATGTCCATCTCTGGGATGGACAGAGGGGAGTGACACGGAGTTGAGAGCTGTGGGGGTGGAAGTCCTTGAGCAAAGCCTTAAGTTAAGGGGGATACTGCTGTGTGCAAGGAGCCCGAGCCTGTGAGGAGACGACAGGGGAAGAGCTGCGCTGAGACCGGGAAGGCCGGCAGGGGCTGCGGAGTGATGGAGAATTCGTAGTTCGCGGTCAGGACGGTGAGAAATGCCTAGCGCCAGAAAACATGTGCTAAACCTTGTTAAAAGATTTTAATTTGCCCTTTGAGGGGGCAGCTGGCAGAGAGATTGATCCAAACTATAGGCATAACCCCGGCAGAATCAGCAAGTCGGGGGATGGGGGGAGACAGGACCATCATTATCTCTTGTTCAAGTGTGACAGGCCCAGGCAAGTGAGATCTACTGATAGGAGGCCAAGCCAACTGAAGCTTGTTCCCACCCCGCCCAGCCTCGCCGCCTCCAGCATCCCAAGATGCAATCTTCCTAAAGCTACAACAGCACCCCCAGGGCCCACCCACCTCCATCAATTCCACACAGAGATCACAGCCTGCCCGAGGCCTCTGGCATCAGAGGACATCCTGGTTTCTCAACCTGCTCATCAGAGCCAGGCCATTCTGAAACCATGTGTGACACAAGAAAGCTGATCTTCAAGATAATGACCTCATGTCCTGAGATAGAGCCTCTGTATGGCTTTGGGGGGGGGGGGAAGTTCCTCCATCCACCCATTTTTTACCCCTCCATCCTTCTCTCCCTACATACATCCATCTACACATCCATCTCTCTCTCCCTCCATCCATTGTCCTGCTCGTCCACCCAACTCATTTGAAAGTGCTTGCCCTTGAGTTGACTCTTCCCACGGCTCTTGATGGTGAAGGCTGGCAAGGGGGTGCCATGGGTTGTGTGTGGTGTGCTGAGGAGTTGGGCCAAGACTGGAAAGTTGAGGGTCACACAATCCATCTAAAGGACACTATTATGCTGTTCACCCAAACAGTTTTTGTCCTTGGGCTGCTAATTTCTCATATCCCACAAAACAAGTCTAAAACCTAGATTTTGTAGGTTTAAAAAAAAATCATAGTTTACATATTGGTTACTAAATTATGGTATTTTAAAAATTATATAAGCCACACAAAAATAAGTTCTGTCTTTTCTTTTCATCTTTCCTTCCTTTTTTTCTTTCCTTTCCTTTTTTTTTTTTTAATTTATTTTTTAGACAGAGTTTCTTTGTATAATAGCCTTGGCTATCCTGAAACTCATTCTATAGACCAGGCTGGCCTCAAGCTCACAGAGATTCACTTTCCTCTGCCTCTCAAGCGCTGGGGCTAAAAGTGTAGGCCACCAAGCTCAGCATATTTTTATTTATTTTATTTTTTTGAAACGGCTATTACTGTATAGTCAAGCTGGCCTAGAATCAACTATGTAGCCCAGGCTGGCTTCAAACTCCAAGAAAATCTTGTGTTAGCCTCTCAAGTACTACACAGTTTAAACAAACAAAACCCCAGAACCCTACAATCTTAAATTCTCAAAAATGTTGCAAGTCCCATACAAATAAGTTCATTGAAATCATCCTGTATATTTTAATGCTCATTTTCTCCAAAGATGTTCCACGGAATGATGGGTTACCACCAGCAGGAAACTAATGCCATTCAGCAGTCTCAATTTGCCTTTTGTGTCTGGAGTCCCAAGTCCAGGATCATGAGTTTCATGTAGTACAGTTGTCCTGTTTCTTGGTGTCCGTGAACATTCCTCAGTCTTTCCCGGACCCCCATGACTGATACTTTTAAAGAGGGCTTGTCTGATGTCCTCCATTCAGACACGGGTTCTGTGTCTCACAACACAGCAGCAGCATGCTGTGTCCCCTTGGATGCTGCAGGTGACACCTCTGATTTCAATAGTCCCATATTGAGATTGTTAGCTTTTTTTTTCTTTTGGACACGGTCTCACTATGTAGATCAGACTGACCTCAGACCTACAGAGATCTGCCTGCTTCTGCCTTCTGAGCGCTGGAACTACAGGTGTGCGCCACTGTAAAGGCTCAGATCTTCATCTCATCATTCGAGGAAGGCAAGGCCCCTTCCACTTGGCCCCACTAGTATGCTGTTCCTTTCCTTTCTAAGAACTAGCAAACACTGCCATATCGAAGACGTGACACTGCTCTGTCCCGGGCGTGGTCTGTGACAGCCCCTCCAAGCTGGCCTCTGTTCAACAAGACCCCTCTATGGATGAAGAACTCTTCACTCTCTAGCACAAAATATTCCAGGCTTAATATCCCATCCCGCCCTGGTCCTGAACTCAGTCATTTCTCCAGAGGGCTCTGGTTCCCTTCTGTGCTGTGCTGTATTCAGAAGCCACAACTGGGATGTGTTGTTGGCCATGGAGATGACTCTGGCTGGATCCTCTCAGAGGAGTTCTGAACCCATCAGTGTCTGTGGCTGCTGCCTCTGTGGGTGTCTGTCTGAATGGAAGCTGAGGGTTGGCCTCCAGTCCATCTAGTCCAGGGGACTTATTCTTGCCTCTGCCCTCCCAGAAGGTGCGTGTAGCCCATTCCCAGTGCTCTCATTGCTGTCATTGGTCTGTTGATTTGAGCTGCTTCAACCCCAAACCTAAGATGCCTCTCATGCCTGAAGTTCCAAGAGGAGGCCCCTTTTCCTTCCATGAGCCTCAGTTTTCATGCTGGACTGCCTTCAACCATGCAGACACCTTTCTTTTCCCGTTTAGTCTCTGAGGCCCCTCTTTTGAGCAGCAGGTACCCTCTCCCTCACCACTGACACTTGTTCAGCAATGAAAGGGGGCCAGGTATTGTGCAGGGGCCGGGCCATGTGGTGTACATCTTTAATCCCAGCACTTGGGAGGCAGAGGCAGGTGGATCTCTGTGGGTTCGAGGCCAGTCTGGTTTACATAGGACATCCAGGTCTACATAGACCCTGGCTCGAAGAGGAGGAGGAGGAGGTGAAGGAGGAGGTGTGTGTGGGGGAGGCTGAAGATTTACGTTTTAAAACTCCCAGGGAATCCCCTTCACCATTTTGGGCTGCTGGGCCACTGTACTCCGAATATTTGGTGAAACTGGTATTGACTCAGAGAGGGTGTTCACCTGCAAAGTTTCTTCATTTTCCTGAGCCAGCCGCACCCTCTGTTAACAGCACCTTCCCAAACTGAATCACCACGCCCCGCCTCACCCCAGTGGCATCCAAGTTCATAGCCATTGTGACATTTCATCTGAGAAACAGCCTCCTCAAGTATAGGCTTTGCAACAATAATGATGATGGCGATGATGATCATGATGATGATGACAGCTGGCATTTATTGAACATTTACTATATATACAGCCCAACACCATATTTACTCCAGACTAGCTGTGCAGTCTTGGGGGAGTCCCTTTCTGTGCTTTCTACAATTGCTGTAGCAAGCGTCTTGGTGACTAAAAACTGAAATTAGCTCACAGTTCTGGCAGCCAGGCGTCCAGGATCAATATCACTGCCTCCTCCCCACTCATCAAGGTGTGCTAGGCCACGCCCCCTTAGAAGGTTCAGAAGAATCCCATCCCACTCCTCCAGCTTCTGCTGGTGCCAAGTGTTCTGTGGCTTGTGTTCCCACTGCTGCACTCTGCGTCCATCTGCACCTGTCCCCTCCGATGTGTGCACGTGATACTCTCTTACAAGTACATTTGTGATGGTGCATTTGTCAGCTTTCTCTTACCTCAGCAGAATGCCTCTGATAATTACTTTATAAAGACAAAGGGTGGGGGGCTGGAGAGATAGCTCAGTGGTTAAGAGCACCGGCTGCTCTTGCAGAGGACCTGGGTTCAAGTCCCAGCACCCACATGGCAGCTCACAACCACCTGTAACTCCAGCTCCAGAGGGTCTGATGCCCTCCTCTGACCTCCATGTGCACCAGGCAAGCGCACAGTGTACTTAGGAATACACAGGCAAAACGCTCATACACAGAAAATAAAAATAAATCTAAAAGAAAATAGGATGGTTTCCTCCAGCCCAGTTTTGGATGTCTTTGCCCATGAGCTCCTGGCTCTATTGCTTTGCCTGTGTGCTGCACACACCATGTTACCAGAATGGTTAGTTTTAATTAAAACAAATTAATCATCCTTTTTAGTACACCTATTTATTTGTAGAGGTTTTGACTCATGCTTCCATGCATGTGTGAAGGTCAGAGGACAACTTGTAGGAGTCAGATCTTGCCTTCCATCATGTGAGTCTTGGGGATTGAACAAGTTTCTAATTTACCAGCCAAGCCATCCCCCTAGCCCCTAGTTTTAATATAAACTCAACATACTCTAGAATCACTAGTATGAGAGTCTCAACAAGGGGCTGTTTAGATAGGGTTGGCCTGCGGTAGTGTCTATGGGTATCGTTTTGATTGCATCAATTGACATGGGAAGCCATGTCCACTGTGGGCGGCACCATTCCCTGGGTCTGGGTCCTAGACTGTATAAGAGTGGGGCAAGTGAACTGTGCAGTGAGTATGTGCTCATCCCTCTCTGCTCTTGGCTGTGGATGCCATGTGAGTAGCTGTTGTAAGTTCCTGCCACCTTTGATGTCTCTGTTGTGATGCACTATGACCACACTATGAACTAAAATAAATCCTTTTCCCCCAAGTTGCTTTTTTTCTGTCAAGGTGTTTTATCACAGTGGCAGAAATAAAACTTGGACCCCATGGCAGGAATTGTAAGACAGAGCAAATGGTTCACTACATGGCTATGAAGTAAGAGAGAGAGAGAGAAAGGATCTAAGGAGCCCAAGATGCTTTTCAATGTCTCACCTCCACCCTCTCCAGTGACCAGAAGACCAGCCTACATTCTCCCTAGGGTCCACACCTTAAAGGTCTTGGCAGTTGTCAACAGTATCTTCGGCTGTACACTCAAATTTGCTTTGAGACATGATCTGGATATGAGACATCAGGTTGGTCTGGAATGTGCAATCCTCCTGCCTCAGTGTTCTGAATGCTGGGAGCATAGAGCATGTGTCACCATGCCTGACTCCACCTGTAATACATGGGACTGTGGGGGACAGTCCATATCTAAACTGTAGCAGCTGGCCCACCTAGATATGCCAGGTAATCTCCTGCCTCAGGATCCTGGAGGACCTTGTGATGCTCAATGTCAACTTGATGGGATTAGAATCACCATGGAAACAAACCTCTGGGCCTGAAGTGAGGGTGTTGTGGGTTCCCGTTTCTCTCTCTTTTACCCTTCTCCACCCTTATTTAGCCCCTAGATAGATGAGAAAAAAGGATAGAGGGAAAAGGGGTCAAAGTTACAGTTAGACTACTTCCTGCTGATTAGGGGCGTTGAGTTTCTTGAAGGGCAGTTTGATCTTTGACATCAGGATATCTGATTTCTTCTTGTTTTTTCTTTGTGAATGACTAAATGACAAACAGCAACCCAACGGCACCCAAGCACCAACCAGCTAACAACAGCAATCCTGCCTCTCAAGGCCCTAGCATTTATATAGCCTCTGAAAATTTCCCAGCATTCCCAACATCACACACTTGCAGAAACTATCTGCAGCCTGCAAAACCATGCCCCTGCTAAAGCACGAGGCAAATCATAGTCAGCTATTGTGAAGCAGCCTCTTATCCCCATACCTGGGATCAAAACAAAAACACATTCCCATAACACTTCTGTGTTTGTTTTTTAAACCAGAATTACAAAATTCTCACTACAGTGGGATTAGGGTCCTAGGCTGGATAAATAGGAGAAGCCAAGTTGAGCACAGCATTTATCTCTCTGGTGGGCCCAGTGTGGCCTCAAACTCCTCCTGCCATACAGTCCCTGCTCTAATGGACTGCACCCAAACTATGACCAAAATATGCCTTTCCTCAAGTTGCTTCTGTCAGGCGCCTTGTCACGCTGAGGAGAAAAGCAACACAGATCTCTTCCTTAGAAGTGAGGCAGCATTTAGCGGTCTCAGGGGTTAGGGGCCGGCAGGCAGTCAGTCTACCACACTTGCCTTCCACAGCTTCAGTATTCTCACCTGTCACACTGAGGAGTCACAGTGGTGCCCTTGATGCAGGGCTGAGGTGAGCTTTCATGGGTTCCCGAGAATCTGGCCGCGAGCCGCTGGCACACCAGCAGACAGACTGCCACGAATGGCAGAGTTCTTATAAGCTGATTTCTTGAGTTATTTCTACCCAGACTGGCTGCTGTGGGGGAGTTGATCCCGGCACTCTTGCCTCTCTCATTGCCAGGCTCTCAGCAGGATTAAGTGAACCAAATGGGCTTTGCTGAGCCAGCTCCCTTAGTGTTAACAGCCACCGTGCCAACTCCCTTTCTGTTCCACAGGGCTGGCTGCCACCTCTCCAACAAACGCCAAGATGACATGAGCCAACAAGCCTGCTTGCTGCCATCCTGGGAAGCAAGGCGGCACTGGAAAGCCAAATATTTGGAAGTTTTTTCAGCTCCTGGAGGAAAATAGTGTTTTGGTCATTTAAACAGCAGTGTGGAATGCATGTATGGATTCGAGTGTGTGTGTGTGTGTGTGTGTGTGCGCGCACACGCACATGTGTATGCGTTTAAGGGTGGTGGGTGTGTGCATGTGTGTATGTGTGTTTTGGGGTGGTGCATGTGTGTGTATGTGTTTGGGGTGCTGTGTGTGTATGTGTTTGGGGGTGCTGTGTGTGTATATGTGTTTGGGGTTGGTGGTGTGTATATGTGTTTTGGGGTGGTAAGGGTGAGGGTGTGTGTGCCTTGTCTGCTGTACCATGGCAGCACCACCAGGGTCATGCACACAATTATGGGGCGTCCTTCTGGTGGGCAGCCTAAGATCCAAGCACTCTCCCAGTAACCTTTGTCACTTTCAAGAGAAGTCTGTAGACAATGGCAGATGCTCCATGACTCTCATTGACCTGTGTCCTGTTTATTCTGACCAAGAGACCCTGGTGCTCAGAGCTCCACTGAGGTGGGGTGTGGGCTCTGCTCAGTAGGTCTGTTAGGGCAGAAATACAGTGCAACAAGATGTGGGAGAGAAACAGAAGTAGCTCTCATCAAAGACCCCAGAAGCCAGGCATGGTGGCACATGTCTGTAAGACAGCAGGATGGCCACAAGTTCAAGGCTAGCCCAGAGAAAAGTAGAGCAAGCAGACATAGCTCTCAGGGGATTATGCTGTGACTGAGAGTAGCCATCGTGGCATATCTGTGTAGTCTAGGCAGGGCACAGGTCAGCGGAGGAGCCGATTGGGCTGGGTTTCTGTGTCCCATTGGGAAGAGGCCAGACAGCTGTGTAAGGCAGAAAGCTGGATGTGACAGACCACGCTGAAGAGCTGAAACCCATCTTGGGGTGACTGAACCCTGAGCCTGGCATGGGGAGTGCGGCTTACACTCATAACAATGTCAAGACTACAACAAGTGAGCACTCACTCCGCTCCCCAGAAGACAGAACTTTGTGAATGAGCTTAAGGCCACTGAGTTGCAGGCTTAGAAATGGTGGAAAATGTGAAACTACACAGACACATTTGACTATTCCCCCAAATCACTAAAAATGAAACAATCACACCTTGCGTAATGCTGTTCTGGGATAGTAGCTCCATGAGAACACTTCCTGGTGGCTGAAAAATGACTTAAGCAGGAAATGTATTTTTTACTCTTAGAGAAAAGGATCTCAAAGCCAGGTATGCCTTATACTCGACATCCCAGAGGGCTGAGGCAGGAACATTGCCACGATTTAAGATCAGACTGCAATACACAATTCCAGGCCATCCTGAGCTGGAAAAAGACCTTACCTCAAAAGGTGGTGGTGGGGCGGTGTGTTGGGGATGGCTCAGGAGGTAAATTGCTCACTCCCCAGGATGAGGACCTGAGTTCGGTTCCCCCGGGCCTACATAAAAGCCAGCTGTGGTGGCCACGGGAGGAACAGCTGGACCCTGGGGGCTCTCTAGCCCACAGTTCTTCTCAGGATGGTGAGCCCCAGGTGCAGGAGATCTTACCTCAGACAACATACAGTGGAGGGTGGAAGACACACACACATATGTCTTCTGCCATCCGTGTGCACACGCACTGGAGAGAGGACCTGCACATACGCACACAAGTGCGCACATCTGCATGCAAACGCAACACAGCATTGAACACAGCACACAGCACTATCCAAATGTCACACGCATGCACTTACCACAATACACAGATGCAAATGCCACACACAGATGCATACACCAAACATACACATGCCACACACATGCCCATAGTACACACACATGTGCGTGTAGAGAGCAATTAGAAAATGGGTACCACTTTCTCCAGCTTATGCACGGCAAACTGCAGCTCAGCCCCAAGACAGTCATGGGAGCCCAGAGCGGATCCTTCCCCCCCAACACGCTGGCCTCTGAAGACAATACAGGCAGCAAAAACTGCTAGCGTCATTCCGGCAGACAAAAGTATTCCTGCAGATGGAAGCAGGGAGGGCCGCCTGGAGGTTCCAGAGTGAACAGGAGCTTCTGGAATGGCATTCCACACACAGCCTCTTGTTGTACACACAAAGCAGGCTGGTTAGAACAAGTTTTGATGAGTTTGCCTGTGGCTACAGCATCCTGACCACACATCTGAAGAAGGCCGCTGATGGCGGGCTTCTCTGTCAGGGCTTCTGTTTGCAGAGTGTGTGTGTGCGTGACAGGACTGTGACACACACAAGTCCCTGTGTGTTAGAGTGAGAACCATCCTTCCTGCCGGTTTCCACAGGTACTTGGAAGGAGAGCGAGGGGTATGGACAGGTGAAAGCCACCACACAAGCTGGGGACAGTCACTAAGAGCAAAGCTCCATGATATCAGCAAACAGGCCTCCAGAGGTACCTCCTTCCTGACGCCCAGAACAGGTGACCATGTGACTACATGTGGCCAAAGGGACTTGGCAGATGTGACTAGGGTAAGAACCTTGAGGATGGTCCATTTTACCTCAGCAGGCATACGAACAAAGCTGAGATGTCTCTAGAGCTGTGGTCAAAGGTCAGACCACTGAGGGAAAGCTGCAGCCCATCCTGCCCCTAAGATAAGGGACCTGTCCTGAGCCAGAGAGGAGACAGAAAAGGCAGAAACCTTTGCTTCCCGCTGGCTTCCAGCAAGGATCACAGCCCTGCTCAGTCCTTGACCCTAACCCGGTATCATCCATGGTGGTCTTCCAGCTCACAGAGCACACAATGCACAGAAAATGTTAATAATGGGGAGAGAGGCTGCAGGGCACAGAAATGATACATCTACAGTTCTCCTGAAAATTTGAAACTGTTCTGAAAAGGTTATTTAAATTTTTAATTATGTGTATTTGCATGTGTTTGTGTGTTTGTGCACACAAACACTTTGGAAACCAGGGACTTTGGAAACCAGAATAGGGCACTGCATCCCCTGGAGCTGGAGTTACAGGCCATTTTCAGTCACCTGATGGTACTGAATTTCAGTCACCTGATGGTACCAAATTCCAGTCCTCTACAGGAGTAGTATGCTCTAACTGCTGACCCATCTCTCTAGGCCTTAAACATTATTTAAAATAAAAACCAAGCCAGGCACACCTTTAATGTGCACGCTTTAATCCCAGTACTTGGAAGGCAGATCTCCATGAGTTCAAGGTCAGCCTGGTCTACACAGTGAGGTCCAGGACAGCCAGAGCTACATAGTGAGAGAGACCCTGTCTCACATCCAGCTCCAATATAAACAAACAAACAAACAAACAAACAATTTAAATAAATAAATAAATAAGTAAACAGTTTAATTAAATAAATAAATAAGGGCAAGCTGGGTGTGGAGGCTCCAGGGTCCCACTAGTTTGTGAGGTTGACTCAAGAGGGAGGATTGCCTGAGAGAAGAGTAGACAACACCAAGACCTCAGACTTGAAAACAAAGCAATCAGCCACATAACTCTGCAGCTGACACAGGTACTTGGGTAGCCAGTGAAACTGTGTTAGTAAGAGGCCCAGAAAAGCTGTGTATCAGGCATATGCCTGTAGCCCCAGAACTTGGAAAGCAGAGGCAGGAGGATCCCCAGTATAAGGCCAGTATGAGGTACACACTGGGTTCCGGCTTAGGTTACACAACAAGACTTTCTTTCTTTCTTTCTTTCTTTCTTTCTTTCTTTCTTTCTTTCTTTCTTTCTTCCTTCCTTCCTTCCTTCCTTCCTTCCTTCTTTCTTTCTTTCCTTCTTTCTTTCTTCCTTTCTTTCTCTAAGATAGGGTTTCTCTGTGTAGCCTTGGCTACCCTGGACATATTGTAGACCAGGCTGGCCTCAAACTCACAGAGACCTGCCTGCCTCTGCCTCCCTGAGTGCGGGGATTTAAAGGCGTGCACTACCACACCCCAGCTAAGACCCTGTTTCACAGAAGGAGGAGGAAAAAGAGAAGGAGGTCTAGAAGTCACAGCACCTTCAGGACCAGTAGGTCAGTTAAGCTCTAAAGACCCTCTGGTTGGGTTTATCTGGCAATTGCACTGTTGAAGAGACTAATCAGGACCCAGCGTCTGGTGTCTCTGGATCTGAGGTTCGCAGCACACTCATGGGAGTTCTGTCAACAGATATGTACTGGGCTCCTTCAGTGGTTGGAGGCCCTTTCTGCTTGGTCACAGCCAGATGGGGGTGCCGCCTCCTTTTCATTGGAGATGCAGCATGGGAGAGGCGGGGGTGTAGGGTACCTGTGGGGATCTTAAAGTACGGAGCAGGCATTCCATGATTAACCATCTCCCCGCTGAAAAAGGCAGAAGAAAGCTCACTTTGTATTGGACTGGTTGGACCCCAGAAGCCTCCAGGTAACTTCCCTTCAGTCTCTCACAAAGTTGGTCCTGGGGTCCCTAGGGTCAGAGGGTGAAGTGACCATCCCAGGATCACCATATCTGGCATGCTGCAGGTTTGAGCCAAACAACACTGTGCACGCCCCACGAGAAATAGAGAAAGGAATAGAGGACTGAGAGGGAAGAAAAATAACATGCGTGGGAAAATGAGAGAAAAAAAAAATGAAGGATAGAATATTTACATATATATTTGCATTATTTGGGGGGCTGCTAAAACAATATTGTACATTATTTTAGGGATTGAATTCAGGGCTTTGAGCATGCTAAAGATACACAATCTCTGAGTTCCCCGGCCCTGCTTTTTATTTTTAATGGAATAGTTAATACATAAATATGGGCGGCCATGTGAGGTACGCTTACTAAAACTTTTGAACGCCCACCATCAATCTAAGACTACAGGAGAAGCACACCAACGACTTGTTATTATGTAGACAGGCGGTTCTTCTTTCCGTAGCCTGTGGGACACTCCCGGGGAGCTTTGAAAAATCATTTATTTGTTCACTCTGGCCAGTGGGTGCTTCTCATGTGCCTCGTTTGAGGAACACAGACTCACTTCTCCTCTATCCTGATCCGTTGGTTTCCGCCCTCCTCCCTTCACGTCCACCCCGGCTCCCATCCTCCACACCCTGACTCTGGGTGGTGAAGGACTCTTTTCCTTTCCCCTACTTCAGGGACTAGCAACACTGACTGTTGATTTCCCCTCCTACCGCGAGGGGGCGCCAGAGGAAACCCCCGCCACCCGGCGAGTGGCGGGCGTCGCGCGGAAGGTAGTTTGGCCTTCGCGGCGTTCCGTCCCGCGGGCTGCCCCGG
The DNA here is from genome assembly GCF_907164565.1 of Psammomys obesus. NCBI lineage: Eukaryota > Metazoa > Chordata > Mammalia > Rodentia > Muridae > Psammomys > Psammomys obesus. Next base: position 4,148,821 of record NW_026590062.1, read on the forward strand.
CAACCGGCGAAGAAACGGCTGGCGTCTGTCGGCGGGAGCGGTGCACGGAGCCCGTGAGCGCAAGCTCGAGCTTAGGCCGGAGACTTCGGGCGCCCAGAGGTAACCAGTCAGAGGTTAGCTTGGGCCGGGGGGCCTCCGTCGCACAGGACCTGTAAGAAGTTGTTTATCAAGTGCTTGGCACGTACTGACAGTCTTCAGATCATTGTCTCCGAGTATTTCTTTTGTTTTTGAGACAGGGGCTTCCTGTTTTGCCCGGGTTGGCCTTGAACTCCTGGACTCAAGTGATCTCGGCTGTCTCGGCCTCCAAAGTTTCTGGGACCGCAGGGCCATGCCACTGAGACCTGCTTGCCCTGTAGTTTTATACACAGTGAAAAAAAAAAAAAAAAAAATCCTCAGATGCCTATCCCAGATGCCTATCCCAGATGCCTATCCCAGCCTTGCAAGGACAATTTCTGTCTGTAATGTCGCTGATAATGGCTGGTCACGGTTTGCAGCCTCAGTGCCAGTCATTTAAAGCGTGCTGGCCTGAGCCTCATTCTCAAGTTTTGGTCATTCAGTTATTCTAGGATGAGAAATGTAGGTCTTAGAGAACTGTTAATAAAGGTGCAGCCAAGGGGTGAGTGCCTCGCCTTAGAGAGAGGAGGCCTCCAAGTGAGGGTTCCTAGCATTGTGGCTGTCTCAGTTTCTGCCCACCGCTGTCCTCCACCATCTGTTCCTCCAGATGGCTCTTCCCACGTTGCCTTCTTATTGGTGCCGAGGGAGGCCCGCAGATCAGCATGTTGCCCGCCAGCGCCAGCGGGAGCAGGAGGCCCAGCTTCGCCAGCAGTGGGAACAGAACAGCCGCTACTTCAGGACTTCGGACATCCACAGCTCCAAACAGGCCCAGTGGAGCTCCAAGAGCACCTACCAGCGGAGGCAAGTGTCGATGTGACCAGACCGCTGGTTCCTACCGCCAGCTGGTCAAGGGATGTGGCCTCAGGGCCTAGTGACTGTGGCTCGTCACAGCCTGAGTTGTCTGCACGGTGGTGTTCTTCCAGCCGGGAACTGGGATGTGTGGGGAAGAAGTGAGGTTTATTTTAAAAGATGAATGCATGCAGCACCACCAGATTTTGTTTTGTTTTGTTTTTTCAAGACAGGGTTTCTCTGTAGCCTTGGCTGTCCTGGACTCGCTTTGTAGACCAGGCTGGCCTCAAACTCACAGAGATCCGCCTGCCTCAGCCTCCCTGAGTGCTGGGATTGCAGGCGTGTGCCACCGAGCCCCCCCCCCCCCCCCCCCCGTTTATGTAGAAATGCATTTGAAACTGGCCTTGGTGTGACTGAGTACAGTGGGCTTCTTACCTAGCATGCAGGCCTACCAGCATGAGAAGATGAAGGAGGAGAAGAGGAGGAGTCTGGAGGCCCGACGTGAGCGGCTCAGGCAGCTCATGCTGGAGGAGCAGGACCTGCTGGCCAAGGAGCTGGAGGGTCTGAGGCTGAGCATGAGCCTTCGGGAACAAAGAATCCGGGAACAGCACAGGGATCTGAAGGCAGCCCGAGAAGAACAGAGGAAACTGGTACCTTCCCCAAACCCAAAGAACGTAGCATCTCCGGGGGTTATTCTTGGGTTCCTGGTTTGGTGAGACAGTGGGGAGGGGTTATTTTAGCTTATGGTTTTAGAGGGTCTGAAGCACTCATACTGAGGAAGGCATGGAGTCCATGGCCACTGGCACTCATAGCATGTTGGCTCAGGAAGTAGACAGCACAATAGAAGTTTTTGGCCGATAACCTTCAAAGACCCACCTCACTGGGCTGCTACCTCTAGCTAATTTCTCACCCCCTAAAGGCCGAGCAATTATCTTTGTTTTTGGTTTTGTTGTTTTCAACTGGTCTCACTATGTTAGCCTGGAACTTTCTCAGTAGACCAGCCTGGCTTCAGAGTCACAGAGATCCTCTTGCCTGTGCCTTCCAGGTGCTGGGATTGAATAACGTGCATGGCCGAGAGCAAGCATTTAAAGTGTGAGCCCAGGGGATAGTTCAGACTCAGCCCAGAACAATGATCTGTACCAAATATGGTAAAATGTTTGCAGCGGGGGGGGGGGGTGGGGGGGGTGGGGGGGGTGGGGGAGAGTACAACCATATTTTGTTGGCACGTCCAGCGTGTAGCCCAGGTAGTCCAGCAGTGGCTGTCTCACAACAGACAGACCAAGAATCCAGTAGGTGGGGAGCCCACAAGGCATGGCTGTCTCTACATTGCCAGCCTGTTGCTGGAGTGGGGGAGGATTTGTGGAGAACTGCTGGTGTCCAGTCTGTGCTGGAATCCTGAAGAAGTTGCAGTTAATACAGTAGCGGATAGATGAGCTTGCCAGGGAGACTGAGGGCAAGCAGACAGAAAGCCAGCACCCACTCTTCTGTGCCTCTCCACGGAGTGTTTGGAATGTGGCAGCCTCCTTCCCTGGCTTACAAATCACTGCAAGTGATTCCCTTTCATCTTTTCGGTTCTGTAGTTCCACAAGGCCTGGGAAGGCTGTATTTACTTTCAGTGGCTGTGCTAGCTAGCCTCAGGCTGTGTGTTTTGGCCTGCTATGCATTTGGAAACTCCTAGAGGGACTCAGCCATGGCATCAGATCTTGGCTGGCTCTTGGTCCACTGCGAGAGTCATTTGTCAGTGTCGTCCATTCTGCCCTGCGGTCCTGTCCCCAGAGCTGTGTGTGCAAGGAAAGCAGGTTTGAATGGCAGATGTGGTGGCGTCCCTGAATGGAGAAGCTGTGCTGACTACTGTAATTTGTCTAGTGTGAATGGACTTGAACAACGACATCAGGTGTCCTGTGCTTTCTTTATAGATCGCTGAGCGACTTTTATATGAGCACTGGAGAAAGACCAACCCCAAACTTCGAGAGGTGAGAACCAAGCCTTCCACCGCTTCGCCTGCTTCAGATTCTGTTGTTTCTGCGTCTGGATTTGTGCTGGGTTGAAACAGGAAAGAGCACCAGGCAGAAGACCTGTTCAGACAGGACTGAGCAGTGAACTGTGCAGACTGCCATTTGGAGAGATGCTCTTTGGCCCAGGAGCTCGCTGCCCAGAGGGTGTATAGACCTGGGCAGTGGGCTCAGCACGTCTCTAAGAATGGTTCTAGAGGAGAGGAGCTTACAGGACACTGGGTTTAGTTCAGTTCGATGGTATTGAGTGAGGAAAGTGAAGTAACTGGAAGAACAGAGTCCAGGAAGCTGTAAAGGGCCAGATGAGACTGGCACCCAATGGTAGAGAGTCCTGAAGAGATGGAGCTGGTGAGGAGATGGGGCCAGTCCTGCCTACCTTCCTTCAGAGGCACAGGACCATGTTAGCAATATGTAGGATCACAGCTGCACCCTCACAGCTGCTCCCTCACAGCTGTACCCTCACAGCTGCACCCTCACAGCTGCATACTGGGGTGCTCCCTCACAGCTGCACCTTCACAGCTGCTCCCTCACAGCTGCTCACTGGGATGCTCCCTCACACCTGCTCCCTCACAGCTGCTCACTGGGCTGTTCCTCTTGGCGGCATTGTCAGAGTCAGTTGGGTCTGGGTTGGTGCTGCCTGTTGGCTCCTAAGGTGAAGGAGACAGGAGCCGTCTGCAGACCTGGGACAGAGGGAATCATGTCTTGTTTTGCATCCATCTCTGCATAGAGATCGGCTGGAGGGCCTATTAGCCTGTTAATGATAACATGTATTCATCTCAGGAGTGTTTGTACAGGTTTGGTATTGTCACTTTATGCAGTTATGTCTAGAAGTTACCAGGTGAGGTGGCTTAGCAGGTAAAGGTGCTTGCTTGCCACGCTTGGTGACCTAAATTTCATCCCAGGACCCACATGGTGGAAGGAGAGACCCAACTCTCACAAATTGTCCTCTGGCCTCTATACACATACACACACACAATAAAATGAAATAAAATAAAATTGAAAAACACTAAAAAATAAGAAATCTGGGTGGGGTGCTTCCCCCCCCCCTTTTTTTTGAGACAGGGCTCACTATGTAGCTCATACTGGAACTTACTATGTAGACCTGTAGCTTTAGATCGGGCTGGCCTTGAACTCACAGAAATCCACCTGCCTCTTCCTCCTGAGTATTGGGATTCATGGCGTGTACTGCCATTCCCAGCTATGGCTCACTCCTTAAATCAAGGCAGTGGGGAGGCAGGGGCCGGAGGTTCTCTGAGTGCAGGCCAGCCTGTTCTAAAGCTGCTTTGTAAACAAGGGAGCCCAGCACAGGGTGGCCTCTGCTCCTTACCCAGCTGTCTCCTGGACTCTCCTTTCAAATTGCAGTTCTGTGTCTTCTGAGACTGCTTCCTGCTCACCTGGGGGCGGGGGACTCCAGAGGGAACTTTGGCCCTTGTGTTCCGGGTGTAAACTGTCCTATAGTACATGGTCCTTTGGCTTCCTTGTATGTGAGGGGTGCAAGTGTGCCATGGTGCTTGCGTGGGAATCGTGTCTACCCTCCCTGCTTGCTGAGGCAGGGTTCATCTTTTCCTGCTGCTTAGCGGGACACCCCAGGCTAGCTGGCCGGCCCTTGAACTCCTGGGCTTCTAGAGAATTCTCTCGTCTGGGCCTCCCATCTTACCACAGAGGGGCTCGGATCCCACACGAGTGTTGCCACAATCTGCTTTTCACATGGCTGGTTCCGGGGACTGAGCTTAGGTTTGCCAGCTGGCCCTCAATCACCGCAAGGTGACTCACTGGTGTTCCCTTGCAGTTGTGGCTCCAGCAGGTGGCACTGACAGCAGTAAGTCACCTCAGCAAGTTTCATACAAGGCCTCTTTCTCATCCTCAGGTTGAGATGGACCTTCATAGGAAGGACGTGATAAATTCTTGGGCAACACAGAAAGAAGAAAAAAAGCAGGTGTGTGATGTGTGCCCCTCACCCTCTGCGGCCCCTTCCCCACCTCTGGCTTTGTCCTCTGTCTGTTTCTGTGCTTTGCCTAGATGAGCAGCAGGTGCCTGCCCAGCTGCTTGCTGCATGTGCAGTCTGAATGTTTGCTTTGTGCATGCTCACGTGCATTCTCATTCATGTGTGTGTGTTTGTATGCAGGTGTGTGTGTATAGCTATGTGCATGCACATGTGTGGCTCTATGTGTAGATGTGTGCATGTGTGTGGCAGTCGGCCAACCTTGGGTGATGCTCCTCAGGACCCAGCCATGTGTTTTGAGATAGGGTCTCTCAGTGGGCTGTAGCCTCCCCAAGTAGATATCCAAGGACCCATAGAGACCTATCAGTTTCAACATTCCCAGGACCGAGACTACAAGCACGTGCCACTTTGGCCAGCTTTTTTAAATTAAATTTTTTTTTAATTAACATCTTTCTGTGTATGGGTATTTTGCTTGCATATATGTCTGTGTACTTTAAGCATGCCTGGTGCCTGTGGAGGCAAAATTGGGTGTTGAATCCAGTTCATCTGGAACTGGAGTTATGGAGGGCCGTGAGCCACCACGTAGGTTCTGGGAATTGAGCCAGGGTCCTCAGAAGAGCCACAGTCAGTGCTCTTAACCATGAGCCTTCTCTCCAGCCCCAAGTTGTTGTTTTTTTTTTTTTTTTTTTTTTATCTTATGTGTGTGAGCGTGTGTGTATGCCGAGTGTGCTGGTCTGAGAGGGTAGGTGAGGGCATCAGATTGATTGGAGGTGGGGCTACAGTGATTGTCTGCCTCATCTCGGGTGCTGGGAAATGCCCTCAGGCCATCCTCTGGGACTGCAGTGTGGGCCTTAGCTGCTGAGCTGTCTCTCTGGCCCCAGCACCATCAACCTACGTCAGAAACACTAACCCCTGGCTTGCCGCACGCAGCACCTCTGGGGATGAGCCCACAGCATGCACTCTGCTTCTAGGTTCATTGTGTTGTCTTGTGGAGGGGAGAAACCTGAGAGGTGGGGTTCTGGGCTGAGCTGAGTGGCAGCAGGGAGCCGTGTCTCTCCTGGCTGCATGTCGATAGTGTTGTCCTCTTGCAGCAAGAAGCCATGGAGGAGCAGGAGAACAAGCAGTTTGAAAATAAGTATGAAGCAGCCTGCAGGGAGGCCGAGGAAAGGATGAGAGCAGAGGAGGAGAGGAGGCAGCTGGAGGACAAGCAGCAGGCCGAAGCTCTGCGCCAGCAGATGGAGGAGCTGAAGCAGAAGGAGATGGAGGTGAGGGCGAGCTTTCTGGCATAAGGCAGCCATTCCAAGAAGATCACAGCGGGGCGGGGGGGGGGGGGGGGGTTCTATGCCTCTCGTCCAGACTGGGTGCTCTCTTATGCGTGTGCCCCTTTATGTTCTGCTGAGGTGCTTCACTTTGCACTCACACGTGAGAACATTAGTGGTCTAGAGACACTTGTCCACCCCATGTCTTCATTGTTGGGGGCCTTTTGAGATCAGAGCTGTCCAATGGAACATGCTCTAGCACAAAGTACCCAGCATCCACCAGCTGCAGGTTCTGGGTCTGAGGACATGAGCCATGAGGGATTTTGGTCTAGAGGACTGTTTTTGAGAACACTGGTTTCCTGAGAGGGCCAAGCCTTCTGTTCAGATGGGTGGAGGCCTCGCCTCTTTGGTCTCCTGTCCGTGTCTCTTCTCCTGGCCTCATTGTTTTAATAACTAGAAATGTAGTGCCCACCACTAAGTCTGGATGCTGGAGACAGGGCCGAGCAAGCACTTACTCATCACTGGCCTCACCATGGCTGCTATGTTGGTCAAGGAAACAGTTAAGTTAGAGTGGGTGTGGGCCATCACAGGATGTCTCTGCACAGAAAGTAAGGCTGGGCCAGGCGTGGAGGAATGGCTTAGTTGAGCTGAGAATCACATGAGCAGCAGGGCCCAGGCTGTGCTTATGTAGCACCTGGCCGAGACGGAGGACAGTCTTAACTACTCCATGTTTTTGGGTTTACTGCTGTAACCACAGGCAACCAAACTGAAGAAGGAACAGGAGAACCTGCTGAAGCAGCGCTGGGAGCTGGAGAGGCTGGAGGAAGAGCGGAGGCAGATGGCAGCCCTCCGGCGCAAGGCAGAGCTCGGGTGTGTGTGGGGAGCCTGGGTTCCTCCCAGGGACCTCTTGCCTCCTCAGATTTCCATGGGGTCTCCCGAGAAGCAGGGGGGCCTGGCCTGTATTGAGCAGCTGTTTGATTGAAGCCGCTTGGTTCCCATCTTCAGGCGCTTCCTGAGACATCAGTACAATGCACAGCTCAACAGGCGGACCCAGCAGATCCAGGAGGAGCTGGTGAGTTGACCCTACTTCTTGGCAGGCTTTTCACCGCCCTTTGGAAACAGTATTTCCACTGCTCAGGACATGAGCACATTCTTAGAGAAATGCTGGTGGGTGGCACAGAGAGCTGGAGGCGTGTACAAGCATGGGTTCCAGCTGACAGTGCTGGCGAAGCTGTTCTGTACCTGAGCTGTGAGGGCCTGGGGTGCCGTCCCGGGGAAAACTGCACTGCTTTTGTCTTTTGAGACAGAGTTTCACTGTCTAGGAACCCTTGGCTCTCCAGGAACACACTGTGTAGACCAGGCTGGCCTCAAACTCACAGAGATGTACCTGCCTCTGCCTTCCAGGTGCTGGGATTAAAGGTGTGTGCCACCACACCTGGTTCTTAGGTATTCATTAAATACTAAATAAGTTTTGGGGGATGGAGAGGTGGCTCAGTGGATAAGATCACTTGCTGCTCTGGCAGAGGATCTGGGTTTGGTTCCCAGCACCCACATGGCACTATAAGGCTAGTAACCCTCCAAAAGTCTAGTTCCAATGCCCTGACATTCCTGGCCTCTGCAGGCAGACATGAATAGTCAGCACACTCAGACACATAAAATGTTGTCACTGTGTGAGGGCGAGCATGCAGGTGTGCACGTGGAGTCAGAGGACAGCGTTTAGGAGGAAGTTCCTTCCTTTTACCATGAGTGCTGGGGGCTGAAGCCAGGCTCTCAGGGCTGGGTAGCAAGTGCTTGTGCCCGCCGAGCCATCTTGCCAGCCCAGCCCTTAGGTATTAAGGGGAAAAGTGACGGCGGTGATGCAGATGTTCATTGGCTTAACTAGCAATCATTTCACAGCGTGGGTGCAAGCAACAGAGTACCCGATTCTGTAAAGCAAGGTTCTCCCGGCCCTGCTGTATGTCCTCCCCCAGCTTCAGAGATGCCTGCTTTGGTGCAGGTTCTCCTCCTCCTGTTTATTACAGCCATAGAGTCTGTGATAAACCCCTGTGTTCATTTCCCAGTGCCGTTTCCGTTGTGTTGCTTGGCACATTTGCTTTCAGTGTGGAAGAGTACGCTGGATGGCCTTTTCCCTGGTAGCTGCATGGTATTCCCGTCACGCCCCTGGGTAGCCTGTGGGTGGGCACACTCACGTTTCCTGACTGTCTGCCTCCTTTGGTCAGACTGTCGGCCGCGGTGTCACCGTTCTGCCCTGTCTCCGGGTCCCCTCACCCTTTTGTTGTGGTGTTGAGTTGTGTGGAGCTGGGTAATAGCTCACTCCTTGCTAGGAGGCGTCTGGTGAATTCTCATCCCCCGTTCACAGTGAAGCTGCAGCGAACAGCTGTGCACGGGTTTGTCCTTGTGCACAGCTGCACCCTCTTAGCAAACTGCTGCCAAATAGTCTTCCAAAATGTGCTGTCCAACTTGTCCAGGGCTGTGTGCCTGTGGGGGCGCAGGTGGCAGGAGGGCCACTCCCTTTAACGGGAGCTTCGGGGCCTGTGCAGGGCCTGTGCAGGGCCTGTGCAGGGCCTGAAGCGGACGGCGTGGTCATCCAGAAGCAGTCCAGCCCTTCTTCCCTTGCGTACTGAGAAGGTATCAGGCTCTGCATGGCTGGGTCTGTGGCACAGGCAGAGGAGGCTGTGCAGGAAGCTGGCTCCCGTCACACCCGGACAGGGAGCTCGACTGCCTGCCTCAGGGCACTGGCCAGCCCACCCACAGGCCGAACCCCTCTCTGTAGGAGGCCGACGGGCGGATCCTGCAGGCGCTCCTGGAGAAGGAAGACCAGCTGCAGCGCGCCCAGCTCGCCAGGCGGGAGCAAGCCCTGGCCGACGCAGCCTGGATGAAGCAGGTCATCGAGGAGCAGCTGCGGCTGGAGAAAGCGAGGGAGGCAGAGCTGCAGCTGCTGCTGAGGTGAGGGCACAGCAGCTGGGCAAGAGGCTCTTGACCTCTCCTCTGGGTCTGTGAGATGCCCTCAGGCCACAGGGTGAATTATCAGTCCTCAGAGCTCACTCATCATCCTCAGGGAACATGTCTTTGCTAGTGGCTTGGGGTGATGACCTCACGTTAATCAAGGTGGAAGGCATATGGTTAAGATGATTATTTATGTAAAGTCTGAAAACCTTGGGGGGAGATTGCTCCGGTGTGGAAATGTTTAATGCTGCTTGGCTCTGCGCAAATCGGTCTGGATCCTAACATGCTGCATGTTGCCCTGGGGCATCTCCACCTGCTCAGGGATCTCCTTAGCACCCTTGGGACTGCTGACTTATGTGTCCAGCTTTGGGGCCTAAAAGTCCAGCCCGTAGATGGAAATAGCCAAATAACAGGCAGTATGCATTGGTGTCAGACACTGTTCCTGGATCCAGACAGACAGCCAAGTGGTGGGTACATGGCTCATAGAAACCGAGGAGGTTGCCAGCTGCCTCCAGGTGAGCTAGTAGCCATCCTGGGAGTGTGGTGATCTGGCTTGGCCGAAGGTACCGCCCTCCCTTCTCTGATCCTGATGGCTTTATTACCTCATGCTCAATGGATGCAGTGCTTTTATTTTTTTTCTTTAAGGAGATGAAGTATTGAATGATGACGTAAAATGCCATGGAAGTGTTGTCCGTAACTGTCGTCTTTGGAAAGCTGGAGTGGATGAGCGTGCCTAAAGCTTGGCAGCTGTGTGTGTGCCCTGTTTCCATTCTCTGCCTTTGGTGGCCTAGAGCCTCTGCTGTCTCTTTTGTGTTTGTCCAGGGAGGAGGCCAAGGAGATGTGGGAAAAGAGAGAAGCAGAGTGGGCTCGAGAGCAAAGTGCGCGGGACAGACTAATGAGTGAGGTAACTCCAGCTGCCGGCCTGGGAATGAGCCTGCTCTGGTTCTCTTAGGTAGCATCTAAGTCACCGGGGACGTAACACAAGCTTACTAGAAAGGACGGACAGACTGCAGACGTACAGAAAGGACAAGTAGGACGTCTCCAGAGCCCTCTTGTCCACAGCCGCTTCTGCACTTCTGTCTCCTGGGCTGTTCATGGTTTCTCTGGCACATGGATTTTTTTTCACTGTGGTGTTTGATTTGAGCATTCTCTCAGCACCTCACCAGTGGCAACACCACATGTCTGCAGCTGCAGCTTGCTCTCCCACCCTCCAGTGGGTTCCCTGGGGCCAGCAGCTAGCAGTGGAGCAGAGTGTGTGAGGGGTACAGAGAACCCAGTTGGCAAGCCCTTGTCACGACCCCTGACTGAAAGCTTCACTGAAGGGATCTGGAAGGATCAGTTCTGTTTAGGAATCAGGCTATGGTTGGTTGGTTGGATGGTAGGTTGGTTGGTGCTCACTTTTGTATTCCGTACCCTCTGGCTTCTCACTTCAGTTTTCCCCGTTTGTGGCCACATTATGTGTGTCCGCCACCCCCACCCCCCGCCCACCTCCCGAACCCCGGACAGTGTAGGCGTCAGCATGTCTGCTGGCTTGGCTCCTGGCCTGGGTTGGGACATCACATGGCTCTGGCTCAAGGTCCAAATTGCAAACAGCAGCAGGTGCCTGCTACCTGGAGTCGTGGAGGAGGATGCATGACTGCATCCTGGGTGCCTGTGTGGCTCACTGCTGCTGGGCTGAGCCTTGCTGCGTTTTTCTGGAGACCCTCGTCCTATGTGGAGGGCTCCCCAGCATTTTGCTGTCCTCCCAAAGCACTGCTGTATCATGTAGGTTGGAGTCTTAGGTAGGATTTCCACTACTGTGATAAAGACATGATCTAAAGCAACTTAGAGGAAGGGTTTATTCCGTCTTACAACTCTCAGATCACAGTCTGGTAGTGAGGGAAGTCAGGGCAGGAATGGGAGCAGAAGCCATGGAGAAAGGCTGCTTACTGGCTTGATCCTCGTGACTGGCTTTGCTTGCTTTCTTACACAACTTCAGGCCACCTGTCAATGGGTAGTTCCACTCACGGTGGGTTGGCCCCTTGCTTATCACTGTCAAACAGGAAAACTCACTACTGACTTGCCAACAGGCCACCCTTATGGAGGCATTTTCTCAGCTGAGATTCCTCTTCCCAGATGACTCTAAGGTCTGCAGAGTTAGAAGACACAAACAAAACAAAATGAAAGAAAACAAAAGTAACCAAGACTGTCGGGGTGGGTGGCCGCGCTGGGCAGGGAGCTTAGGCCTGCTCCCTGTGTGGTCGGGCGGGTCAGGATGGGTCGTATAGTCACAGCTGCAGCCACTGTGGGGCTTGGAGTAGGTGCTGAACTGCAAACCTTCTTTTTCCCCTTGGCCAGGTTCTGATAGGGAGGCAGCAGCAGATACAAGAGAAGATTGAACAGAACCGGCGGGCGCAAGAGGAGACCCTAAAACACAGGGAAAAGCTCATCCAGAGTCTGGAGGAGGCGAGGCAGTTAGCTCAGCGCGCAAAGGAGGAGCGTGAAGAGCTGAAGTCAGCCAGGAGGCAGGAGCTAGAAGCCCAGGTGGGGGCCCAGGGCAAGGGTGGCCTCTGCAGGAGAGGACCCTGGAGGCAGTGGGCTCTGCAAGGCCTCAGGATGCAGGAGGGCAGAGCTTGGAGTCCCTGGTTACATTTCATTTCTCACATCCCTTTTGACTTCTGCAGCAGTCCTGACATTTTAAAAGACTCACATATATGCGTGTGTCTGAATGTGGGTTTGTGTACTTGTATGCAGTACCCAGGGAGGCCAGTAGGAGGCACTGGATCTCCTGGAACTAAGTCACAGGCAGGTTGAAAGCAGCTCACCTGCAGAGAGCAGCTTGTTCTTCTAACCATGGAGCCATGCCTCTGGTGCAGGCTCCATTCTGGTTCCTTAGTCTCTGTGGGGACCAGGCTAATGCCACTTACTTTCTTCTTTCTATCCCATTGTTCTCCACACACATGGCTGCATTCAGACTGTTCACGAGGGCCACAGCGCCATGTGTATGGCATTTTCCCATCCTTAGTTCCATGCTGGCTCCTGGCCCTTGCCATTGGCTTCCTTGCTTGGAGGCAGGTTTGTGCCTTATGGGCCTTGTCTCTGGTGACTCTGTCCTTCCTTGGTGTTCAGGTTTCAGAGCGCCAGCTCCAGGCCTGGGAAGCAGCCCGGCAGGAGGAGGAGGAAGAGGAGGCGGCCAAGCAGGCAGAACAGCTCTCTGATGCTCTGCTGCAGCAAGAGGCGAAGACCATGGCTGAGGAGGGCTACCGGCCCAAGGTAGGCACCTGCCAGGTGACAGCCCACCACAGCCCCGTCCTGAGCTCTCTCTTGTCTCCTCCCTGTGAACGACCTCAGATGGTCCAAGGCAGTTTTGCTCTGGTTCCTGCTGCTTTAGACTTCGCAAAGACCCAATAGCCTGCCTGCTCATCTTATACCTGTCCACCCTGTTGGGGGACAAAGTGCAATCTAGAAAAGCCAGGGCCATAGCTGGTGAGGTGACAGAGAAGTCAGGTGACCGAGAGACCTACTTACCTATCTCCCCTTTCCCCTCTGCTCATCTCTTTCTGTGCATCATATGGATCACGTAGGAGCGAAGGCTGTCCTGCCTGTTAGAAGGGACCTGCTGGCTAGGCTGTCTGGAGCTAGGGCCACCTGGGCCCTGGCACTCTGAGGGTGTGTGCTGCAGAAAGAGTTGGTTGCTTCCCTGTAGGGGTACAGGTGGGAGAAGACAGCGCAGGTCTTCCATCTGCTGTAGACCCTCAAAGCCCTACAAGGCAGAGGGCTCTGAGCACAAGGAACAACATTGCCAAAGTCACGGAAGCATGCATCAGTGTGTCAGGATCAGGGCTTCACAGAGCACATGCCAGTGTCTCAGGGCAGGTCATGAAGGACCTCATTTGTGGCTCAGGGTCAAGACTTTCTCAGCTGCAAGTGAAAATGCACTTGCATGCTCCTAATAAAGGGAGGTTTAGTTCTTAGTGTTCCTGAGTGCTAACCTGATAAATGGTGAATGCTTTCTTTTCTCAGCCCTGTGGATACCCCAAAATTGCTTGGGACTGACATTGAGCACAGAGAAGCATGCTGACTTGATACAACTCCAGACAACTGTACATTGCTTGGTTCTAGCCCAGACTCAGGGTGCTGCTGGGTAGTTCTGCCACCATGCCTGTTCAGGCTCATCGTGGTCCAGCTAGATGTCAGGATGTCACGGGTGTCCAGGTTCTGGTGAGAGCCGTTCCCTGCTTTCCTCACCCACAGGTCTTACAGACTTGTGTTTACAGCGTTGCCCAGAGGCTGCACAATGCCTCATACGTAGCTTTTAGAGCCACACAAGAACAAGTCATGTTCTATGACAGGACACGTAGGTTCCTGTCGTCTGTCTAGTTGTCAGCTCTAGGGAGGACCAGACAGAGAGGAGGGAGCCTTTCAGGCTCTAAAGTTGCTGTTTAGAAGTTATTCTGTGGGGCTGCAGAGATGGCTCAGAGGTTAAAAGCATTGCCTGCTCTTCCAGAGGTCCTGAGTTCAGTTCCCAGCAATCATATGATGGCTCACAACCATCTATAGTGAGATCTGGTGCCCTCCTCTGGTGCACTGGGACACATGTAGGCAGAACATTGTTTACATAATAAATAAATAAATCTTTTAAAAAAAGTTATTCTGTTAGAGGCGACTTGTGGGTCTCCGTGTAGTTATTTCCGGTTATTAGCTGCATGGCCCCAAGGACCACGTGGAACGTTCTGGAAGAGCCCGGCTTCCGGAAAAGATGGTGACAGAGGAGCTCCTTGTCTGGAAGTATGAGACCCCCACAGGAGCTGGGCTGGGGCTCAGTGTGGGTGCTTACTGTGTGGTCCTCATCCCAGCCCAACAGCACCAGGAAGAAAAGAGTCCATACCACACGTGAGCACATGCCACCCTGAAGAGAGTCACTTGGCTGGCTAGCCTGGTAAAGGCAGGGGCCCGGGATGGGACTAGGGGCCGCCTGAATCTGGGGAAGGCCTTTGTGCAGCCCTGCCGGAATTAAGTGCCTAGGGGAACATGTGGCCTTGGAGAAACGGGCTGAGCCTCAGAACCACAGATGAGTCCCTGTCTCCCCGTCAGCTCATGTGACCCAGCCCCCAGTTCACCTCTCCAAGCAGCTATGGGTCCTGGTAGCAACAGTTTCTTTTTATGACTTGTATTTTTCCACATTCCTCCTCTGGGGTTTGTTTTCATCATTGTATTCAAGATTCCATACCTCAGTAAACTCTAGCTAATTATAGGGCATTTTCTCTGGTTATGGGAACCAGAGCTACACAGAAAGCCTGGGTCTGAGGATGCATCACTTCCCTTCCACCAAGGAGGCCCTCCTCAGTCTGTTCATTTCACACCGTGGTTCTGATGTGGCCCCTGAGTTGTTTTCATTATGCGCTTGCGATCACCCGCCCTTTTCAAACGCTCATTGACTGTGAAATAAAGCTCTATTTCAGTGTCACCCCAGGCTGTCACTGCTGCTTTCTACTGCTGTGGGCGGGCACTTGGTGGGCTGATGGGCGCGGGGTAGGCAGGTGGGCGCAGGGGTAGGAGTCAAACCCTGGGCTCAGCCTTGGACACGTGTGGCATGAGACAGGCCATGGTGTAGCAGGAGCTGAACACAGCCCAGTGCCATCTGAGTCTTCGGGAGCCTTGCGTTCGTGAACTGGAGCATTGCTCTCAGGACTGCTGTGATGCTTCGAAGAAACAGGCCTGCAGTTGTTCGTGACCTGGCCGAGGTTCAGCCATGTGAAGTTGGCACCTCATCTTTGAGGAAGGAGACTTTGCACGATCACCAGGACACACTCACATGCTTCTTTGAACACTCTGCAGAGCCTTTATTTTCACTCCGTGTAGCTGTTTTCTTTACTCATTTTTCTTTGGCTCCACCTTTTTCTACGGAATTGGCTTTCTAAAGCTCCTTGTGTAACTGCAGCCTTCAGTGTCTGGGAGGACATGCGGCTGCCTGTAGGCCTCCCCACAGTGCTCTTTAGCACACAAGTCTGCGTGCAGCCCCTTGTGTTCTTTTCCCTACACACCCAGCCTGTTTCCCTGTCACTGCAGGAAGACGTCAGTGAGTCCCCAGGCTGGGCCAAACTGTCATAGATCCTCTTGACTGGTGTTTGGCTCCCAAGACCGCACTGAGCACTTAGACCTCACTGGCCACACCACTGGCTCCTAGCTCTCATAGGTGTTTCTCAGCCTTTCTGGGCTATGGATGGAAATTAGTTTCTCAGGGACCAGTATGGTGGCTTAGTGGTTAGAGCATTTGTCACCAAGTCTGATGAGTTCAGTCCCTGAGACGCATATGGTAGAAAGAGGGGACACATGCACACACACACACACACACACACACACACACACACAGAAAGTAAGAAGTGAGCATCTCTGAGGACACCTGCAGTGACACTGGCCTCTTCCAGTTGTCATCTCAACAGGGCGATCCTGAGGCTCAGGCCTTGACACCTCCCAGGTCTTTCAAGGTGACATGCAGCAGGCCTCTGGTCTCTGCATTGGGACTTCAAGGGACTACAGCCTGGCCCCCACTCCCACACCCCAAAACCTCCGCCATGGCGCCTGGGTCCCCTGCAGTCATCGGATGAGTCCAGACCCCATGACAACCCGGAAACCTGTCTGCTCTCTGCGGTCTCAACTATGTACAAAGTTGATAGGACATGTCCCAGTCTGTTCCACCCCATCACTGTTGTTCAGGGTGATACAGCCACCCTTTGACCCATCTTTCCCTCACACTGTAGTCAGGCCTTTTACAGACTCACATCTGCAGTGTGGAAGTCACTGGCCTGCAGCTGCCTCCTGGAAGCCCTCCTAGAACACGCCACCCTGCATGCTGGCCCAGGAAAGAACCTGGGACAGACGTGGCTCCCAGGGCTGGGCCTGTAAGAGCTCACTCACTACTGAGGCTGTTTGAATCTGCGGTGTTCCACACTCACTCCAACAGCATAAAGCTTCTAAACCAAGCTCTAGAGAAACAGTCCTGCCTGGGTAGGTTAAAAAGTTGCTCGAAAGCAGTAATTATGGAATTCCACTGTTAGGGAAACAATCTGCAGTACGGTGATTTCTAACACGATAAACGGTATTTTTCATCCTGGCATGTGCCACCCAGCCTGGTTTACATGGCAGTGGGGATGGAATCCGGCCAGGGCTTCGTAATGCTTGGCAAGCACTCCCAATCAAGCTCCACCCCCATGCAGTTTTCCTCATCTTGGGTATTTGTCTATACTTTTTCACAGAGAAAGAACAGCAGCAGCCTTTGGAATGAAAAGAAATGTTACTTTATGAACAGGGTCGATGAGGTGGCGCAGCATTTAGTAGCGCTTGCTGCCGAGCCTGAGTGCCAAGTTCAACCTTGGGGACCCCCCAGAGAACTGACTCCTGCAAGCTGTCCTCTGCTTTCCACGTGCCCCCTCCATGCATATGCAGTAAATAAAAATGTAATAAATGTAAAAGATACTGTAAAAGGTAAACGCTAGAGATAATTAAAGTCGTAAGGTGTGAACCAAACCCTACTCTTGATAGCATGCCCCTAGCAGGGAAAAGTCATGGCCGGCCTGTGGGAGTGTGGGAGTCTCCTGCCAGGGCCAGGCTCTGCCTCTGAGCACCAGGACGGACTACATGGGGTATTCTAAATGGCAGTCTATAATGCTAGCCTCGGTTACAGGAGCTGCCAGACTCCTCTCCTTCCCCAGGCTGGGCGAGTCGGCCTCCTTGCGTGCTGCTTTCTTCTCCTGTCAAATGGAAACCACCCTTCCTCCATGGGTTACTGTGAAGATGCAAGGGGTCTTTCATTATGTGCATGTCTGTGGGTTAGACACACCACGGTGCATCTGTGGAGGAAGAGGGGTGCTCACAGGAGTTGATTTTCTCTGCTGTGTGGGTTCCGGCACCAAAGTCAGGTTGTCGGGCTTGGAGGCAAGTGCCTTTACTGGCTAAGCCACCTCACCAGCACTCTGAAGAGGGGACACATGTGAAGAACTTCAGGTGCCTGACAGTCAGCTAGAAGTATAACGTCACGCTCAAGAACTGCTCAAGAGCTGCACACGTGCTATGTGCGGCATGGAGCTGGGGGTGTCTGCAGCAGCAGCCTCAGGCAACCACACAGCCAAGTCAGGGACCACGACGGGTCTGTGATGGGCTCAGCAGCTCTGCAGGGCTTCTTGGAACCTGGCCCAGGAAGCACTCAGGGTGTGAACAGTTCTGGGCTGGGGGTTGTAGGCCGTCCCTGGCAAGCAGGGCCACACAGGGCGTGACATTCCACCTTCCTCAGACTTCATTTGGAGAGGCCTGGAATTGGTCGTTTCCGTCCCCTCCTCCTTCCATCTGGAAGTACCACGTCACCTCCCAGAACATGCTGGTGGGACTGTAGGTGACCCGGAGAAACCCAGGTGCACAGCCCCCATGCACCCCTGCACAATGGCTCTATTTCTGAAAGAAAAACAGACTGCTGGCCTTCAGCGTGAGCTAACTCTATTGCCTCACTGCTTGTTTGGAAGAGGTGAGAGCATGTGCATTGTGTTGACCTAAAAATGAAAGGGTAAGTGTACCTGGAGAAACGCAGGGCTAACAGCTTGGCATGATGGCACATGCCTGAAATTCCTGCTCAGGGATCAGAGGCAGGGGGATGACAGCTTAAGGTATGCCTGAGCTGCATGAGACCCTGCACAAATACAAAACAAACAGGTTGTATACTCAACACAGGAAGGAAGACTAAGGTGGGTGTCCCAGGAGATAGAGGCCGAAAACGCACCTCCCCTTAAAGACACAGTGATGTGGGACTCGCCCCAACCCCACCCCGTGTCTGGAGAGGTCCACCAGCTGGAGGGAGGCACATGACCACAGACACTTCAAGAGACTGTTTATTGCATGACTGGCAGGCACAAATTCCAGAACAATTTTACACAAGGGGACAGTAACTCCAGGAACACAATGTTTAATGACAATGAGAAACAAGTACAGGAGAGTAAGCAGCTCGGGTTAACAACTGGGATGAGATGCAGCATTTGTTTTGTAAAAGCATGGGCGATATCCAACTAGGACAAGGAAGGAAAGGAAACTGGACTACACGAGGCTCATGGGAGCCGTGGAGGACCAAAATGTGCTACTTTCAATGAGGGTCACTGGAGTCAGGGTAGAACACTGACACTGTGATTATAGTCCCAATGGCATACAACACTGGACTTAGTCTTTGGCAAGTTAAGAACCATCGTGCTGAGGCCACGGGGCCTTCTGCAAATGGAGCTTGGGACAGGGTCTGTTCATCAATTGTACCTTCATCTTCTCAGTCTCCAGAAGTGAGGTACACAGGCACGAAGGCAGAATGCCAGGGAAGAAGGGACAGAGCAGCCTGAGGGGAGGCAGAGCTGCCTTGCGCAGGCAATGGGACCCACATGCAAGAATGGCCAGGACAAGCATTGAGACAAGATGTGTTTGCCTATAGGAACAGTATATTCTGACCCCAGGTCTCCTGCAAGACTCTGTGTGGCACCTCCTGCTGTTTCCTCAGCCTCCACCAGGGAGCTTCAGCCTGAGGAAGACAAAGGACTGACTGCGAACTCTGGTGTTCTTGAGGGCATCTGGAAATGCTGCACTGGCCCCATGTTCCTTGATTTTCTATAGACAGTGTCCTCTGTGGCATGTCCTTGCCTTTTCACAGAAACACTGTTCCATCTGACAAACAATTCTCTTCCTAGAAGCTGCTTAACAGAGGCCCATACTCCCTGGGGATCATGGGAAACATGGATTGGAACCAGAAGGGCAGTACAGTCCTTGAAGCAGGCAGAAAGCTTGTAAAAAACAATACCTGAGCTCAAACTAGCAGGCCCCTTTCTAAATGCACTCCTGGGTATCCCACAGGTTGCCTGGCTAGACAAGTGCTTCTGGAGAGCTGCTCCTTCCCCAGACCACACCATTTGAGGCAAGCTGACCTGGTGCACCTGACTCTGTAGTGGCGCTGTTTCCAGGACAGAATTTGGCCAAGCCACAATGGTGATGAGTCAGGCTCAGCACACAGTGAGGTGACCTCCACTTTGATCATTCCCACAGAACATATGGGGAAGAGACTGATGGTGACTTCATAGCAGCTGATTGCTGCCTTCCATGGCTGGCTCAAAGGCTGCTTCTGGTGGCCAGCAATGACAGCCCTCATGTTGCAGTTTACAGACCCTAGAATGTCTGTGTTGACTGTCCACATGGCGTAAAATAACCCAAATTCCTGTTATCTTGAAAAACCAAAGGTCTGGCAAACACAGGTCCACAGCAATGTGAGAGGAGCAACCGAGAGAAGAGCTGCTGTCCTTGCCGGAGGGGCGCGCTCTCCAGATGCCCTGGGATCTGCTGTGCAACTGGCTGGCTTCGCAGCCGCACTGCCTGCTCTCTCAGGTCAGGGCCTGAGCTCTACCCAGAACAAGACAGGTGTGAAATGCTGGGACAGGAATGGACCAGAAAGAGCTGTAAGTACTGTAACACCAGTGCTGCCATGGCCTGGATGTCAACCTCTGCCCCTGCAGAGCTTTGGGAGAGCTGCAGCCAGCCACAGCAGCTGGGAGCTCAGAGTACCAGGGAGGGGTGGGGGAAACGGAGACGGCTGCTTCTTACTTGGGAAGACATCCTTCCAGAGGAGACATTCGAAGCTGTAAAGGGTGAAAAGATGAAGGGTGCACTATGCTGTCCACCACGGCAGGGGCGTCAGCAACAGCCTGCGAGAACTGTGGTTCTGAGTGACTGTCTGGCTGGGGGAAGCGGCCCTTCACAAGGGGTGGTGCTCCTGCCCTGAACAGGATGTAGAGCGTGGATTCATAACTACTTTTCTGGACATTATGGAGACTTCAGTATGATGGTAAAATCTTTATAGGTAGAAAATCAAGATAAAAATATTAAATAACACAATACAACATGGTACAAAAGTTAGAAGTGGGTTACTTCCTTGTCCCTCCTGAGAGGTGAGCTCTCTTTAGGGAGTGGCGAGGACACACTCTCCACGCACATACCGAGAGTCCCCGCTCGGAAGGAGCAAACACTGCTGAAAATATTTTTTTAAACCCAACTCTCTTATCTCTTAAGAAAATGTTTTACTAAAAATATCAATTATAGTTTTAGCCATGGGTAGAGATTTTTAAAGGATGGAAAAGTTTTAACAAACTGAACAATTACTTTTAAACATATCTGATAATGACCTAAGCGCTTGGTGACAAAACAACGGAACAGAGCTAAGCGGCAAACAGGCACAAATAAGGCAATGGTTAAATTACAGTCGAAAATCTGTTAGAAAACATGCAAAAATAATACTGAGTTTTCCTTTTAAAAAGTTTTACGTCATCATTAAACGTGTCTGTAAAAATCTGAAGAGTTCACATCTAAACTGAAGCTGGACTCTCAGAAACCTAGAAAACAGAAGACAGCGCCCTGCAGTTCAGTTGTTGTTCTCTTTGGTGGTGATCGTAACCAGCTGTTTGGCGGCCTTGGCGATATCATAGGCACACTGGATGACCTGCTGAGTGACCAGCTGCACATCCGTGGGTAAGCTCGAGTCTCCTGGAAGGGCCTTTCTGCACTCCGACTGGAGTCGGTAGGCACTGGACGTCAGTAACCGGAGGGAAGTCCTCACCGTGTCAGACTTGGGTTTCTAAAATCAAAAGTACAGCTGTTTACTGTGGGCTGCAGGGCAAATCCAGCAGCAAGGAGGAAGCCTGCTCCTGAGAGTGGCGTGAGCTGTTCCCTAAAGTCCAATTGTTTTCAGTTGGGTATTATTTTATATATTTATTTTTGGTTTTTCCAGACAGGGTTTCTCTGTGTAGCCCTGGCTATCCTGGAACTCAGTCTATAGACCAGGCTGTCTTTGAACTCACAGAGATCTGCCTGCCTCTGCTTCCTGAATGCTGGGATTAAAGGCGTGTGCCACCGCTGTCTGGCCAATTGGGTATTTTAAACATTACCACTCTACAGCCTTTGGCCTAAAGAGAATGAGATGCTCTGCATTTGAGGGATTTTAGTAGTATACACTATTTCTAGGTATCACGTAGGTGATACAGCCTGAACTTTATTGCTTTGCCTTGCAGCACCTGACTTAAATATCTACGTCTTATTAAAACTCATATTCATGCACAGTGAAAACATCTCAAAGACCTATAAAATGACATTTTTAAAAACAATGTGCTAAAAAACATAAGGAACAGGTTACAAGCTGTCTGTAAAACTCTATGGTAGAGGTTGGCCTAGCATGCACAGGACCCTGGTTTCAACCCAGCGCCTTGCTCCTCACCTAAGCTAACATAAAGGTCAGAAAGCAATGCTGAGAAGTTCATTTGAAGAGAGTGAGTGGGAATCTCGACTTACCTTGGGGAACAAGGCAGCCATCTCGGTCACCGCAGCATGTGTCCTCTCTGAGCAGGGGATATAGCTGTGAGATATTGGAGAGGTCATTAAAAAACAGCTCAGATGATTCAGAGGGAGAATCCTCAGAGGCCGGTCAGATTCCATTTATTTCCTGTTAATGAATAGGCTAAGGCTGTGGCCTGCTCTGTGTGCCCACATGAGAGCAGGCACATAGCTACAAACCAGGCTCCCCATCCTTTCATGAACACTCCTGCACCCTGAGAAGAAGAGTCCCAGGCCTGAGATCTAGTGTATGATCTGGGCGACTGAGGTGAGGATAGCCTCAGCTCATTTACATCTCATGTCTACCTTCCTGATGTCTAGAAAGAAGGGCAAGGTGAAAAGTAAAGGACTGGAACGCACACAGCTGCATCATTCAGATGCTCCCAGCAGCAATGGGGGAACTGCTTCACATCTGTGTCTAGAAACGGCCTTTTCCACACAGGCATGGCGGCTGACTTGTGATGAGAAAGGGAAGAGCCAAGACCTTGGCTTTATGTAGGATTCTTTAGCACGCTGACAAAGCAGAAGGGGGTCGCACTTGGCACACTGTGCCAGGTCTGCAGCCTGAGGACTGCTTGTACAAGGTGTAGAGGGACAAACAGAAACGTTGCCACCACGCCTTGGTTATGTGCAGGACTGCCCCACTGCCTGGGAGGGACATGGGCACAGGAAAGTACATTTGGAGGCACTTTCTGCAAGGAAACACTGCCAAGACTTTGTAGGTTTGGTTGACAAAGCTGTTTCTAAACATTGCAGACTCAAAGCCTCAAGTAACAATCTTTCCCTGCTTTTTTTTTTTAAATCATAAAATTGACTTTTGAATAGTCTATCAAAAGCCATTTCTATTTCTAATTTTGTATTACTTTGTGTCTCTGTGTGAGTGAGTGATAGAGAGGAGAGAGATGACAGAGACATGGCCATGAGCAAGCGAGGCTGCAGGAGGGCTGGCGGCAGGGGGGACTTGCTGGACTCAGGGAACTAGAACCAAGACAGAGGTGCAGGCACACCTAGGTAAACTTATCCTGATGATAAGGAAGCAGAAGGGGTGAGGCTCCCATAGCACAGCCCCATATCCCAAAGGAAAGTACAGAACCCCAAACAGTTAATAAAAAGGCCAACTCTAGTTTCAAATCAGAAGCATAAGCCAATGGTTTTAAAATCTCATTTTCTCCTGGTCTTCAAAAGAAAGATCGAAATCTTCCCAAATTGAAGCAAATCCACCTTGCAAGGTTGGAGGCATAAAAAGGCTGCGGGCACATATCTACCACCATCAGAGAAGGATCTACATCAGTGTGAAGCACCAGCAGTGTTTACCTGTGTAAGGAATTGAGCACAGGGCATCCAACAGACTGGGAGCACTCAGGGAGTGGCTCTTGTTTAAGACTCCCTTATCACTCTCACACAGTGCTGTGGAAGTTGGAGCGCTGTGCTGCTCTATGTCAAGTTAACATGTGTAGCTGTGTGTGCACAGAGAAGCCAGGCAGCTCTAGAGTGGCCTCCCCTAAGAACACCTTGTCTGGAAACCTTGTCCTAAAGCCTCTTGGAAGCAGCAGTGGCCAGAAGATTCACTAGCAGTTGTGAGATGGCTTCTTCCCCTCACCCCAGGGAAGCTGCTGTCCTAGTATACCATACTTTTACTTCTAGATGTATTTATTTTCAGATTACTTTGTAACATGATGAAAGCAATAAAAACACCACACTTAAAAACCCCCAAACTCAGGACGTACGGGTGGTGCCTAAGTTCCCAACCACCCTGAAGTCACAATGGAACTCAAGCAGGCCCTGCAGGTATGGGCATCCACTCCCAGACAGCAGCCCGCACCTGTCATGCTTGCTCTCCTGGGCTGCTCTTAGGAGCTCCTGGATGTTTTTGGTGATCTGTTCGGTCTTCCGGATGACATCTTCTGTGCTGGGGAGGGTGGTGCTGGGGATCACGAGCGTCTCTGCTGTGTCTGGCAATGAGCCATCACCTTGCCACAGCATACTCCTTTGCCGTCCCTTCCGGTTTGACCTGTGGATAGTTACAAACGGCTAAGCATGGCCAGCACTCATGAGCTGTTGCTGCTCCTACGACTCACATCTCTGGCACTCAAGCAGGCTGTTCCTGTGGTCTCCTTTATCCTGTTTAGCAGGAGGACTCACGAGCTCTGCTTATCAACCAGCATCTATGGCTACACTAAGACCTTTTCATTCTGTCCTGGGCTGGAGGTGAGGGCTGCTGGTAGACAGGGTGAAGAAGGGAGATGGAGGAAGTAACAGATGGAGGGCACAGCTACCTACAGGCTCGACAGGGGCACAGCACTGCTGTAGCCCAGCAGGTGCTACACAGCCGACAGCGCTGAGGTGCCATGCGAGTGCAGAAGACACACAGTGTGTGATGCCAGAGAGCTAGGCCAGCTCAAGCCCTGAATGGTCTTTGGACACAGGGTGAAGATGGATAGCCTGTCCTGTCTGCACTAACAGCCAACTCCCTCACTCTCCTGTGCACATACACCATGTCATCTGGCTCAGTGTCATAGGCAGTGTTGTCATAATCGCTCTCCGGTGTGCTGTTCTGCTTCTCCAGCCTGGAGGCCTAAAAAAACAGAAGGGACCCCATTAGTTTTGAGCATCGTGGCCTTCCTCAGTCTTCCCAGGGAAGTGTTCCTGCCAAGCTATGTTACCTTCATACCCAGAGCTCATTTGGGAAAGGAGCCAGCCTTTTACTGGAAATCTAGTAAAAGATGAGTGAATAGTGGGTCCAAAAATGTTTTTTTCACTTGTGCACCATTTCTTCTTAGTTTAAGAGTAAGCCCTAAACAGACCCTGGTGCCAGCTAAGTCTGACACAGTCACGCATGCACTCAAACACACTTATCTCTTGCAGTTCTGAAAGGAACACAGGTTTATAATGGAATGAGATGCAGTTGGTAACAAACACAGCAGCACTTATCTGAACACAGACCTTCAGAGCTGGAAGCTAACTCACATTATTCCATTTAACACCAGATAAGAAAAAAAGATCAAAACAAGCTAGCTGTCTGTTCTCAGGCAGAGCACATGAGCAGAGGATGAGAGCCTGGTCTCAAGCCATCTGCAGATCCCTCCATTACTGCATGCTTGGGAAGCTTGGATTGGCTGCTGCTAAGAACTGCTTTCAGGAATGGTTTTTATGAGCCCTCAAGAAAGCCATGCACTGTCTATGAACCAAATGGATTAGCCCAATATGACTCATAGTTCCAAAACACTTTACTTGTTTCCCAAAATATTTACCTCTGAAAATAGAAAATGGGTATAACTGTGAAGATTAAAATGAGCTGTATCTTCAAAGCAGGAATCCCTACAAACGGATTTAAGGGAATGGCAGCACCGTTAAAGGGAGGGCCTGTCAGTGTGACAAGATGTGTCCAGGATGAAGTCCTCTGGAGGAGGCGGGGCTTGGAGTGTGTGGAGAGAACAGTCTCTCAGTGTTTATCTGTGTGTGATAATCCCTCATCTAGAAATTGGCATAAGCTGATGCAAAATCTAAACTGATTACTGATTAGCTATTTCCAGCTGTGCACCCTGTACTTAAGCCATGTTCATCAACACACATAACTAGGAGATTCAACTGATGCAGGAGAGCACGGCAACGGCTGCGATTGTAAAAGCGTCACCTACACACACCAGGCAGTGTATTGTATTGCTAGCCAGAAAAATGGCTGCTAAAGAAGTTGGCTGGGGGAGTCTGCACAAGGCCCGTAGTTTGGCCAGCCCTGAGGTGGGGTGCCTGAGTCCTGCCACACTTTGCTTCTCTCTGTTTGGGGCCCTTGACATTTCCTCCTGGACTTCCTGTTTCCCCATCTATTGAAGACAGAGGGGTTGGCTTCCTAAAATCCACTATGAACTTTTCACCCACTCCAATTCATCTGGCAAATGATTAAGTGCTGGCTTGGAGCCTTATGAGATTATCAAGCTAAGTTCTTAAGTTCCTGCTTCATGGCTGGCAGATTGTAACCCGTTTTAAGTCAGGGGAATACAGCCGCTAAGGACTGCTTTCAGGGATGGTTTTTATGAGCCCTCAGGAAAGCCATGCACTGTCTATGAACCAAACGGATTAGCCCAATATGACTCATAGTTCCAAACCACTTTATTGGTTTCCCAAAATATTTACCTCTGAAAACAGAGAATAGGTAGAACTGTGGAAGCCCTTGTAGCAGATGGAGGGGGTACCATATTCAGTTCAAGGGCAGTGAAAGCAGGCTTCTGCTCTCAGAACTCCTACCCCACTAAGACCTTTCTTGCCTTTTATAGGGAATGTTTGACTAAGCTTTACTTAAAAAAAAAATTTCAAACACATACGCACACACACAAACTACATTTTAATTATGTTAGTTCATTCAGAGCTGCTCCAATGGGGGGAAAAAGCTAGAAAAAAGTATTAATACCCTCCATAATTTGTATTTTGAGACAGAATCTTGCTAGCCCAGGCCTGCCTTACATTTTCAATCCTTCTGTCTCTTGGAATCCAGTATCTCTATCGATGATTTTTGCTTTCCCTGATGCCAAGATGACAGTTAGAAAATGAATACATTACCCACAGTGATCAAAAGTGCCAACATCTGTTTAAAAATCTCAGAAGAGTGAGCCACATACCCACTAACAGTGCTCAGGAAATTCTCTTTAAGTGCAGAGGACAACCACCCAGGGACAATTACTTACGTACTAAGTCCTCCTCCGTCGTCAAAAAAGCATACGGGATTTCAATGTAGCCAGCATTTAAGCTTATGAGAATTACTGTGAGCATGCAGAGCCAGGATTGTTAAAGTGCTGCTCTCTCAAAGCTGTTAATAGAAAAGTTACCGTATAGCTGGTGTTGGTTCAGTTATGTAACAACTTGCCAGTTCTGTGCACCGACAAACCAGGGAACCCTAAACCCAGGACTAAGCTCCCAGAGCTCTGTAGATCCTAGATGACCTCTGTTCACTGTACACAAAACCCTGTCATTTCAGCAACTTGTCAAGCTACCAAAACACTGCAATTTTAAAAACAACAGAATCTTATGGGTAGTTAAGAAGGGCCTTTCTTGGCTCTTATTAACAAGATTATTAACACAGTGGGAGGTTTTGTGACTCTCTGACTGGAGCATTGGGGCAGAGCTCTGTGTCACTCTCAGGACTGCTCAGAAACACCCAACAGCAACAATTCTTTTGACTTAACTACTTCAAAAGGACTGAGAGAAAACTCAAAGAGAGCTGGCTAGCCACGTGACCCTGGCAGTAGACAGGGATCCTTATCACACTTGTTGGAGACCTCTTGCCTATGGTTCCCTTCCCTCTTGTCACCCTTACTACAGACAAACTGAGCTGGAATCTGAAGGGTGAGTCTTCAGGCTCTTCCCACAGCCTTCCTCAGGAGAAAATCATCATGCTCTGTATATACATGAAAGCATTTTTCTTTTTACATGACAGTCCCTTTGGGAACAGGGACCATGCCATTTAAATACTTTGCACTCTTTAGCTGCCTTTCTCTAAGGTGGGTGTGGGGGACCCCCAGCCCCTCTGGAGGACTTGTCTGATCATGCTTTGCTTTTCAGAGTGTGATTCACAGAGCAGCAGAAGGGCTTGGCCAATCATTACAAGTGGACAGCTTTAAGCCTGTGGCCACCTTGTCTTTGCACTGCTAGCAAGCATGACAGTACCAATCAAGGGCAGGGTTTGTAAGATGTGATATGCTAACCCAAACATAATACTTTTAACTTCATAACTGTAGCTTAAAAAAAACAAAACAAAATGAAACCCTGGATGGATTTGCCCTGTTGTATTTAACCAGCAGCCAGCTTAGTTTTCTGTTTGCTTGCTTGTTTGTTTGATTTTTAACAAGACAGTGTGCTTGGAATGAATGTGATGGGCTGATTTGTGAGCTTGGTTAAACAGGTGAGAAGGAGCAGTGTGGAGTTACACAGAGGGAGGCCAAGTCTCTTCAGGTACAGATGTGCATGAGCGCATGTGCGGCTGCTGTGAGAACCCGGGAGCAAAGCGCTGCTTCATGCAGGACAGAGGGCAGTTAGCAAGGGCAGGGTCAGAAGGGCCAGCGCCCAAGCAGAGTCCAGGAGCACTGCCCCTCCTCCAGGGCAGACCATTTAGAGTGTACTTAACCCTTCGGGTGCTTTCATCCCTGGACCAGGAAAGTGTGGAGGGGAAGGAAGGCAGAGACGAAGAGGAGGTCACAAGTGCACTCCTCCCAATCTGGAAGTGGAGAGAGAAACAAGCTTGGGAAAACACAAAACAAATGAATCCCGGGCTCCCACCCTACAGCTTGTGACACAATAGTCCCATGGGCTCAGTGACAGCTGTGACACACCTCCTCTGCACTTAAAAGTCCTCCTCTCCATAAGGGAAAAGATAGCATAGCTGTCATAGCTGTGCGCAGCTTGTGGTGACGCTTGTTCTCCAGCTGAGAGGAGAACATCACACAAGCACTGTGACTGACTGACTGTAAGCTGGTGCACACCATCAGCCCAGTCTCAGTACAGACATAGCGCAGCACAGCAGCCTCGCACACTAACTCCCTCTAACTCAAGTACACTGTGGAAGCTACTAAGCTGCCTAAGTTTTCTTTCAGTTATATAAAAATAAGACTCTTTTTTACTTAGTTCAATGGCAAATCTATCAGGTCAACGGTCTTCAAGCATTAAAACCAAATAAAGGGAAGATAAGACAATACACCTCTGGTTACAGACTCAGTTTTATCATCCTCAAGTCCGATAAAATTAAAATCAGCTCAATTTATTGGATCTTATCATAACTTCACATGACTAAGAATTTTATTGACATTCTCTATGTACCTAGAAGAAATAAATTTTGATGTTCAAAAGGATAAATGTTACACTCTGAAGAAAGAATTGCATAAGGCAGTTTAAGCCTGCTGTGGTCTGTGAACACAGACATAGTCATAATAAGTCAACCCTGAAGACGGAATGTTTTGGTGTTTGAAGGCTTGGCATCCCAATGAGCGCACCAATACAGCCAGTGAGGACCTGCTGCAGAGCAGTCTTGGGAACTGACACTTTGGGTGGACATACAGTTTCTATTATGTACCTGTTTCCTTCATTAAAAAAAAAAAAAAATTTTTTTTTGAGATAAGCTTTTATATAGTCCAGGCAATCCTCCTGCTTCAGCTCCCAGTGTGCTGCTATAACTGCTGCTTATGCATCTTTATGAGGTGACCAAGCCATGCTAACAGCCTATGCTGAGGTCAGTAAGAAGACGCTGATGTCTAGAGTCCTCAACTCCATGTATCAAGTCATGGGGTCCAAAAAGAACAGCTTGGCTCCTAAGGGCTCCAGTTCATAAAGGGGGCATGTCTCTGCCTACTTTGTTGTGTTTTTAAAAACATTATTTTCTGTGTGAGTGTTTTGCCTGCATGTATGCATGCCATGTGCATGCAGTGCGCCCTGGGAGGCCAGAAGAAGAGTGTCAAATCTCCTAAAACTGGAGTTAGAGCTGGTTGGGAGTGGGTTATGTGCCATATTGGTGCTGGGAACTGAACCCACGTCCTCTGCAAAAGCAGCCAATGTGCTTAACCACTGAGCCATGTCACCAGCCTCAACCTCTGCCTATTTTGAGGACAAAGACATTTCTGTTAGTGACTTTTACAACTGGATTTCTTTGTGGAACTTGGGAAGAAGCTTTACCGGAAAAACGCCAACAGAGGCTGCCTGGGAAATGCACCATGGAAAGAGAGGAACTGAAGAGAGGGAACTAAACAAGAGCCAGAATGCCCTATTAGCCAAAACCTTCCAGTCCACAAGCCCATGTGCTCCTGGTTACACTGGGAACATTTGCAGATGTGTTCACTCTGCAAATACAGGAGACCTCTCAAAACCCAGTTAGGCAGAAGAGAAGCAGCCCAGAGATCTACAGGGTCAGTGGAAGGGACACACAGTCAGACTGCACAGTGGGGACAGGACGAGCAGAGGAGCTACTTACATGAGCAGGGAAGGGTTGGGGTCTTGTCCTGCCTTCTTCGGGGTGGCTGGCTCCTCCCACTGGTAGGTATGGTTTCTGACCTGATCCAGTCTCATACATGGACATGGGCCTACTGCCCCGGGCAGATGGCCGGCGCTTTAAGGAAGAGTGGCTGGAAGTGTCTGGGTAGTCAGAACCAGTCTGCGCCTGATAGGCATTGGTTGTGGCCTGTTTCCTGAGGCTTGAATTCTCAGTCTGTAGAGTTTGAAGCTGAAAGAAATGTTTGGCAGTGGGCCTGTGTTTTTGTACACTAGTCAGACAAAGCAAAGTCAAGGACACCAAGGCACCATGATCTGATGAGAGCCTGAAGCTAGCTGAGATGCGAGTGAAAGCGACGATGACAACTCCTTGTGCAATAACTCACTTTTTCCATCACACAGGCTCCTTAGAAACTCAAGTCTGACCACCTAAGAACTTGTCATGGTGGGACCAGAAAACACTGGCAGACAAGCTACACTCTGGATTACCCTAAGGCTATTTCAAGGAAGAGGTTCAGAACATTAACCATGATTCTTTTCATATGGCCCTTAGCAATTTGCAAATGGGAAAAGTGACATGAGACACCATGGAAGCAGCACAAAGACAACTAGCGTTGCTGTGTGAAGCAAGAAAGGGTGAGGTTCAGCCCAGGAAAAAGTCCAGTGTCTGCTGCTTTCCAAAAAGCCAACAAGAAAAATTTGGATCAAAAAAAATTTTATTGCATAGCACTTTTGATATTCCAAACAATTCAAGCATGTCTTTAAAAAAGTATAAGGGATCCAAACCACAGTAAGTTTGCTAACTTAATGTATCACAAAAAAAGTGCAAGCTACTGGACTATGTTAGCATCTTCACAGGAGGGGTGCTCCATGAGGTACACTTGCTTCTCTCTGCTGATCAGTCCTTTTCTGTCAGGGCTGGTGCATCTGGCCTTTCTCTCGTTTGGCTTTGACACCCAAAAACCATGCAGTCGGTGATGTTGGCTTTGGATAGGCTAGGCTGCCTGGTGCCACCTCACTCTGGTCAGACACTGTCACCCGAAGGTCCTGAACACCTGTTCCAATTTTCACACATGAGCTGCTTCAAGTCTGAGAGTTCAGCAAGGAATTGTGGGGCTGGCAACTTACACTGTACCCATTCTGCATCGGACCTTCACCTCTGATGGCACCTTCCATGTCACTGTATGGGCGGGGTGGGTGGGTGGTGGTATGAGTTCAACTGCCTGCTCTGACAGAATGTTCACTCTGACCACACTGCCCTCCAGCACCAAGGTTTTAAGTCTGTGAACAACCATCTCCTTACTTTCCAATAGCAAGCTCATGCTGTGCTGGGAGTTAACTCTCAATTTCTATTTAGAAAGCACCGATCTGTGGAAAATACACCAACAGTGGCCGGTCCTCTTCATTAATTAGCATCGTTTCCAAGCAACTGTTAAATGTGAAAGATCAGATATAAATCACACTACTTTGCCAACTCTACTGAAAACTTTAGTTTTGAAATGAAGTCAGTACTCCCTCTGCTATGTAAACAGACCCCAGGTCTCTGTATCAGTAGTGCCCACTTCTGCAGAAACATGGCTTCCTTGCCTATATGTGCAACCTCTTCAAAGACAGAACCTCTAGAAATTCCTGCATTCCAGGGTACAGACAAGTGTGAATGGCCTGTCAGGATTATCAATGGGGATTGGGTGGCCTCAGTGAAATGGCCATAGTCCAAAGACTGAGGCGTGTAAGCAGTTACATCCCTAAGCACAGGGCTCATGTGCCTGCCTATGCTGAAAGCCCGCTGAGGGTACTCCGAGCATGCTGAGAAATCAGACACTCCCTGAACACTGTGGCGGCCTCAGAAACATCCAGTCAGGATTTTGCCCAACTGTCTTCTGAGAGGAACACAAGTTCCTTGTTTCAAATGCCCCAGCCCCTTGCACAGGGAATTTAATCTGGGGCCTCAAGCACAGAGGCATGTGGTCTCTCAGAGCTTTGCCCCTGGCACACCATGCCCTGGAACTGAGACAGAGCACAAGTTACTCAGGCTGCCTCAAACCAGTTCTTAGTCCAAGAAGGGTTGAACTTATGATTGTTCTGTCTCCGTCTCCAAAGCGGCTGGGATTATAGGGACTGTGTCAAATTCAAAGAATTAATTACTCTGCTTTACAAAACAGATGCCTTAAGATAAATTTCAATGATGTTCAAAAGAACCAGGCTACGCTCTTTAGAAAAAATATGGCAGGAAAGAAAGCTACAGATAACTCAGTATCTTCAGAAATCAAAAGCATTTGTAAGAATCAAGGAGATAACCAATGAACAATGGCGCCGGTCAACATTTATTTGTGTGTATGAGTGTGCATCCAGGTGAGTGCCCACCAGTGCACGTGTTTAGAGGTTGGGAAGTTGGTTCTTTCCTTCTTCCATCGGGGTTTAGGGAACTGATCTCAGGTCATCAGGCTTGGTGGCACGTGTCTTACTCACTAAACCATCTCCCCAGTCCTTGCTCTACATTTCTTAGAAACTCAAGTTCCCTGCTTTCAGAGCTCTGGGTTGTCGCTAGCAACTAAAATAAAAACAGAAAATTACTGTGTATGCATATATATGGTGTCTGAGAGCGGTGCTTAGAGGACAACTATGGAGTCTTCTCCCACCTTTATGTGGGTGTCGGGACTCGAACTCAGGCTGTCAGGCCTCTATAGCAGGTTCCTGCGAAGCCATCTCACCAGCCAATTTTTAGTTTTATTACTTTTTTGCAAATGTGTGTGCGTGGGGAGACACTGGGCATTTTCTGCAATCATTCCTTCTCTCTCTTATGTATGGAGGCAAGATGTCTCACTGAGCCTGGGCTCGCTCCTTTGGCTAGTCTGGCTAGCAGCTTGCTCTGGAGACTCCCTGTGACTGTTTCTGGTGCTTGGGCACTGCAGGTGGACCACTGTGCCTACTCTGGTTTTTTACACAGGCTCTGGGAACTTCAATCCTCATCTTGTGTCACATAGATGGCCTCTATAAACATAAAAGGAGAACTATGCACAAAAAAGGCGATGCCTGGCAGACCAACTTAAAAACCCAAGTTTTAGGGAAAAAAAATCACCCAAGAAACTGATAAGGCTGTGACTGCACTGACTCCCAGTGTAGTATGGTTACACTGTGTATGTTTCCTTCCTCAGAGAAAGAAGAGAAAACAAAGTTCTCTGCTACAGCAAGGGGCTCTTGGCCTTGTGGTTGCAGCTGTGCATCAGCCTAGATGGGGCCGCAAGGCAGGATTGAGCTCTGATTCTAAGTGCTGAATGATCTGCAGGCGCTTGCTGTCATCCTCTGCAGTACAGCATTGGAGCCGCTGACTTCAAAGGCTCTTACAACCTTATTCCCTAGTGAGCAGGGGTGATTTTTCGGCCTTCCTTTAGGAGATGCACCTTGTGACCAGGACTTACAGTGTTTGAGTCTGAAACAGCATTCCTCAACAACAGCATAAGAACACAAACCAGTCTCTGTTTTGTTCCTCCTGGGGTACGTAAAAAGTCTCTCAAGAGCTCAGTGATGAGTGCAGTGTCCACAAAGTAGGGGCACTACTTGTTGCTTTCCATTTCCCGCTCTCATCCATCTGCATCCCCTAAGCACACACCTTCCTCCTGCTGCCCACTCCTGCAGGTGAGTTCACTCATGCAGTCCTGAGTCTCTGGAGCAGAGGCTCTCAACCTTCCTAATTCTGCACCCTTTAATACAATTCCTCATGTCATGGTGACCTCAACCATAACATTATTTATTTCATTGTTACTTCATAACTGTAGTTCTGCCACTGTTACGAATCATAATGTAAATATCGGTGTTTTCCAATGGTCTTGCGCGACCCCTGTGAAAGGGTCGTTCGACCCCACCACCCAAAAAGGTTGAGAACCGCTGTTCTAGGAGAATGGCTAGGAATGTGCTGAACACATGGGTTGGATCTCCTTGCTAGCCCAGGTGGAATGTGTGGGAAGTCTGCTGTGTGTCCATTCCTGCTCTGAGTGATGAGTCTTAGTGACAGTAAGTTGAGATGCTGGAGAGGGTTGCCAGGTAGCAGTCAAAGTA
Organism: Psammomys obesus; assembly: GCF_907164565.1. NCBI lineage: Eukaryota > Metazoa > Chordata > Mammalia > Rodentia > Muridae > Psammomys > Psammomys obesus. The sequence goes on from NW_026590062.1 coordinate 4,182,279, forward strand.
AGTGCTAGGACCTACATGCTGATAAGCATGTTCTTTTGCCTGCTCTGTCTACATGGTGTGATTCATCTTAGAATCAGTAATGGGGGAGGGGGTACAGGGATCACATCCAAGTAGTGGTTTCCAGATTCCCAGGAATCCTAGGATAGGAGAAAGCTATGCTGTTTCACACAAACACTAGGCTCTTAGGGCTCTCCTAGTTGAGAATTTACTCTGAATGCATTTTTAAATGCAAACCCAAAGCCTTGTGCTCATATAGCATACACTGAACTATATCCCCAGCCAAACAGAAAAACAGCCCAGGACCTTTTGTGTGCTAGGGAGATGCACTATCACTGAGCTACAGTCCCTAGTCCTACTCCGGATGCATTTCTAATCAAAGTACGTCATTTCAAACACCCACACACATCCTGCTTTCAGGAGGATAGCTTGGCCCCAGTATTTCTAGGTCTGTTACAGTAGATGTTTTTCTTCCCTCTGACCACAAGCATGGTGACTGGGATTCTCCCTTCTACTATGGGATCAATGAGTCAGCCATCCTGGCATTTATTAACATGTTACCTTTTTCTGCATAATTCTCAGCTCGTCACTCAAGTTGTTATTCACCTTCATTAGCTGCTGTATCTTGGCCTCAGAAGCCACTAGGGCGCTTTTGACCTCCATAAATTCCTGCACAGTGACTGGTCCATCTGACAAATCTGAATCTAGGCTCTAAAAATAAATCGGGAAAATGTTCACAATCCGAGATGATGATGTTAAAGACTAACAGCTAAAGAGTTTCCACCTCTGGCCATGCCAGCTGAATTGCAAAATTAAACCAAATGAAAAGCAGGGCACTACTGTACTTCTGCATATCTGAAGCCAGAAGTTCCTACAGGAGCAGGCAGGGGGCTGCAGACCTATATGGACACTGTCTGTCTAAAGTCTGTTCTGACTTGCATACATTTTCCTTGCTAATTCAAAAAACTTCTTCTTTCATTGGTTCATTCATTCCACACTACTTATTGAGCAACAGGCAATTTCCAGGAGGATATATCTGAGGAGAGAACAAAGATTGCTGCTTCCATGGTGTTTACATCCCAGCAGCACTAGAGAGGGAGTAACTGACCTGACGTGTGGCACACAGTAGGACGGTGACTAGTGATGGGAAACATACACTGGAGCAGGGTGGGCTGCAAAAGCTGCATGGGTGGAGCTGGGGTGAGCTCTGAATAGTGCCTGAGGAGCTGAGGCAATCAGTTAGAATGTGTATGGAGAAGGTTCTGATCTGGGGGAGAGCTCAGCTAGCGACTGAAGGGAACATGGGAACCTAGTCAGTCAGTGCAAGGTCTATCCCTGATACTTGGCATTCACTGAGTGGACTCCACCCGGGCAGCCCAGGCAGCGGTGTTGCTTCTGCCAACGTAAATAGCAAATGCTGGCCATATCTCTAAGTCCATCCCCCTGCTTCAAGCCTCCAGACCTTTCTAGCACAGCTTCTTGTTTATCACTCTTAGTGCCTGTGGAGTGCCTCTCTGGCTCAGTCCTGGGAATTCAGCCCTCAGTGGAATGGAGCATTCCAGACCCTTTGACCCTGTCACCTGTTCACAGTTTCTGTCACTGGGGCCCTGTGGCCCAAACCCCGAGGCAGCTCTGCACTGCCCTCTAGGCTTCAGTTCGTCACTGTAGTGTCATGAACCTCATGGTGTGTGTGGCTCTTTCAGGCTGTTCCTACTCATGAGCAGACTTGTCCTGAGACCCTGGTGGTTCCTTCTCTCTGCTCAGACTTTTCACCATCTGCTCAGGCCTCAGTCCCACACATCCTGTAAGGCCTTGTCTAACAACCTCCTCCCTTAATGTTCCAGAGTGTGACGTTCTCTCTTCCCACCCCCTAGCTCATCTGTACTTTATGACGCACACCGCCTGTACAGTGTACCCTTTACTGTCCCTGTCCCTCTTCCTCATCAGTGACATCTTCAGGGAAAAGGAGTTGAGCCTCACTGGGAAGATGCACACAGAGAAGCCACAGAGTGCATAAAGCCTCTGGTCACGGCTCACATAATGAGTCCTGACGTCAGCGTGGCTGACCCTCACTTGCTCGGGACAAAGGGCCTTATCTTAAGAGCACTTATTTTTTTTAGCTTTGCTTGGCCTGAGGCAGCAGGACCCAACTTCACCCACTTCCCAACACCTTCGAAGGGCTAACCCTTGCAATTTTGCATGCATGTTTCATTTTTTGGCACAATTGTGTGTGCTTTTCAAATGGTGCTGGGACCTGAACTCGGGCTGTACGTGTTCAGCACACATTCCGCCATTCAGCTACAACCCCAGCACGAGAACAAGTTTTAAATAAAACATGTCTGTCCTGTGTGAGGTGTGTCCTCTCACCTTCTGCCGGCTTGCCTTGCTTGCTCTGGTTTCCACATCTGTGTCCTCGTCTGAGGCCACGCTGTCATAGTCTGGCTGGTCGTTGTCCTGGCTCTCAGTGCTGTGCTGGCTACTGACTGTTCTCAATATGAGTTCCACATTGTCTGTTCACAGAAGAAGAAGAACTATTTCACACTTAAAATACAGGTTTCCTTCTGAAAAACTATTAGGATGAGTTTCTGGTTTAGCCATTTAAAAGCTGGCTGAAAGAAAATGGCAGAAATAGTAATGGTATATTCACACCCATAGATGGCTAAGAGAAAATGGGAGCATAACGGACAGCTCCACAGAGAAGCTAAGTGTTCTTCATTCAGCTGCCAAGCCTGGAGAAGCTCCCTGAGCTGCCAGACTGAGGCGGTAAGTCTTGGGTTCTGCACACATGGGGCACTGCTTCACAGCATAAACACACAAAGGGAAGCGAGGCACCTGCACTGTGACATGCTTAATAGGGGAATGGCAAGGTAAACAGAAAGCAGCCGGCATGGTGACACTTGTCTTTAATCCCAGCATCAGGGAGGAAGAGGCAGGCCATCTCTATAGTTTCAAGGCCAGCCTCATCTACATACAGAGTTCTAGGACAGCCCAGGCTACATAGAGAGAGACCATGCCTCAAAAACAAACAAAACCCCAGAGAGCATATAGCTTAGAAACCAGGTGCAAAGAGTATGAACAGCAGCAGCCAGTCACCTGAATCCAGATTAGAAGACAGACAAGAGGAGACAGGTTTAGTGAACACACACGTGTACATTATCAGTAGCCTCCGTTCCATAGATGGGGAGCAGTAAGCATTTATAAACCTCCAAAGACACTTGGTTTATTTGGGGAAACTCAAATAACTCCAGTTCTCAATGCTGTCTCACAGATAGCTTCATCTGGACAGTGAATTCTAATTTCTTAAGAAATGTACTGGTCCTATTTTAGCCTTTCCCCCCCCCCCCCCGCCCCGACAGGGTTTCTTTGTATGGCCTTCGCCTTAATTCTGTAGGCCAAACTGGCCTTGAACTCAGAGAGTCACCTGCCTCTGCCTCACCGAGTGCTCGTATTACCGGCCTGTGCCACAATGCCAGGCTCTATTTTAACTTTTAAAACAAAGCTTTAAAATACACCATCATTCCAATACAGACGTAAATAGATGGCATACAGTGTGGACACTAATGAGGCCACCAGCACTCCTAGTCATGCCAGGAAGATGCTCATCAAACACACACCTTCCCCACTGAACTGGGAGTTTGTTTTTTTGTTTGTTTGTTTGTTTTTTTTGTTTTTAAGGCAGTGCAATCACAAACAAAATATACGAATGGGCAAATGTGGTATTAAGTAGTCTATGAAAGGTCACGTATACAGCATGAAAACTGAAGCACAGGTGCAGGAAGGTACTAGCATCAACCTCAGCCAGGAATGTGCTCTGGGCAATGCCAAATCTGCTGGTGGGGAGCACTTCCATGCAGGCATCATGTGTGTCAGCTATAGACACCTGTACAGTTATCTCTACCAATATACTCACCTTTCAAAATGGAGACTGCACCAAGCCTTTAAAAGCTGTATTACTCTACTTCACATCACTAAGTATTTCTGGAAGATGTCTTTGTACTACTCATGTGACTGTTTCTCTAGAATTTATGATTTGGGTGTTTCTAATGTTTTTGATATCATACACAACATGGAACATCTGGTCATTTCTCTTATGCAAAGATTTTCCAAACTGCACCTTTATCAATTTAATACACCTTTCCAGACCATGTTTGCTGAATTAATAGAATCAAATTTCTTAACTAGCAAGAGGAAACACAAATTATTATTAGTTAATGATTTCTGTCTTTGAAGTATGTGATATTGACTAGAACCTTAATTTTTATGGCACAAATATTTTGTGCAGGTGCCTCAAAATAAAAAGGCATAGTTCCTGTATATAAAAAAACAAGAACAAAGTTACGGGCTGGCTATAAGGGAAGTGGGTTCCTAGGTCTGGACTGTCCAAGCCACTCTGAAAAGAATGCTCAGCGAGCTTTACACTTCTCATCATAGTGCTTCCTGCTACAGACATTTAAAGTTCACACAGTAAATTCTGATTATTAGAGGCAGAGGGGTTCTGGAAGTGAGTGACAGCAGGGGAAACATAACTGTAATCAGGAGCCTTCATTTCCATTTCCTTATTTATGTCCTTTGTCAAATTTAAGTTAGGCTTTTAGGTTTATTTTAAGGTGCCAATTTTATGGAAGAAAATCACATATAAGATAAATCTGAATAGTACTTAATATTTTTGAAGTACTCCTTATTCATCAGGGCTCCAACAGGTACCTCTCTGTCATGATAGATCAGCAAAGAAACGCTCAGCACACGGTCTTTTTACAACCGCCCCATCACCTCCAGCTCTGGACTGAACACCTGACTTTGAAGGCCCCAGGCACATTAGAGCTGGACACTTGCCTTTTGACCTGGAGAGAGAACTGCCCTGTTGTCTCCTCTTGGCGTCACTGAGGATATCGATGACTAGTGTAGCAAATTCATGGGCGTTAAACCGAGCTAATTTCTGTCTGCCCTATGGTGAGGAAAAATGGGAAATATTTTCCAATGTAAACATCTAAGCATGAATAGTGACAGCAAACGTCCAAGACTGTCAGACTTATTCAAGGTCTCCCATCTCACTCACACTAACTCACTCACCATTATTCCCTAACTAACACTAATATTTCCTGTGGCAGCAGCTTCAAGCCACTTCAGAGAACTTAAGAGTTACGTTTTCACAACACATATTTGCTGTTATGAATGAACTGGCTGGATATGTAGCTCACTGACAGAACACTTGACAAGCATGTATGAGACCCAGGGTTCAATCCTCAGAGTCGCCAGTATATAAAAACGTAGTCTTATTATCAACAACTTAATTCTGAAGTAAGTGAGAGTTAATCTGGAGGGAAATTCCAAACTTAAAGATGAGGTTACAGACTGGATGTGGCTCCATTCTTAGGGACTTCTATCAGTTAGACTAAACCCTCTCCACATCCCCTCCTTTACTGGCCAAGATCATGTGTATAGATCCGCCTGCCTCCTGAGTGCTGGGATTAAAGGTGTGAACCATCACACCAAGCTTGGAAATATTCTTAAATGAGGATTTACTTAAATTTGAGGGTTCTGATGAACTAGAAAACAATTTCCCTCCCCCCTGCTCTCCTTTCCCCATCTCTGTCATAGTCTTGCTATGTAGCCCAGGCTGGCTTCCAACTTGAGGTCCTCCTGCCCCAGCTTCCTGAGCACTGGGTTCACACAAGAAGCCAGCAACCCGTCCAGTCTTGTCAGCAGCATGAGCATGCACCCTACTCCACTGTCAGCCTGGAGTGTCCTTTCCTATCTTCTACCATTTTCTTTCACATTTGTATACTGTTCCCATTTTTCTGTTCATATATGCTCCTTGTCTGTTTACATGTATACAGGATACTAAATATCATGACATTAGTCATTCCCCCAATATTAAAATTAGTAACTTTTCACCCCAAGCCACTTGCCTGGTTTCGTGTTGAGGAGTACTCAGGGTTGACCGGTAGAAAGGGAACGACGGTTGTCTCGGTTACCAGGGTGCTGTGGTTTTGCGTGGCAAGCCAGACTAGCCAGAGGAAAAGAGCCAGAGATAGAATCTCATCACACCTGCGGTGCCAAGGCTCCGCTGGGAGGCATGGTTCACGCACTGTGAGGGAGACTTGGGGAAGCACACTCGGAAGCCAACACTCGCAAAAGTACATGTCAACACACAGGTTATGAGGACAGTAGCAACTGGACAAGAAAAACAGAGGCCGGCAGCTGGGCACCGCCCACTGAGAGCAGAAGCTTAGTAGATAGGCTGCGTGTTACGTCACCTGCATCAGTCTCTCGCCTGTCAACTTCATCATACACATCCATGGCAAGTTCTTCAAACAAATGATTATTTAGCTGAAAGCAAAAATATCAGGGACACAAGGGACAACAATTAACACCAGTAGAACACCTGTCACATAGTCACCCTTTATCTCCAACGTCTTACTCAAAGCCAGTACCTAGCGAGTGCCCACCACTAGGCACTACAGACACTGCAACCATTTCCAGATGGTGCAGGTCCTGCTCTACAACAGACAGGCCACTGCCTCAGTGGAGACACTAACCAGAGCCCTCTCAGAGACAGGCTTTCACTCTGCTGCACTGTGAGCCAGCATCCTGCAGGTTTCTGCTCTCCAGAGAACTTTTGTCCGCTCTACAAAAGGAAGGGATCCCAAATCCCTCACAGGATAAAGAAGTGAAAACCCTTGGGTAGGGATGGCAATGACACTCAGTGGCAGAATGTCTGCCCATGCTGTGCAAGGCCCTGGATTGGATGCTGTTGGGAGTAGATGAAAACACTTTTCAGCAAGGCTTCTTTGCTGGCTTCCTACCAAGCAAAGCACAATGTGGCTCCCCAGTGCACTTGGGGTACAGCTCACATCACAATCGCACAGACCACGGCCCTCACAGCAGCCAAAAACTTAGGGGGAGGACCATCAAGGTCTCCCCACTCGACAAGCTGAAGCCCCAGCATGGCTCTTGTCTCGAGACTCACCCTGAAACTCTAGCAGCCGTGACTTCTTTACTGACTGCCTTGTGCCCTGTGAGGACAGACACTGAATCTGTCACACTGGCCACTCTGTTCTGATGTCCACACATAATACCTGGCATTAGGAGGGACATCCACTTGGATGAACCTGGAGATCTTTAGTCAACAATTTAAAACACTGCCTTCAGAGCCCTCAGATGAACACAGGAAATGCCTATGATACCCGCTGGGTAAAAAAAAAGCAGGGTATGAAATTCTGTTACTACAATCTCCAGAAAGGAAAAAAAAAAAAAAAAAAAAAAAAAAAAGATACAAATAGGAAATAAAAACTGAAAGACATATGCCAAAATGCTGAGCTTGAGCTCACGAAGAGTAAGGTGACTGAGGACAACTCCATGTCTTTTCAGTTTTTCTAGAACACTCACATTACACTTATTGTTCAAAACAAACCTCATGAGAATATTGCCAGAGAAGATGAGGAAGTCTCAGAGCTCAAACATTCTTGAGAATCATCCAGTTTCTACATGCAAGGGTTTGGATGGCAAGTTTTTTTGTTACTAATGGCCACATGGCCCACACTGCTGAGGTCTTGCATCTTAGACATGGTGCTAACAGTACAGTTCAACTCCATCAACAAGGACAGAATTTACTATTGTCTCATAGACAAGGAATTTTAGAAACAGAAGTATCAAAAATTAAGTTAATAATATGAAATGTATTACTTATAACATATAAATACAATAAAATATTATTAAATATAACAAAAACACTGGTTTTGTTAAATTCCCTCAGTTTTTCACTAGGGAGGGAGGAGAGAGTATGAGACAGACAATTAGGGAGGGAGGGAAAGAATGAAAAAAGTGACGAGAAAGAGAAGGAAGAAGGAAGGTAGTGAGGGATGAAGGCTACCTTGGCACTGGTAAGAGCAGCCACCTCTGAGAAGGAGACTCTGGGATACCCAACAGAGCAGAGACAGTGCCTTTTCCCCAGCACTTGTTGGAGGGAAGGCTCTGTGCTTGCAGGGCATGAGGGTGAGCTGGGCAAGCCTGTCACACAGTCTAAGGTCTTGAGAGCATATTAAACTCTGCCCAAGTTATTTACTTAATGCCCACCCTATGTTAGGTATTACAGATATTAACCTCAGGTTTCATGTGGCATCCAGCCCAGCCAACACACAGAGTAAGTTGGAATCTGTCGACAGATGTATAAGAAAAGTTTGCTTACAGACCACCAGTAACTACAAGGAAAGCACACTCTCGTGCTGCCTTGAAAGCTTGACATCTTATTTATCTTACTTCATGGCCTCCTTAACTAAGAGCAGTAACACACAAACATACAAACTGTATACAGAACACAGAGACACCAGACAAATTGCATAAAACACATTTATTTCACAGTACAATTAAATACTAGTGAGGATAAATTTATTATATGTGGTACTTTGTGATGCTGTATGAGGTTCTAAAAGGGTCTCTGTGAAGAGGGGAAGGTGGAAAATCACCAAGCAGGGAAGTTGGGCTTTACCTAAACTACAGAGGAGCTCAAGGAGTGGGAATCAGGCAAGACAAACCTGCAGGAGAGAGTCCTGGAGAAGGGCTGAAAGGCAGATACTTTTGGCTTCAGAGAGCTAGCTAATTCACAGAGTCACCCCAACAATGCATGTACCATAATCAGATGGGAAGTGAGACAGTACTGAAGGGTCCTTAATGGTGACAAAAAGAAGCAAAGGCTCGGGGCTCTGATCTGGGAGCATTGAGAATGGGTAAAGAGGGAAATCTCACAAGGTAACCCAGAAGCACCTGTGAGGGTTCCTGGGAAAGATGACAGAATTTGGAAGTTACTCTCCCAGGGCCTCTTGAAAATGCAGGCAAAGATTAGTGTGAGCTTTTGACCCACAGGTCTGGGAAAACACTGAAAACACACATGGGTCCAGACCATCAGCTTTCAGAAGCATAAATTTTAAAAGCTCTCTGAGGATGATATATGATGGGCAAGAGAGTTACACCACTCCAGCGGATGAAGGTAGACTTACTGGCCTGCCAGCATCAGCGATTATTATTTCTTAGTATCCCATTACTAATGTAAGAAATCCCAAGGAAGGAGCCCCACACTCACTCCAGTACCCTGAGAGATATCCAGAACTTTGGCTGAAAACAATTCTCTACTATCATAGGTAAGGGGTGCATTTTTAACACAATGGAGAACACGGGTCGTCTGAATAGTCAGCGGTTGTACTAAAGTCATCTGGTGCAACAGATAACTCAGACTGACAACAGGGGCCATCAGGGTTTCCATACCGGGGTTCACCAGAAAGAGATACTCACAGATTGAAGTTTCTTCTTGGCAGCTTTTGCCAACTCAGACAAATCCAGGCTGCTAAGAAAATGCACAAAATGATTAAGCAAGTAAATAGAAGCATGCTGTGAACTCTCTAGAAGATTAAGAGGATTAAGATTAAGACACCCAAGGCATGAAATATTACGGTTTATGCAAACATTTGAACCAAGCATTCTGTAGCCAAAGAGTCACGGAAGAGACTGAAACAATTTTTCCAGTGATTCGTAAAAACCCAGTAGTCAGGGAATGTGCTAAAGAGAAAACATTGCCCTGCAACTGAGAAAAGCTACTGTTCATCTCTAGGCTTTGGGGTGCGGTGTAGGGGTAAAGTGTTTGTCTAATGTGTGAGCTGCTGAGTTCCATCTGTAGCACAAAAGAAAAAGGGCAAGATAAAAAGAAAAAATGACAAGGGAAACTGAAAAAGCAGAAAGACAAGCTCACTACTGGAATGGCAGTAAGACATTTTGTGGACTCTGGCAGCACTGGATCAACAGGGCTTCATGCAATAGTCACCTCACCCGATAGGCTGGGGGTAGCAAGTTAGGACTTTTCTACTCAGCTCATGAACTAAAGATGCCTTTTATGTTTTTAAACACTTTGGATATAGAGAAGGAAAATGAACATCCATTTCTCAAGATCTAAAGGTTCAAGTTCCAGCATCCAGCCCATTATCTTAAGAGCCCACTGACACTCTGAGCAGCTGTGACTGGCTCACAGCTCATAAAGCTTAACTTATTTCCTATCCAGGTTGTGACAACAAAGTTTGCCAACCCCTATTATAGGCAAAGAATACAATCTCTTCTGGCACAGAAATAGCTGTGAATATAACCTATAGGCTCAAGATGCCAGGTCAGCTGGCCAAAGCAGTGAGTGGCAGCCTCACTGGCTACAAGTCCTTATCTGTGTATTTGTTATCTGTGCTCATTCCAAGTTTAAGTTTCACATGGTGGTTTACTTACAGCCGCCTTATTTCCAAAGTGTATAGCCATAAAAGAGAAAAATGTATGGGCTCTGTTAAACACAAAATAGAATACACTTAAATACTGTAAACCAAGGCAATGCTTGGCCGATAAACTAGACTGGTCCTTACCTGTCTGCCATTTGAGGGATTATAAAGTGCTGTCCGTTTTTGTGATCTGAAAAAGAAACCAAAGTTTTGCTCATATCAATATTGAGATATATATAAAGGAGTACCACCATTTTTTGTTTGTTTGTTTGTTTATTTATTTAAGTTTTCCAATTGGCCATTTTACCCCAGTAGCACCTGGGGGAACAGAAGTTCTGAGACTGGCTCTAAGTTCCCTGAATTCTGTCCAGGGCCAGACATGAGCAGAAAACCTATAACCTATTGCTCATTCCAGAATAACTGAGAGAAGAATGCTGAGGGAGCTGGGTCAGCCCACGGCAGCAGATGGCAGAGCTGTACTAAATAAGCCTGGGAGAGGTTCAATTCCACAATTAGCAGAAAACAGCCAGGGCTAGAGCAGGTGTGCTTTGCATGTAGCTTTGGAGGGACTCCACCTTGCCATCTGCTGAGTGACTCTGTCCTCACCTAGCTTCTAGAACACGGATTTTCATTCCAATGAATGATACCAGCATAAGCATTTATGCAGGTTTTTGTGTACACTCAGTTTACCCTCCTAGGTAATGCCTCAGAGTGGGAGCACACTTAAACGTATGTCTTGCTGGTAAGAAGCTGCTATTTCTTTACTAGCTCTGTTGTTGTATACTCTGAACAAGTAGAGTGTGGTAGCACATGCCAGCAACCACAGCACAAGTGAAGCTGAGGCAGAGGGACCGAGCTACACAGCAAGAGCCTGCCTCCCCAAACACACACTAAAACACCAGATGCCCCCCCGCCCCCACTGTTACTTCACAGCAGTGTGTGCGATGCTTGGTTACTCTTGTCTTCCCCAGACTATACTCCTGGTTGCAGGCCAGCTTCACATGGGTTTTCATTGTGTCTCTGTAATGGCTAATGATGCTGAATGAAATGTGCTTGGTTTCTGTTGCTGTTGTTTGTTTGTTTGTTTGTTTTTTTTTTGCCATCTATATACCATCTTCAGGCTTTGTTTTTTCTTTTTCATTTTTTTGAGATGGTCTTGAATTCCAGGGCATAGGAAATGGCCCGCAGCTTGGGGAGATGACTCAGTAGGCAAAACCTCCAGCTGCTGTGGTGGCAAACACCTGTATCTCAGTACTCCGGCAGGGAGATGGGAGGTGGAGACAGGAGAACTGCCTGTCACTGGCCAGCTATGCTGGTGTACAGTGTACAGACAAGAAAGGCTCAAGCACAACACAGCGGAAAGAGAAAACTGACTTCAGAATTATCGGCCCACACACACTTGCACACCCACAACGGCCCAGTATTGCATGCCTATCCCAGCCCTTAGGAGGATGATCAAAGTTCAAGGTCATCCTTAATCACAGCAAATTAGAGACTAGCCTAGGTTACATGAGATCCTGTTTCATTTCTTTTTCTTAAAAAAAATTTTTTTATGTGTATGCATGCTTTCCCTGCATGCATGTCTGCACAGCACATGTGAGCCCTGTGCCCACAAAGGCAAAAAAAGCAATGGATCTCTTGGAACTGGAGTTGTAGGCAGTTATGAGCCAACATGTGGGTGCTAGGAACAGAATCTATGTCCTCTGAAGGATCAGCAAATGCTCCAGACTTGCTGAGCCATCCCTCCACACCACCTCTGCCCTGTTTCAAACAGGGTTTCTCTACGTAGCCCTGGCTGCACTGGAACTCAGAAAGCCTCCTGCGTCTGCCTCTGTGATTAAAGGTGTGCACCACCACACTGTCAAGAACCTGTTTTCAAAAAAATGAAAAAGAAATGGCCTTTCCTCAGCCTCCCACTGTTGTGGGTCTATTGTACCCAGCACTGCCCAGGTTGAGTTTTAAAACATTCTCAATGCACATGCTACATTGAAAATGTGATTTCCAAATACTTTCAGTTCTGGCTTCTCTTTTCACTCTTGTGAGTTCTTTAGAGCAGGAGCTTTGGGTTTTGAAGCTGGGCCTGATGCTGTACACCTCCAGCCCTAGACTGGAGTGGCTGAGTGAAAAGGACTGCATGAGTTTGATGTCAGGCAAGGATAGGATAGAGTGAGAGCAGCTCAAATAAACAAAGTGAAAGAGCAAATGAGAGACAGCACGTGACAGCTTCATCCAAGATCACAGAAGTCTGTCCTTAGTTTACAGCTGTAGGTTTTCTAAGTACATCTATGACCTAGATTATCTTGTATAAAGTTTTGGAGGATGTTCATTTTCCTGCACGTGGAATGCAGTTGTTCCTACATTCTACATGCATTCGCACTAAATACATAAAGGAAATATGATCCGGGCTGTCCATTTTGTTCTGAATCTTCCTATACTCTTAGGAATTTTTCCATAGATTCCTTAGGACTTTCCATACAGAAATTATCTCGTCCGCATGAAAAGTTTTATTTCTTCCCTTTTTCAATCTTTCTGTCTTTTCTTTCTCTTGCCTCTTGGTGGGGAGCAGGGTTTCTGGGATGGCGCTGAGCACGGGTGGTGAGAACAGACACTAGCCTCAGGAGAGCAGCACCTGTTCTTGTCATTAAAGAAGACGATCTTGGTTTTCTGGGGCAGCCGGCATCCAGCTAAGCAAGCCCCATCTGTTTTGAGTTTGCTATTTTTTTTTCTCAATTATGAATGGATGTTGAATTTGGTCAAATGCCTTTTTTATACCAACTAATAACTGCATAATTTCTGCCTTTTAGTTTATTAATGCCCTGACCTACATTAACTGATTTTCTTCTTTCTTTCTTTTTTTTTTAAGATTTAAAATTTTATACGTATGAATGTTTTTACCTGTGAGTATGTATGGGTACCATATGTGTACTGGGTGCCCAAGGTCAGAAGACAGGGCCAGATCACCTGAAACTGGGATTACAGATGGTTGTGAGCCAAACTGTGGGTGCTGGGAACTGAACCTGGGTTCTCTGAAGGAGCAGCAGGTGCTGTTAACACTTAGCCATCTGTCCAGTAACACTACCTGACTTCCACTTATGTATGATTGGTTATGTTGAAAATTTTTTAACCTATAGTGCTGGATTTATCATTTGCTGAGAATTTTTGTTTCTGCTCATTGGGACGCCCCCTAGACCCTCCCTTTCTTTTTTTTTTTTTTTCTTTTTGCTAGGTTTGGTATCCCACTAACCCACTGAACATGGATTGAGACGTATTCTCTGTCTTATTTTCTTTCCTTAAGAGATTTTTATTGTGTGTGTCAGTCTTTCACTTACACACATCTGTGCACCATTTATGTGCCTGGTGCCCATGGAGGTCAGAAGAGGAGGTGGACTTCTCTGAGTTATATGTGGCTGCGAGCTGCCAAGTGGGTGCTGGCAAAGAACCCAGATCCTCTGAAAGAGCAGCCAGTGCTCTTAACCACCAGCCATCTCCCCAGCCCTCTCTTCCTCTTGTTTTTCAAATTTATTTCACGTGCACTGATGTTTTGCTGGCATGTATGTCTGTGTGAGGGTGTCGGATCCCCTAGAGGTGGGGTACAGACAACCGTAATCTGCCAAGGTGAGCACTGGGTCCTCTGGAAGAACAGCCAGTGCTCTTAACTGCTGAGCCATTTCTCCAGCCTTTCTTCCTATTTTTTGAACCTGACATTTTCTTTAATGAGATGTGTTGAGGTACAAATACAAAATCCTGAAAAATACAGTTTTGTAGTCCTGGGAACTCAGCCCAGTGTTTTGCCTAGCACATATGAAGCCTGATGCTCTGGGTTTGGTTCCCAGCACTGCAAAAAGAGGTTGGAAATGAACCATGTGTAAGAACATACATATAAAATCATATATTTATATTTTCCCTTTTCTTGGGTGGGTTTTGGTAGCTTGTACCTTTTAGAGGGTTAGTATATTTTATCTAAGCTGTCATATCTATGCGCATAGTTGCATCATGTTCCTACGGTTGTTTCTAGTGCTTAGTGGTCAAGCCCAGAGCCTTGTACACACATGCTAGAACCATGCCACTGAGTCACAGCTGCAGGCCCTACTTCTCAGCAGCCGTTAGCTGTCTGGTGCTATGAAGATCCTCCTTGTGCAGTCCTTCTCTCAGCAGCATGAATACCCCTCTTGATCTCTCCATTCTTGATCTCCATGAAGAATCAGCCACAATAATATTACTTCTCCTGGTTTTTCAGTTTAACTGTCCCTGTGCTGGCTTGTTCATCCTCACCTCTAGATCCTTTGTAGGGAAGACTGACTTGAGAGCTACTTTCTTTTGATAACCAAGTATTTAATGCTATGAAACTTTCTGTAAACTTTGTGCTTGGTATACTCTACAAACAGTCTCTTTCTTCCTTCAACTTTTCTGCTTTTGAGACAGACTAGACTGGCTTTGAATTCACAGGTATCCCAAGTGCTGAGATTTTTGATGGTGTGTACTGCCAGGCCCAGCTAATCCTACAAATTTTGATACTGTATTCTCATTTTCATTTAGATAGAAATGCTTTTGAACCAGGTATGGTAGTACATACCTGTCATTCCAGCACTTGAGAAGCTGAGGAAGGACTGTTGAGTTTGAGGTTATCCTGGGCTACAACATGCTATTGTATCAAAACAACTATCTAAACCCATATAGTTAATATGTACACACTAATTTCCCTTAAGATTTTCTTTGCGATGACTTAAAAATGTGTTGCTCAACTTCCAAGTGCTTGAATATTTTCATTTTTATAAGTTTCTAGCTTAATCCCATTATGGTCAGAGAATAAACTTTGTAGAAGTTTAAATTCTTTAGGGTTGCTAAGGTTTATCACCCAGAATATGGCTTACCTTGCTAAAGATGAATTAAAAAAAGCTGTGTGTGGAGTGTGCAGTAAGAACTTTGGCTCTGACCTTTCCTTTAGTTGCACTGGGTTCATTTACTTTGTTCATATGTATATGTGGGCGCACATATCCAAAGCATGCATGTGCCAGTCAGGGGATTTTCTCCAGGAGTCAGTTCTCTCCTTCCACTAGGTAGGTCCTAGGGCTGGAACTCAGTCTGTCAGATGCCTCCACCTCCTGAGCCACCCTGACGGCTCTCCTTTGGTATGAACACTTGGCTTTATGTGATCTGGAGTGCTGCTGCTGGCTAGGCACACATTTAGGCTTACATCTTCTTGCTGTAAGCCAGACACTATGTCATTGTCTCATGCTCCTCTCTATCTTTGCTTCTTCTCTTTGCTCTGAGGTCTATGATCCATGCAGATAACATGGGGTTCATTCAGAGTGGTGAGCCACAGATATAGCCTGATGTCAGCACAGCTATGCTAGCCTCAATGATTGCATGAATAAATTATTTTACACCTTTTGATGCTCATCTAGTCATGGCATTGAAGCTGGTTTCTTGTACAATATATATTCAGCTTTTGTTCTGTAACCCTTTCCTGGCAAGTATGGTTGTGTTTGGATTTATGTCATTTTATTACTTATTTCCTTTTTGAGCTTCAGGTTTTTCCTTTTTCTTTCTCTTTAAAAATCTTTCAATTATTTGAGTGTGTAACATTTTTTTTCCTTAATTTATCTCTAGGCTTTTTGATCATATATCTTTGTCTTTTTCTTCTAAGTGGTTGAGCTAAGGGCTACACTACCCATATGTAGCAGGTTTGGTTATGCTATGTAAATGTTTTTGTTGTAATCCCAAGTGTGGGATGCAGGAATCTACCTGATAACAGCCTCATGAAAGGTGTTGATCTTTGTCAGCTAATAAACAGCCTCCTGAGAAGGTGTATGACCGTTGTTAGCTGGAAATTGCCTGTGCAGGGGTTGTGGTTTTTGCCAACTGAAAAACATCCTGATTCGGACTCTGAGAAGGTATAAATAGGAGCTCAGAAGGAGAGAGGGGTCATCTCACTTGGAGAGCATCTAGAAAGAAACGCTTTGGCGAACACTTCAAGGAGGTTGCTGCTGCCCCTGATGCCGCCGCCGCCGCCACCGCTACTGGTCCTTGTTGCTGCTTTTGCTAATGCTCTATTTGCTAATGCCCTCTTGCTGATTCCTTCTGCTGCGCATTTGCACTGCTGCTGGTTTGCTGATGTGATCTGCTGCTCTGTTTGCTACTGCTGCTGCTGCTGATTTGTGAGTTTGCTGGTCTGCTGGTTGTCCTGATGACAAAGAGTGGAACTGCCCTAAGGAACTATGTCTAATGAGGTCTACATCCTTGTCCCTACTAACCTTCTTTCTCTCCTTAGGGTTGGGGGACTGGAAGGGAGATAGGCTTAAGGAATCCCAAATAAGGTAGATTAAAAAAAAAAATCAAAGCCGACACCCATATTTTTTAATCTACTTAGAAACATTACCATCTCACTTCAAGCAGAATGTAGGAATCCTATGGTGTTTCATTCACCCTTTCTCATTCCTGAGAATGAGCTATTAACTGCCATGAACATCTGCAGCTCGAGCTGCTCTACTTCCAAGCACTTCTTCACTGAGGCTGCTCTTTAGCCCAACATTCTTCAATGTCCTTAGGCCCACGTTGACCTGAAGATCCTTCTCTAGCCCTGCTGTTAGAGCAAAGAAGTCTCTTGTTTTCACTCATCTGAGTTTAATTTGCCCTCATGCTTTACGAGATAAGGGGCCCTAGGGTGGCAATCTTTTCTTTTGCCATGTGAATGGTAAAGTTTTATTTCCTCTCCTCTCAGTGACTTCTGAGGAGCAGCAGGGAAACGGTGGGATACTCAGAAAGGTCAATTCTTCAGATTTCTGCATCAGAAATATTCCAAAATATTTTTTTTTTTTGTGAAAATCTGAAACCTGCAACATTTCTGGTCCTGGGCATTTCAGATAAAAGGGTATTCAAGCTTGGTGTGTGACATGCCACCCTTGATGCTTTTAAAAATGTTTTTTTCAGTGTTAACCTTTAGTAGTTTGGTGTGTCTCAAGTGTATCTGTCTTTTGCATTCACTCTCTCTGGAGACTCATCTTCACAAATATTTGTCTTCTGACAAACTTAGACTGTTGAGAATATTTCTTGTGTGTGCATGAAGAGACCAAAAGCTGACATAGTGTGTCTTCCTGAATCACTTTTCCTCCCTATTATTATTTTTTAATATTCTTATTTTTAATATTCTCCCTATTCTTATTTTTTAATATTTATTTCATTTTATGCCCGTGTGTTTTGTTTGCATGTATATACACATACTAATTTGTATCTGCTGCCTGCAGAGGGCAGAGGAAGATTTCAAAGCCCCTAGAACTTGAGTTACAGATGGCTGTGAGCCACCTCCTGGGTGCTGAGAACTAAACTCAGATCCTCAGCAAGAGCATCCAGTTCTGAGCCATCTCTCCAGCCCCTCCAGGCTGGCCTTGAACTCAGAGATCTTCCTACCTCTGTTTCCAAGTGCTGGGATTAAAGGTGAACTGTACTTCCACACCCCCCCCCTTTAAAAACAAAACAAAACAAAACAAAAAAAAACAACAAAGCTTATTTTTTAAATTATAATTACATCATTTCCCCTTTGTCTTTCTTCTCCCCTGAAGCCCTCTCATACATCCCTTCTTGCTCTTTCAAATTCATGGCTGCTATTAGAAGTTGTTATGTACGTTTATGTATCTGTAGACACTGTCCTTATTTTTTAAGCTAGGCTCTCTTACTAAAACCTGAGACTTACCGACGGGTTACACTAGCTGGCCAGCTAGCCCCAGTGATCCTAGCTCTTCTGCTTCCCCCGTGGTGGGACATATAGGCACGTGCCACACACCTGGATTCTTACATGAGAGCTAGGACTAAGCACAGGTCTTATGCGTGCAAGGCAAGTAATTTTATCAATGTAATGCCCTACCCCCACCCTACTGTTACTTCCCCACAGGCCCTGGAGGCAGGCTGCTGTTGGCTCTTTGTTTTGTGCTGGGGACTGAGCCCAGAGCCTTCCACATGCTGGGTAACCACTCTACCATTGAGCTATGTCACTACCTAGCTGTCTACTTTCAACTTACTTTTTCAGTATTTCTAGTTCTATTACTTTGGATTTAAAATTTTTAGCTACTGTAATTTTCTTTTTTTGGGGGGGGGTGTGGGAAAGGGGAAGCTTTTTGAGACAGGATTTCTCTGTATAGCCCTGGCTGTGCTGGAAACACTCTGTAGACCAGGTTGGCCTCGAACTTACAGCGCTCTCCTAGTTCTGCCTCTCAAGTGTGGGAATTAAAGGTTTGCACCACCTGTAATTTTGCCCAGCTGTAATTTTCAATTCTAATATGCCTACTAGGTTCTTTGTTCTATGTGTCTCTTGTTTTAAGAATGCTCATTGCTTTTCAGACCATGATCTTACTAGCTGGTTAAAATGTTTCTGACAATTCCAACAGAACCACTTATGAGATCTTGCTCTATCATGTGGGTCACAGGGTCCCTCAGGTCATTGGGTGGCTCATCCTTTTTACCTGCTAGCTATCAGCTGGCCCCAGGCCAGCATCTGCTCACTGCTTTCTCCATGCAGCCCTTGAGGTTTTCCTGGCTCTTAATACACTGAGTCACTACGGATGGAATCTGGGATATTCTAAACATTGTATTGTGAGACTCTGGGCCTTTTTCAAGATCTATGCAAAGGGTTATTTCTGGTTTTGGCAGGCAACAGAGCAGGTTGGGCTCTGCCTGCTGAGCAGGCAACAAGAGAAAGCAGCAAAAGAAAAGCAATCCATATTCCTTGATGCTGGCGGCCAGACATTGAGGCACCTGTGTTGTATACTGCCATTACTGCTGCCACCTGCCCATATTCTGGGATTAGAGAGAACAGGAAAATAGAGTGACTCAGGGAACCCGCTTCCGTCTGTCTGCTTTAAGTCTTATTTCTTTTCAAATCAGAAAGAGAAGGCTTCTTTGTACCTGCTCTGCAGCTCCAGATCACAGAAGACGTCACCAGTTTGACGGGACTTCAGGTCTTGTTATTCTTAGCTAGGACTTACTTTTCAGAGTAGAGCATTTTGTCCATAGATTTTAGTTCCATTCAGCAGAAGAGACGGGGCAGAGCACGCCTGTGCCGCCTTGCCTCAAAATGGCTCGTAATCCTATCACACAACCAGGGTAGGGCTACTGTATGTGTACAGTAGACACTGCGCGTCAACAGTCGGCAAACCCTGAGCCTATGAGATAGCTCAGCAGTAAAAGCACTTGCTGCCACTTCTGACAACCTACATGTGGTCCCCAGAAACCATGTGGTAGGACAGAAAAACTTCAGCACATTGGCCTGACTTACACACACACACACACACACACACCATAGTATGTGCTCCCCGACAAACATGTTTCTTTAAAGGCATTGGCAATGTCTTACATATAGGGCTGAAGAGACAGTGCTTTAGGCTTTGTGTTCATCTGTTGCAGCCATGTAAGTTACTTAGTTCGCTAGCTTTTTGATAGCTGTCATACACAGAGCATCAGTTGGCATGTGCAATGTTATTTAATAAAACTGGTCACAGGCTGGGGGGCTCAGACCAGTTTACCAACCCCTATTCCAGATCCCAGACAAGGCCACTTAAAGGTGGAGTTCACTCTGACGAACTGTTCTGAGAAAGCTTCTAAAATCCACTGCTTTGGAATATTGTGTGAGATGGACTGTCACGGTCTACTTTCGGTCCCTGTCTTTAAGTTGTGCTGCACTTGAGTAGCCCTCTTTCCTTTATTACTGTGGGATATGTAAGGATCTTAAGACTTATGAGAGGAATAAAGATAAATTTCATTGAATGAATTGAAAATAAAATGAATAAATGGCAAAGCAAGAGGTTCTGCTAGTAACTGAAAGTTCTATCTTTGCTCAGGTCAAGCTGGATACACTGTGAGGCCTGATCTAAAATCCAAACCAAGAAGAAAAATAAAAATTCTGTACTTACGTTATCCTTCCAAATACACATCCTTACTGACAATCTTCCTGAGGATATGTTCAAACAGAGGAAGTCATAAAAATGTTGTCCTGACTTGTTTTTCCAGATTAGAGGTAGCAAGGCTGCCCTCCTCTCACTCACCTGGTTTCCGGCCGCAGAGGTAGAAGGCCAGTCTGTCAGTCAGCTCATACTGTATTTCTACGAGGCGTTCTGCCAGCTCGTGGTGCCCTCCTTGCCTACCAAGAGAACAAAGCACCATTGACACAGCACAGTTCACTGGCTCTGAGTCAGAAAGCACAAAGCTGTCCTCAGACACCTGAGCAGCTTATCAAGCATGGCTGTCTGCAATCCTGTGCACTGCTGACTGCCATGATCACTCTCAATCCCTCCTCCCTAAGCCAATGCTCCCACCCAAAATATCCTCTTTATGAAGGTGTAAAAGATGGCATTTTATGTACTTAAAGACTTATGAGAGGGATAAAGATTTACTTCATTTAACAAGGCGAGAAAATAAAATTAATAAACAGAAAAAGTTCTCAAATGCTAGCTAGAGTGTTCCCAGGAAAACACAGCTTTGGGAATTCTGGATTAGTGAGGACAGTCCAGCCCCAGGCATCAACCTTCCGAAGAAGGCCCTTCTTCCACGTGCTCCTGAGGCATGGAGTCAGCTGGCCTTGGAGAGGAATCTAGAAATGAGGAACTACGTCACACAGGCCTCATCTCTGCAGCTACTTTTGCCTCTTTGTCACCAGGAATCAGTTTGCCTATCTTTATTCATAGAATATTTGAGTTGCTTGGATCCTTTCAGCACATAAGCCAACTGTGACACTGAGAGACTATTATATGCAAGCACACTGAAGATTCCAATGATGATAAAGCGTTCACTGTAGATTCTGGTTATCTTCAAAGATCAAATCTAGCCTTAACCAGTTTTTCTTTCCACACAGTACTTCCTGACCTATTACCCACATTTGAATCTAACAGACTCCCTGTTTTCTTAGGGGTAGCTTCTTTGAGACTTGTGAGCTGCCCTGCAGTTGCTGGCCTATGGCGGTGCATCTGGCAAAGCTTTCTCTCCATGCTGGATGAGATAAAGCAGCATGATCCAACCTCAGAGCTGACCAAATAATGCACTCCCCTCACCTCTCCCCACCCTCGCTGTCTCCAGTCCCATCTCCACGATGATGAGAGCACTCTGCCCATCCCCATCTTCCACCCTGACTCTGCCTTTCCTCTCTGGAGGATACTTTAGTTCCTCCTTCATAGGTCCATATCCAACTCACTTCTCAAAGACCACCTAAGAAAACTATATATATATATATATATATATATATATATATATATATATATATATGTTGATCTAGAGCCACCACGTATTCAGATGTTAATTGCTTGCTGCCCCAACCCAGATTCTGTTTTATGAGCAGACTATCACGTACCCCAAAATGTTGCTGTGTGATCTTGCCTCAAGTAATCCCTATCTGACCAAATGCCTACACCTGGGCAGGGCAGAAGTGAGGTGGGCAGAGCTAAGGTTTTTGGGCTTGAAGGACAGAAAGATCATGGAAAGGGGAGAGATGGGGTAGGGGGAAGGAAAACGAAGAGGGAGAAGAAGGGAAAGAGGGAGGAGAAGAGGAAGAGCAGGAGGAGGAAGTAGAGACCACCAAATGGAAAGCATGTTCAAGTATATGTATTATTTTGGAAAGGAAATAGTCAGGATGGGAATGATTAGAGCAATTAGCATGGGACTGTGAGGTAATGAGGTAGTTTAAGGGGTTAATATCTGCCCAGTGCCAGGTGAAATAAAGCTTATTAAAAATCTATCGGGTGCCTGTGTCATCTATTGCTTATGCTGTGGAATAATAATAACCGCCACAATAATTATATATGGTCCAATAGTATTAATAGACAATTTTCTGCATATGAAACACATTTGCGTGTCTGTAGATGTACATGTCTATGGAGGCTCAAAGCTCATATCAGCATTTTCCTTGAATGCTCTCTACCATGAAGCAGAATCCTACTGAACCATAACTTGATGACTTGATGGTATAGGTAGTCTTGCTAGTCAGCTAGCTACAGGGATCCTCCATGTCTGTCTTCGACGACTAGAATACAGTAGGGTTCCACACATACATAGCATTATGTGGGTTCTGAGCATCTGAACTCTGGTCTTCATGCTTGCACAGCACGTGCATTAATCAGTGGGTGATCTCCCAGCCCCTTATATATGCTTTTTTTTTTTAAGATTTTTTATTTATTTGTTTATGTATCTGAAGGCTCTATCTGCATGTACACCTGCATGGCAGAAGAGGGCATCAGATCCCCATATAGATGGTTGTGAGCCACCATGTGATTGCTGGGAATTGAACTCATGACCTCTAGAAGAGCAGACAGTGCTCTTAACTGCTGAGCCATCTCTCCAGCCCTATATATGCTTTTTAAATGTATTATGTGTGTGAGAGTGAATGAGTGTATATCATGGCATGGGTGTGGCTTAGGGGACAACTTTTGGGAGTTGAGGCAGGGTCTCTGGCTTCTGCAGTGTTGTATACACAGAATAGCTAGCTCTCTGCCTCTCTTCTTGCTGTGGGTGCTGGATTTACAGATGTATGCACACTGTACACTGCACTTGGCTTTTCATGTGGGTTCTAGGGAGCACACTCAGGTCGTCCAGGCTATGCAGGAGGGCTTTTACCAACTGAACCACATGTGTCAGTGGTGTGTGGTAGTTCACAGTTGAAATCAGCATGGAAGAGGGAGGGCAGCAAAGGCAGAAAGACTGTCTGGATTATAGAGTCAGACCTTGTCTAAAAAAGGAAACAAAATAAAACAAAACAGAACAAGGCTGTCCATTTTGTCAACAATTCACACATAATCTTGCCTCAATTCTTTCAAGCATTTATTAATCATTCGAGAATAGTCTTTTGTCATTTCCCGGTTCACTCTTTGTGAAGCAGAACATGTTGCTTCGTAGTTACTAAAATAACAAGAAAAAGGAAAGCTATCCATCTTCCGTCACTTAGACCTGCAGGCTTTAATGGAGTTATTTAAGCCTGTGAAGTTCCTTCATGCTCCAGCATTTCAGATGGAGAAAGGCATGGCGGTGTGCCTGCAGCCCCAGTTATTCAGGCACACACAGTAAGAAGTTTGTCTAAATTCAGAAGTCTAAGATCTACCTGTCTTAAAACAAAACAAAACTACAGCAGGAAAAATTTAAAGACCCATTAAAACCTTGAAGAATGGGTTTTGTATTTCCTCCTCATGCCAGGAACAGAACTTGTGTGTGTGCCTGTGTCCCTTAGAGGCCAGAAGAGGGCGTTGGATCCCCGGAACTGGAGTTACAGATGAGGCACCCTGTGGTGCTGGAAACTGAGCCCCAGTTCTCTGCAAGAGCAGCCAGTTATCTTAATTAAGGAGCCATCTCTCCAGCCCTGCCCTCTCCCCCCCCCCCCCCCCCCCCCCCCCCCCCCCCCCCCCCCCCCCCCCCCCCCCTCCCCCACCGCCCCCCCGGTTCTTGATACCTGATTTGCACACTACAGCTTGTTAAAAAGCTGGATGTTAAGCACACCAGTTTATTACTGGTATTGCTTGTCTCAGTGGATATACATCTGAAACACCTTTATCTACAAAATAGTAGATTATAAATCTTTAAAGGGGCTAGAGA
Source organism: Psammomys obesus (assembly GCF_907164565.1). Classification (NCBI taxonomy): domain Eukaryota; kingdom Metazoa; phylum Chordata; class Mammalia; order Rodentia; family Muridae; genus Psammomys; species Psammomys obesus. The sequence goes on from NW_026590062.1 coordinate 4,206,083, forward strand.
GAAGTTATACACAATTTAGTGGCTTAGCAAGGGCTCCTAGTGAGTACACAGGTGCAGTAAGAACCTCAGCAGCTCACCTTGCATAATCAACAGGAGTCTTCCCACTAGAATCTTGTGTGCCTGGGTCAGCTCCGTATACTGCCAACAATTCAGCCTGTAAAATCTGTCCCGCTTTGGAGGCAACATGGAGTGGAGTGCTTCCTTTTTCCTACGAATTATTAATTAAAAGTAGATTAAAAAAAAAAGTAAGCTAAGTAAATTCAGCCTACTCTAGTAGGACTCAGTTTCAATCTACTGTCTGAAGCAATTGACAGTTGCATACGGGATGGAAGAAGTTGGCTTGGGCTCCTAGAGACAGCAATCTCAGACAGGTCTCAAGGTTCCCTGTTCTCACACTTGAATGGAGTTGCTGAAAAACAAACAAAAAAAGAGTAATTGTAAAAAGCATTAGGAGTGACATGCTCGAGCAGCTGGCAACCTATTTGCTGCACTCTACAATAGTAACAGATATTTAACTGGCTCACAAGGAGCTAGAACTGTGAAGTCTGCCCAAAGGCAGGGCTTTCGAGTAAGAGGTTCAACCATAACCTGAATGAGAAGCAGCTGAAAAGGAGGCTCTGCTGTTTGGGGGAATGGATGTCAAGGCCTATGGCTTTCCAGCTGTATGATCAGAGAACTCTGAGCAGTGGAACCTGGGCGCCATGGTGCCACTTGCCAATAGGGTTGCTGTGTGGTTTCAATGACACAGGAAATGACTCAAAACTCAGATGCCGTACACTAGTAATCTTTGGCTGCTGCTGCAGTGCTGATCCCAAGGGTTCAAGCTGCCCACTGCACATGCTGCACACCTGCTTACCTCATCCTCTATCAATCTGCACTGTTCACACAATACTTTTCCCAGGCTGCTCTTGGTGGGAAAGGTGCCTGTGCCACAAATTCCACACTATCTCAGAAAAGCTTCTAAACACTCAAAGCAAGCTGCTCTCTTTCACAGTTAATCTGGTGTGGTCCTAATGAGACCCACTGTGAGCAGGCTTCTCTACTCCCCCTGCCCCCGAGACAGGGTTTCTCTGTGTACCCTTGACTATTCTGGACTCACTTTGTAGACAAGGTTGGCCTTAAACTCACAGCGATCCGCCTGCCTCTGCTTCCTGGAGTGCTGGGATTACAGGTGTATGCCACCATGCCCACCAGCTTTTGTGACCAGTCTCTTTAATTACATGTGTGTGTATACATCTGCGCACGCTGCATGCAGGTGCCCACAGAGGCCAGAGAGGGTGTCAGATCCCCTGGAGCTGGAGTTACAGGTAGTGTGAGTCATGGGATGTGGGTCATCTGCAGGAGCAGTCTGTGTTCTTTATTACTGAAACTCTCTCCAGCCCCAAATCACTGTTGTCTTTTTCTTCTTCTTAACACACACACTTTTACACAAGGACTCACTGTGTATTCCTGGGGCTTGGAACTCACTATATAGAACAGGCTGGCCTTGAATTCATAGCTGTCTGCCTGTCTCTGGCCTTCTGAATGCCAGGGACTAAAAGTATATGCAACCACACCTGGCTATATTTTTTATTTGGTAAAAAGGAGAAAAGCTATTTACCTAGTCGAAAAATTACATACATACATACATATATTATACATACATATGTATACACACACGTCGAAACATTATGTGTGTGTGTGTGTGTACATGTCTATGCACAATTAGTACTCTGAATGGTGCACATGGTCTACTGAGTGAGCATCTTGTTCAGAACACTGCTCCAAAAACCAAGCTGTACGTTTCTGCAGCATCTCTTAACACACCAAGGCCCACAAAGGAAAGCACCACTCACAGCACAACGGTGTGCTGCAGCTCTAGTCCCACTCTGGAGATCCTTCTCGCCTGCACCTGGGCACTGAAGCACTCTGCTTTGCCTTCTCATGGTCTAGTCTCTTTTAGAAGTAAGCATCCTGAAAACTTCTAGGTCCCTCTAGAAACACTCTTCTGAAATTGTTATTTGCAAGTAGAGAACTTACCAAAATATGTATGTGAGAACTATACTAAGCAAGTACTAAGTAATCAAATGAAAAAAAAAAAAAAAGAGGAAAAAAAATAGTTTCTTTAACACAGATTTTTGTCTACTATGTTTAAGACGAGTGAATGCCACTGAAAAGAGAAAACTAATAAAAAGCTGTCAGTTATTTACAGGCACGAAAAAGATGTGTTTCTTCTTCCTGGTACTATTTTTAGGTGAAGCAACCCACTGTCTTGGCAGGCTCCCCAAGGGACTGTAAGCATGTACCCACCTTGCTGAGGTCTTTGGCAGTCACACTGTCGTCATCACGGCAGGGCAATCGGTGCACAAATGCTAGCATCTGATACTTGGCTCTGATGAATTCTGCTTTATTGGGGCTGGTTTGAAAACAAAGAAGACAGCTCACTTGAAGTTCTGACACATTTCTCATTCTCTGTACTGTAAGAAGAGGAAGTGACCCACACCCACTTGAGAGGAAGATGAACAAAGCTGAGTTCGTTTCGGCAGCACTGAAGGCCAGGTCTGAAAGCACACTATCAAGCACCTACATTTCCGCTCCTTTCCTCCCTTTCACTTTCTTGCTGGGCACCTTGGGAGTTTACAGCATTCCCTCCCGTGTTCTAGGTAAGGCTGCCGGGATGCTGCCGAAGCCAGACTTCTGGTCTGACTGCCACTACTTTAGAGTATCTTGGCTTCCATCTGATCACACCTAGTCACCATGCCCTGATCTCCAGCTGGAGAAATCATTAACTTCAGTTGAGTAACCAACAAAAGTGCTGGCCCACCTGCCTCACTCTCCTTTCTAACAGCAGATGCCCCAGGCACAAAGCACAGCCCCCTTGGCAGCCGATCAAAATAGACACATTTCTTTCAGCAGGGCCATTTGTTGCAAAGAAGAGAAGCAATTACAAACATTCCACTCACTGTACTTTATCCTGTGGATTAGCTTTCCGTCTGCCACTCATAATAGATGCAGGGTCCAGCAAAGAATGCTCCCATATAGAATTAGCACCATTGTTGTACAAGGTCTCAACCATCTGAAACCAAGCAGTGTGAGACGATATTTTATTTCCACATATATTCAAAAAGCATCAGTGACAAAAATGGAAAAATAATGCTTTGTTAAAAACACTACCATGTCTGGGTACCACTCCATCATTGCTTCTGACTGTACAGGGAGGCCGAGGAGCTCCATACAGCTTTGCCTGCAGGATGGCCAGAGCTGGCTTGATTGCACAATACTTACAAACTGAAGGTAAAGTAACTGATGCTTTAGGGTGGCCTTTCATTAAATTCAGTCATTTAAACTACCTCCTCATTCATTACTTTATTGAATGCAATACTTTTATTGCATTCAATAAAGTAATGCAATAAACAGATATTTTAGTGCCAGCTCTCACACATCTCCCACTGTGGCTCATGTCCCACACTTCAGAGTCTGATGTCTTAATGTCAACGCTGGCATTTTCCAGAACTCATCTCTGGACCTCCTGTAAATTCTAAAACTGTAAACAAAGACAGACCTGGGTGTAGCACTCACCCTTTCCCGTCAGAATGGGCTTTTGGAAACATCTAAGTAGAACTCTTAACAAACCTGCCAGCTTCATCTCTCCACAGGGCTCCCAGAAATGCCCATCTGTGCGTGCAGCTCACGGGGCATCTCTTATCAGAACCCAAACCACTTGCTTGGGTACCTTGGTTCATGTGAGTTTAAGGAGCATGGTGTGCAGCTGTTGCAGATTTACTGAGATGTATGTTAAGACAAATATCCCAAAACATACGAGAACTAAAGAATGTGCACCCCAAATAGAAGTACCAAGGACATGACATCGGATCCCAGATAAGACAAAGACCCCCTGACAAATGTTAGGCGTGCAAGCCACACATGCTCACTTAGTCTTGGCCTAACAGTGACAACTTTTTAGAAAAAAAACTTCAGATGTTAAAGCAATTTCTGAGGAATCCCAGTCTATGCTTCTATTAAAACAGGAAAAATGTTCTAAAGATATAAGCAGGTACTCAGGAATAGCATGTTAATGAAACGCCTCTCAGCAGTGGCTTTCGGGGTCATTTATCACAGCTTATCTGAAAGACAGAGCTTTTAAAAATAAATTCTGGGGGCTACAAAGATGGCTTAGTGTTCCACACCAAGCACTTGTTCTTGCAGGGGACCCAGATTTGAGTCCCAGCACCCACATAGTGGTTCACAACCATCTGTAACTCCAGTTTCAGGAGATCTAACGCTCTCTTCTGATCTCTGTGGGCACATACAAAAATAGAAGAAATAAATGTAAAAGATAAAAATAATTTCTAGCTGGGTGGTCATGGTGCATGCCTCTAATCCCAGCACTTGGGAGACAGAGGCAGGTGGATCTCTGGGCTTGAGGCCAGCCTGGTCTAGATAGTGAGTTCCATGTCAACCAGGGCTACACAGAGTAACTCTGTCTCAAAAACCAAAACAACAACAAAAATTTCGGAAGTTGGGCATGATGGCATACACCTTTTAATTCTAGTACTTAAAAGGCAAGTGAATGTCTGTGAGTTCAAGGCCAGCTAGGGCTACATAGTGAGACTCAAACAAAACAAAACACAACAATTTTTGGAGATTACCTAGAAAGCCAACAGTGAAAACTAAGAAATTTAAACTTTTATTGACACATTCTATCGATATATCTGTCTATACATAACTAAGTTCGAGGGAACAAGATTATGTTAGGTGAGCAAAGAAGGAAAATGATTTCAACAGACAATACTCTATACTATACATAGAAATGAGGCACAGCACTTTATTCAATTATGATTCAAAGGTATACTTTGATAAGATTTAAAATGCATATTAGGAGATATTTTAGTTGCTAAAACGACAATCCTAAAACACAAATGCCCAATTATGAAAATTCTTCCTACCTGAAGCAGTGTTGGAGGCCATGGTGTATGTTTAAGATGCCTTACTTGGGAGATATGGCGCCCTAGACTCCGATGAACACTGCAACACTCGTCACATATAAAAGTTCCCCTGTTTACTGATGCCCATGAAGGATCTGGAAAAAGAATGACACCTCAGTGGCAAGGATATTAATTGGTTGCTATATATAGGATAGCAAAAGATGACTGATGTTTGGTTTTAGAATACAACAGAATATTTTTTGTTCTTTCATATGCTGCTTGATACATGAGGCTGATGAACAGCCTGATGATCCTACCCAGTGTGGCTGACTGGGTTCCCTATTGAGCCTGGCAGCCTTTCTCGAGCAACCTTCCAGTTGGGCCACAGTCTCCCACGTCACCAAATGCTAAAGAAGCAGTTGAGGGAGCCAACGGTGGATCACTCCACTTGGTCTTCTTGCAGTACTGGGGATCAGAACTGGGGCCTTGTCCATGCTAGTCAAGTGCTCTACCACTGACCTCCACCTCCGGGTTGGTGATCATTTGAGTCCATTTTTGTAAATCACAAGATTATATAAATTTGACAGTGAGTTATCTGCCTAATAGTGTCTAAGGTAAATGGTGAAGTGATTGCTGCCCAGTGCAGGAAGTTGAGGTCCATTTGCTAACAGAAAGCCAGAGAAGAACTGAGACGCTCTGCTCCAGTGTCTGCTCAGGTGATGCTCTCCACAGCACCAGTGGTTTAGATAACCTGCCAGACCCAGGCATGCAGCTGATCTGAAGGAAGCAGTCTCACGGGAACAAAGATGTGAAACAAAAATGGTATTTTTGGTTGAGTCCAATACTTTTTCCTTTGAAATTGCACAAAATTACCAGACAACCTTTCATACAAGGAATAATTCACACTAGGTGGAGAGGATGGATCTGGGTGAATGAACTGAGCCTTAGAAACACCAAATAAAGGCATTTCCTCAGACACACAGTGGGGTAACATAGGTGCTACTCTGGCTGCCTGGCCTATGTGTTGTAGTTTAAAATTCTTCAAGGTCCACAAAAATCTCTAAAATGCATGTATATCATCTTGCCATTTTTAAGTTTATTCTAACCCCTTCAAACCATATAATGAAAAGTTATGGGATTTCAATCAAAGACAAATCCTGGGAGCCAGAGAGCACAGTGGTTTCGAGGGTTGGCTATGGAGACAAACAGTCCAGAGTCAGAACCTCATTTCTTGTGCAATAATCTGAGGCCTGTTACTTTGAGTGTCCTCACAGTGGACCCAACTGGAGTAGTAACATATCTCAAAGGAGGGAGAATGTAGATAAAGTGTCTGTCTTGGGGGCACAGGAATGATGCATTTTAAATGAACTAGATTCATTAAAAACAAACAAGAAATCAGGGCTGGAGGTGTGGCTCTCCCAGCAACTGTGAGGACCTGGCTTTGATCCCCAGCATCACTAAGGTAAACAAGACATATTCAAAGTGAAGTGTCCGATATGAAACAGAAGAGTCCAACAACCACAGGTGCTACAATACCATTGTAAGGAGCAAGGACAAAACATGAGGTTCTGTACACAGGCACATGACAACACTGCTTTCTGCAGGAAGATATTAGTATTAAGACTGCAAGTGTGGCTTTGGCAAATCAGCCAAAAAAAAAGGATAGCAATTTTTTAACACACATTAAACAATCGTCTCCTTTAATCACTTACCCAGCATGGATCAGAATCCCACAGAAAGAATGTTTGACGACACAGAAAATGAGACTTAAGCTTTTATAAACGAGGCTGGGTGAAGCCCTTCCAGGTTATCTGGAAGGCAGGACTTTTTAATCAGGCTCCATGAACAGCAAAAACAGACTTCAAAAATATCTGTGCCCCAACCATCTGATCAAATTTTGTCTGGGAGCATCTTCTGAAAAGGCCTTAACATTAGGATTTCAGAGGAGCCCTGATCCTACAGGTTAGCCTTTGCCTAAGCTGTGCACAAATTCTTAGTTGCTTGTCCATCCTTCAAGGTAGCTTCGTTATACTCAAAACAGGAAGGAAGTGACTCAAGTCTCTCTAGATTCTGGCATTCAAGACAACTAATGTGAAACACAAAAGGTCCAGAAATGACACAAATGGAAGACCATATTCAGGTGGTGAGGAGAGGGAATCTGTGTTTGCCATGTACCATCCACTGGGTAAGGAGCACACTTCTCAAGAGGAAGTTTTAAGTCAGACAAACATGAATCAACCGAAAACAGGCAAGGAAAGAAGGAAGCGGAACAAACAACATTTTTAGAGATAGTTTGTATATACCTGACTTGCAGACAACAGTCCCTGCCTCTCCTTACCTTCCATCTAACTGTTAACCTGAAATGCTCAGGGCCAAGAAAAACAAAACAAAACAAAAAACCAGTAAGGTTTACCACAGAATCACTTAAAATCAGTCCCTGCTTCCAAACGACAAGACGAAGAGAAGAACAGTTGCAAGCTGCCGGCGTTCAATGACTCGATTAAGACTGTTTATTGAACGCTGCTGTACCAGTTAAGTCATCTGCTATTTAACCAAAAGTCCAAGGACCAAAACAAGCAGAAAAAAATCTGAATCGAGACGTGTCAGTTGGTTTCCAATTACTAAACCAGATCCAGTCTCCAAATCCAAATACTATCTGCAGCAAGAACACTTCTGGTCGTTCGAAGTCCTTGAGTTTACAATGCCAGCGACTCTGAAGCCAAAGTGTAGCTGAAGGAACTACAAGGATTTTGGACTGAGAGGCAGCATACAAAAGAGACGAACCCTGGGGAATGTCCACTGACCATCGCGCACGGTACTGGCGATAGTCTCCATCGGAAAAAAAAAAAAAAAAAAAAAAAAAACAACGAGGAAATCAAGGTCTGGGCAAGTGGAGTCATCAGTCCAAGGTCACACAGAGGCAAAAATCTGGTGGGAACTTGGAATCTCAAACTCGAGACCCGACCTGGGGCTGTCTGTCCCCCGGGAGCGGCCGCCTGTAGCAGGGCAGCCCAGCCGGGCGACGGTCGCGCACCCGCGCGGGGCGGGAGGCCGGGAAGGGGAAACACCTGCAGCCTCGGGCCGCCTGTCGGACTCCTGTCACCGGCCTTCCGGGGCTGTCTAACCCTTCCCGTCCCGGCCGGTGCCGGCCCCCGCCGCCTCTGCGCTCGGCCGGGCCAGGGGATGGAGGGTCCCTCCCGGCCGCGCGGCTGACAGGCCCCGGGACGCTCTCGCGACCGTGCGGCCCGGGGGTCGGCGTAGCCCGGCTCCCGCCCGCGGGGACCGCCCCGTCAGGGGTCCCGGCCCCGAAAGCGCGCCGAGCGGGGCCCCGCCGGCGGCACTCACCCGGCCCGCTGCAGTCGGCGCACACGTCGCTGCTCCGGAGCCGCTTCGACATGGCTCCCGCTTCACCTGCCGGGAACCCCGCGACGGCAGAGGCGTCGGCTGCGCTTCCGCTCTAACGGGTCCCCCGGGCAGCGCTGGCGGCGCCTCTCCCCTCAGCGCCTCGCAGCCCCGGCGCACTACGCACGCGCGGGGAGGAGTCCTGCTGCGCCCCGGCGGTCATGTGACCGGAAAGGGCACGCTTCCTTATGGCCATCTTGAATGAGGGCAGAGGTCTGCCCAAGAAATCCTTTGCCTGCCTCTAAACGCCTTAGCAATTTGGGGTCTCCCTTCTGGGAAGTGATTCTTTGTTTAGTACCAGAGACAGAAGCAAAATCTTGTGTCAAATATTTTGAAATCAATCGGAGACAACAACTGAGTTCATTTAGTCATTTCCAGAAGAGACCTCAGGAGCGCGCGTCATGTTTCTCTAATGTGAGTGACAGTTCCCACGCATTCCTCCATTAAAGCTTTTAGGTACCATCTTTATGTGATTGCCTCCTGTATTGGCTTCATTCAGTCTTTGAGGACTCCACCCCCGTGGAGAATGGACTAGGTCCGTCAGGATTCTTGGCCAGCCCTTGCACTTATCTGAAAAGCTGGGTCTGTTTAAAGCCAGGAAGGAAGACGGAATGCTTGCCGGTGGCTTTGGACGACTTTTGTTGTAAGACATCTGGGCAGACACAGCACTTGGTTCTTCATTGTGTCAAGATACAATGCCTGAAGTCGCAACCTAAAGGATGAATTTCACTTGCGCATATTGTGGGCCAATCTCGATACGCCATTAGTCCTTTGGGTCACAATCCTAATCAGGTTAATGAGACTGAGGCGGGATAAACCTTCAGCTATAGCCTTTACATTATAGCCGAGTTGGGGGTTCAGAAAAAAATAGTGGTTTTTCAACTGGGCGATTTTTCTCCTCCAGGGGACAACTGCCCATGTCTGGAGACAGTTTTGGTAAGAGTAACGACGGCATTGAATAGGCGTCTGCTCACCCCCTGGAAAGCGTCGGATAACGTCTACACACAGAACCATCCAGTTCAAACATTCCAGAGTTTAAAAGCCCGTAGACACAACTACCCCGTTATCATGAGGGTATCTGGTGCTACCTCTCCCGGGTCCAGGTCATCCATGAAAACGATTTCGTGATGCCCACTTCCAAAATGGTTTCTGACCAATCGTGGAAGGCAGCTGAGGACGGCACCAGTCAAATGGTTTGATCCAGGCTCTCACCCCCGCGGTTGCAGAGCCAATGCAAGAGGCCCGGTTGTGGAGCAAACCACTGCAGGAGGCTAGGGCAGGGGGAGAGAGTCGGGGGGCGCGCACCATTGCCTTTGCGCGTGGGGCTCTTGGGCTTCCCGAGGGCCCCGAGGTGCTACAGAACGTTGTTAGTCGTGTGTTCCGGCGCGGAGGTGCGGCGGGGAGCGATGGAGCTGGGCTCGGGCGTGTCGCGGGGCCGCGTTCCCCGCCGCCGCGCTCAGTGGAACGGGCCGCGCACTTCCCTGTTCGGGGCGGTTCGGCCGGCAGCAGTCGTTTCGCGAGCTGTCAGCGCGGGCGCGAGCGCGCGGGGCGCGGGGTGGGCGCGGCCGAGCGGGTCCCCGAGCCGGTCCCCAGCCCGGCCCGAGACCCCGGGCCTCCCGCGCCACCCGCTCCGGTCTCGGAGGCCCGCGCCGCCCGCCTCGCCCCGCACTCGCCGCCTCGCCGCCCTCCTCTCCTCGCTCTCCGGCCAGTCGGGCGGGCCCCCGAGACCCCGTCGGGTCGAGGCTAGTGGCAGGCGGGCGGTCAGGCCCGGGTCCCGGCCTCCTCGCCATGTCCTCGGCCCGCGACGTCGGCAGCCGCTTCCCGCTGCACCTCCTGGTCTGGAACAACGACTACCGGCAGCTGGAGAAGGAGCTGCGGGGCCAGGTGAGGTGCGCAGCGCCGCGTCGGGGCTCCTTTGCCTCCTGAGCCCCGCTCAGCCCTTCAGCTCTGCGGTTCCCGCTAGGATCCATCGAGCTCTTACTGTAGACCGATGCCGGGGCCTTTTGGTGCATCATCCCCTTTCCACTATCGCGAAGAATGAGTGCTTGTTATTCCACTTGACAGGGAAGGAAACTGAGACCTCAGAGCTTACTTGCCTTGCGCAAGGCCACTGGGCCAATGAGTACCATTGTCGGGATCTTTTATCTTAGGCCGGCTGGCTCCAGAATTCACCTTTAACTTTATGGTCTCGAAGACGGAAGAGCAACACACACACACACACCCCTTACTCCACCCGCCCTGGCGCTGGGGAAGAGCTTGGTTGGCTTAGGTGGCCAGGCTCTACCTTATCTCCCTTGTGACCTTGGGCAAAGCAGTTATGTTCTGGGGCCCACTTTTCTTTACCCATAGGATGAGGATGTAGGCAGTGACGAGGGAAAAACCCCAGTCCTTGTTTAAATTAAAGGTTCTGGGGCTGGGCCTAGGAATCAGTATTTAACAAACTTCCCAGGGCAGCTGATGTAAAATTTGAGATTCTGCTGCTCAGACTCTTTAGGATCTCCCTGTTAGGAAGTTTTTTATGTTGTCATCTCTCTAAATCAGTGGTTCTCAACTGGAGGTGATAGTAAACATTTGGAAGTGCAAGGAGACATTCTGGGTTGCCATGACTTGGGAGGTGGGTGCTGCTGGCACCTAGTTGGGTGGAAGTGGGGGATCCCGCTGTCTCCTATAGTATACCAGGCAGCCACCCACCCACAACAATGTTATCTGACTACAAATGGTCAGTAGTACCTTGGTTGAGAATCTTTCTCATTTTGTTTTTTTCAGTTTCTTGGCTTTTTTTTTTTTTTTTTTCCTTTTTTGTTTTTGTTTGAGACAGGGTCTCACTGTGTAGCCCTGCTTAGCCTGGAATTCACTATGTAGCCCAGGCTGGCCTCTAACTTGGGGGATAGCCTCCTGTATACTGAGCTACCACCTGGGCCAAGATGCCTGGCATTAATGGCACTGCAACAATTTTGGCAGGTATTGGCGCCCTGAGTTACATACTAACTTGTAGCAAATAGAGATAAGGACTTGTAATTACTTCTGAAATCTGGCATAATTGTTACTGTTGGTTTCATTTATCTTACCCAGTGTGTCAGACACCTGGTTTTGAATGACCTAACACTGACTCTGTAATCATCGAGAACCCTTGGTTCTTTTGGTTGGTAAATACTGAACAAGCTCCCCATCAGGCTGTTTGAACAGTCGTACTAAGTGTTGGTTTGAAGCTTGCCATACGTATTTTAGGTTGTATGGGCACTCATGGGAACTCAGAAGTCACTCTTTTCATTTAAGAAAAGGATTCATTCCATGGCAGGCAGGAGTGGTGGTGCGCACCAGTAACCCAGGGCACCCAGGGAGTTGGAGCAGGAAGATTGGAGTTGGAGGCTAGCCTAGGCAACTTGGTTGAGAGTTGGTCTGAAAAATAAAGAAGAAAGGGTGAGAGTATATTCAGCTCCATGGCCCAACATTGTCTATTGTGTGAGAGGCGCTAGCGTGTGTGTGTGTGTGTGTGGGGGGGTGTTATCCAGACAGAACAAGGTTTTGTAAGAGTCATTGTTCTTAATTAGATGACACAGTAACTATTTAAGAGTTAAAGAGATATGACACATGCCCCCAGAGAGAATGATTCACTGCCAGCCGTCCCAGCATACCTGCTGACAGAATTCTCTTTCTATTAGACACGGCTCAGAGGCCTTCTCTGGAATCTTACCCTTAGGCCTGTCCTCAAGCCCCATCCCTGACACTTCCGAAAGTAACCAGTTTTGACTGGACATGGTGGCCCACACCTGTCATCAAGGCTGAGGCCTTGACGAATTACATGTTCAAGGCCACTGTGGGCAAGTTCAACTCTGTCCCAAAGTCAAAGTCAAAAAGAATGCAGAAAAGGAATTGAGGCGTGTAGCTGAGGCGTGAGCTGTCTGTGCTCAGTCCTCAGCACTGGTTTTGCTGTAGACAGTGGTTCTCAGCTCATGCAGAAAGTACAAAAAAAGTCACGGGGTTAAATCCCATTTGATAGAAAGGCTCGTTGTCATCAGACCATGGGCTTCAGGCCTGAGTTCTCAAGACAGCTTTCTCCTCATTGAAGAGGAAGAGTGGTCTGCAAAGGTAAGAGCCACGTCTTGCTTCAGGATCTCAGCTGTGGCCAACTTGCCATTTCCTGCAAACCATGGATAGTCACAGAATGTCTGTCTTTAACCTGTGTAGCCCTCTCAGTGACTGTCCTCCTCAGCCCCTCTAGTGCTCCCCCTCCCCAGGGGGGGCAGGTCACAGGCATGGCAGTGCTGGGGAATTCAAATCTTGTAGGAGATTTTGTGGAAGAAAACTTGAGGTCTTTACTGCCCTTGACTTCAAGGCTGAGAAAGAATGCTCATGCATGCCGACTCTCCGGTTTTGACATTGCCCTAATTTAATACAATGGGTCATTTCACAGTGTAGCACTGTGTCTAGGGAGGAGACCTTGACCCAGGCATCCTGACTGTCATAACTATGCAGTCTAACTTCAGCCGTGAAATTTGGCTGTTGAAGTGGCGGGGACAGAGCAATTGTGTGGGGCCCATTCCCTGCCATCACCATTTTTGAAATGCTTCACTGTTCTGAATCAGAGGCATCTATCCCTTTCATTTTGTATGAGTCCCTACAAGTGATATACTTGGTTTGGGGACAGGATAATATCGCTAGAAGACCCCCAAATGGCAGAGCAGGAAGTATGTGTTCATGCAGATTCTCTGTCAGTGTTGAAGTAGCCACCTTCCTTTTGTGACCAGGAGGCAGTTGGGTTTAATGGCTAGCACCAATGCTGACTAAGCTGTGTGTTTGGGCACGTGGCTTGCCCTTGCTGAATTGGCATCTGTGAAGGTGGATGGCCTACAACTCGACTCTGTAGTCTAGGCTGGCCTTGAACTCAAGGCAAGTCCATACCTCACTCAGTCTTCTGCGTGTTGGACTTAAAGACATGAGCCATTGTGCCCAGCTTCTGCTAAATTATTTTCTTTAATGAAATCTTCATTTTGTCTTATATTTAGTGTGTGTGTGTGCCACCTAATGGATCCCTGGAATCTTTGATTTCCTTCTTCCCCCAGCTCTCTGATGTAGGTGTCACTGTGCTTCCTTCCCATCCTGGAAGAGCAACTCACTTCCATGCTTAGCTTGTGCTTGGGTCATAATTTGAAACCGGAGACCCGGTTTGAATCCTGTTTCTTTTCTTCTCTCACTCTTTCCCTCTATCCTCATCTTTCCTTCCCTCTCTGGATAGAAAGACAAACACAGAAGAGGAATAAAAAGCAACATTTTGTATTTTTGCTTTTTTTTTTTCTTGGTATATGTGTTTATGTGGGGTGTGTGTGTGTGTGTGTGTGTGTGTGTGTGTGTGTGTGTCCTGGTTGGGCTTGCCTGTGAGGGTGCAGGGGAGGTCAGAGGTCGATGTTGGGGTATCTTCCTCGATCATTTCTCTACCTTATTTTTTGAGACAAGGTTTATCACTGAGCCTGGAACTCACGTTTTTATTAGACTAGCTGGCCATTGAACTCCCAGGATGCTCCTGTCTCTGTGTGTGACAGCTGTGTGCCATGGGCACTGGGGATCTGACTTCAGGTCCCGATGCCCACATGGCAGGCACTTTTCACCGTAAGCCACCTTCCCAGGCCCTGCTTTCGGTGGTTCTTTTGAGACCAGGTTTTGCCGTGAGGTTTCTGCTGCCCTCGGCCTCCCAAACACTGGGGACGTAGGGGTGTACCACTGCCCCTGGCTAGAAATTAAGATCTTAAAACCAACTGGCCCAGGCTGGCTCAGACCTGTCTTCTTAACCCCTGCTCATCACTCAGGGAGCTTGCCTGTCCTCCAGGGGAACTAAGGAAAGCAGTAGATGGAGTGTCTGACCTGTGGTAAATGGTGCAGTGCCCTGCCCTGCGGGAGCAGGAGCCACCATGTTCTGAGCCTGAGGGGTTAGCTGTTCTATTCACCTTCCAGTTTTTCTACAGGAGCTGGGAGTTGGCTGCAAAATTAAGAATAAAGAATCCCCATCATCTCAGCAAAGTGCTGTTGGCCTTGCTGTGATGTCTCTCCGTGGAGGTCCTGCTGTCTGCCCCTTCAGTCTTCCCATCACACCGAGAGTGGGGCTTGAAGCTGTCACACTAGGATTTTATTTTGTCCCAGCACCTACTGCAACACAAAAAGTATTGAATTTATCCAGACCAAGACACTAACTTTTTGTCAGCTTCGAGTGTCGCTGGTAGCCAACTGTGAGAGTATTTCAGGCCTCAGAAGAGTGCTCAGTAGAGTGCTTCTTAGCCCATGGCTCTCTCGCGTTCAAGTAGGGCTTTGAAGTTGGCGCCTGCAGTTGGAAGTATTTGTGTCCCAGTTGTCATTTGGCCAGGCCTTTGGAAATCCACTGGCCTCACACTGATGCAGAGGAGTGAATGAGCACTTACAGGGATGAAGGCAAAGGCTTGTCCATGCATCTGAGCTTAGGGGACGCAGGGATTGGAGGTGGCAGACAGTACACTCCTTCCTGAAGCCAGCAGAGCGGAAGCACAGCAGCCAGGAAAGAGAGAGAATGTTCCAGACAGCAGCAGCCCTGGAGCCTGATGGAAGCCTGTGGCAGGCAGGTGAGGTCACTGGGCACACATTCTAGTCAGGGCCCTTGGCCTGGAGGCCACGTTTGAGCCATCCAAGATGAAGCTCCTGGGGCTCTCTGGTGCTTCTCCTCCATCATCAGGAACTCAAGCTCACAAAACCACCTACTGATAACCTTTCCTGTCTAACTTGAGGTAGAAGCCAGAGGCCCAGAGGCCCAGAGCAGTCAGAGTGGAGACACCCTTTCCTGAGGTCCCAGAAGTAGTGATTGCCACGTGCTAGGTAGCACAGGTCACTGAGTATTCATGGAAGCTAGAATTGGGGCCCAGGTTGTTTGTAGCCTTCCCTCAAAGATCAGCCATGCGCTGCCTTTGGAGGATGGCAGGGACCTAAAGAAGGCTTTTATACAAGAAAAGTGGAATTAACAAGTACAAAGGAGGGTGCAGGCTCATCTTATTCCTTGACTTCATTTGAGACTCAAAGGAAAGAAGGACCTTTTTTTAAAAATATTTTTAAATTATTTGTCTATTTCTTATGTACATTGGAGTTCTACCTCTACATGTGTTTGTATGAGGATGTCATACATCCTAGATGTATGTCCCTAGATCAGGAGTTACAGACAGTTGTGAGCTGTTATGTGGATGCTGGGAATTGAACCCGGGTCCTCTGGAAGAACAGCTAGTGCTCTTAACCACTGAGCCATCTCTCCAGCCCTGGAAAGAGGGACTTTTAATGTGCTATAGCTCAGGGTTGAGGAAACATGAGTCAAAACAGCCCAACTCAGAGTTTGTTGAATTCTGAGAACCCATCCTCCCTGGACTACTGTAAGCTGGCAGTGCTGAGGCCTAGTGTAAGTAATGAGAGTGAGCCAGCCCCTCAGGAAGAGTGAAAGCGCCCTGGACCTGCACAGTGTGGACGAGAGCAGCCGAGTGCAGCGAGAAGCGCTGTGCCAGGTAATGCCTTCTTGGGAGACTGTGCGGTGGGCACCTTCACAGTCCTCATTGTACAGGGGCAAACCCAAGCTCAAGAGACTCGAAGCAACTTGTCAAGCAATATGACAGTTTATAGATGGTAGATTAGTCTTATGTGCGATATATAAACACACACACAGGGATTTCCTGACGTGTACTGACACATGATTCACTTACAGTAAAGGTTTGAATGAATGGTGCTTGAGTGAATGGTTCCAAGTGGTGTTTGGATGGGTTAGGTGGTGCAGCATTCTGGAGGAAGTCCGTCACTACGGGCGGGCTTTGCGATTGTGTAGATTGTACCACTCTCTCTCTGCATCATGCTTGGCACTGTGACGTGAGCTTACAGCTTGCTGGTCAGGCCGCCATGACTGTCTGCTATAGTGGACTCTCAAACCTCAGGAACTGCAAGCCAAATAGGTGCTTTCGTTTCAGTTGCTGTGGTCATGGTATTTTTCACAGCCACAGAGAGGTAACTTACACACCACCCACTGAAAGGGTCCTAGCCGGTGATTCTGGTGTATTCACCATGCCAACTCCAGGCATTTCCATCACCCTAAAAAGAACCCTGCCCCATCCCTCCCTTTGCCATCATCTGAAGACTCCCACTTGCCAAATGCCACATGTCACCTGTGCCACTATCGCTTCCATCAAACAGTGGCCTGTTCTGTTTGCCTCAACTCAGCTATTCCTGGCAAAATCTGAAGCTTGGGTTTTGTTTTTAACCTGTTAACACTTGGAATTGTAAAAAGAGGATTTACATCATTTTTAAGAATAATAAATAATAAAGGAAACCATACATTCCTTTTTTAATGATTTGTTTTCATTTTATGTGCATGGATTGGTGTTTTGTCTGTGGGAAGGAGTTGGATTCCTAAACTGGAGTTACAGACAGTTGTGAGCTGCCATGGGGGTGCTGAGAATTGAACCTTGGTCCTTTGGAAGAGCAACCAGTGCTCTTGACTGCTGAGCCACCTCTCCAGCCCCATAAAAGCATATATTTTTTAGCATCTACTTTCCCTTCACCCCAGTTCCTTTGGTCCCAGGCAGCTAACGTATGTTCTGGCTAGTCTGGAAACTCCACATAAACAGACTCACGTAGCATGGCCTTTCATGTCTTACATGATGTTTTCAAGATTAATATGTGTTATGGCATGCATCAGTTCTCTGTTTTTATGACTAAATGGTATTCTTTTGTATGGGTACACTGTTCATTTATATCATATTATAAATGTATCTTGTTCATTTATAATGTGGTTACTGTTTCACTTTTTGAGGAATTTCTGATTTTCAGAGTAGTTGCACTTTTTTGTTTTGGTTTGGTTTTTTGAGACAAGGCTTGTCTGTGTAATCCTCCATGTCCTGGAACTCACTCTGTAGCCCAGGCTGGCCTCGAACTCACAGAGGTACAACTGCCTCTGCTCTCTAGTGCTGGAACCAATTTTGGAGTGGGTCCCTTAGGATTTTCTATGTACATGGTCCTGTGATGTGTGAGTGGAGGTGCCTTTATTTCTTCTTGTTTTTTTACGTTGTATTTATGTATACTTCTGTGTTTTCCTGTCTGAGCATCTACCACGTGAGAGCAGATGCTCAGAAAGACCAGCTCCCCTGGAACTAGAGGTATAGGTGGCTGTGGGCCGCCCTGTGTCTGCTGGGAACCACTTGAGGCCTCTGCAGCAGCTGCTGCTTTCACTGCAGAGCCATCTCCAGCTCAGCTCACAGTATGTGGCTCCAGGGGTAGCACTCAGGAGTCAGGCTTGTGTGGGAAGTGCTTCGCTCTTGATTTGAACAGCTCTTGATTTTAATAACCCAGGTCTTTTATTTTTGGCAGTGCACCCAGGCATCTGCGGGTGCAGTGGACACTGTCAGGGGCCTCTTCTGCCTTGTTGGTTTGAGAGGGCCTTATCTCCCCTCTCCTCTTTAGTCTCCCATAGTTCTCTAATCACATCCAGGCTGTGATGAAGTAGGAGATTTCTTCATGCCTTTCTCATTTCAAGTGAGAAAGGGAGCATGGTAAACTCTGAAGAATTCTCATCAGCTGTGCAAAATGTGATGCCAAGTGTCTCTTTCTGCGGTTTAGAACAGAAGAACGCTAACAACGTAGTGAACTGGGGTTTTGTTTCTACATCCCGTCTAAGAATTTATTGCAGAGGAGGCTGAGTGTTGGCTGCAGCCTCAGTGGCTGCTTCCTTGTTTCTGGGTGTGGACTGAGTATTTTCCTTCCGACGGTGAACACAGCGGATGCTGTGAAGACACTCCTGTGTGGCTGGCCCAGTGCTGAACCTGTGCTTCTCACTTAGACTGAACTTGAGTAGTTTACACAATGGAGGAAGGGAGGGTAGTGAGTCTGCCAATTACTTCTTTACTGTTACGCTTCCACTGGGTCCTAGTTCACAAGTTCGTAGCCTTGCTACTTTCAGGAATACGATTATTTAATGCCAGTTAGAGGGCAGGGTGGCGGTAGTTAAGAAATATAATAGTTAGACACTATTTTTTTATAGTTTCAATCTCTTCGGTGCAGTACACTAGCCATGCCCTTGGTGAAGTCTGGGGAGCCTGGGAGTGGCGTGGACCATCCATGGAGACATGCTGATATAGTAGTCTCCCCTATTCAAGGCTTTCCTTTCTGTCAGCTTGTCATAACCTAGAATCATCTGGACATCTAGGACTGTCTACATTGGGTTGGCCATTGGGTGAGTCTGTGAGGGATTGTCCTAATTGGCTTAGTTGGTATAGGGAGACTCAGCCCAGATGGGTGGCACCCATCCCTGTGAAGGGGCTCTGAAGTGTTAGGAGCGGAGAAGCCAAGCTGAGGGCTGGCAGCTGAGCACTCTTTCCTCCCAACTGCAGCTCTTATGTGAGCAGCCGTCTCAAGCTCCTGGAATTGTGGCTTTACCCAAAGCAAGGGAGAGCGACCTGGAACTGTGAGCCAATAAACTCCTCCTGCTGAACTGTTCTCTTGTCTCATCACGGCAACAGAAATGAAACTAGAGCAACACCCATGACCAGCCTGCAGCTGAGGGAAATTCCAGAGAGAAGTCGTTCCTTTGAGTAGGGCAATAAAGTCCCTCCTGACTGCTCTGTCCTGTGGTAACATGGTTCATGCTTGTCCAGCAAGCCCATACTGTGTGCTGCTGTCCATTGTCTCTAAGCAGCCTCCGTGTGTGTCAGACTCGTGTGTGTGTGTGCATTTTAGTGTTTGTGCTCAAATGCCCCTGATTTTACTTAATGTCCCCAAAGTACAAGAAGATATTGGCAACTGGGATGTGCCAAAGGAATTTCTAAAGTTAGTCCTTTCAGTGCAAAGATGTAAAGACTTAGTTAATTCTTTAGGCTGGCCTGGGAATTGCCATGTAGACCAGGATGGCCTTGAACTCAGAGATTCACGTGTCCCTGCCTCAATTCTTGATCTTCTTGTATGAGTGTATGTATAGGAAAAGCATAGTTCATTATGGGGTTCAGAACTGTACTTAGCTTCAGGCTCTCACAAGGACCTCTAGGACCTGTGCCCTAGGGAAAAATTGGGTACCCTATTTTAGCAGCTAGGAGAGTGCCTGGAATTGGCTCAGGGACCTCCCGTTCAGCAAGCCGCTGCTTCCCACTTCTTTTCCTCGATAACAGTTCTTATCTTCATTGCGCAATAGCTGTGATATAATTTTAGCAGAATGGGAGGTTGCATAACTATCAGATCATGGCCGTTAACGCTCAGTCACTTCCCTTCCTCAGTGGCCTGTGAAGCATTTGTTTTCTGCCGTTTATGCCTAAACAACTGGCATCTCAAGGCAAAGCACCTTCCCTAAGGAACTTGAGGCTGTTAGAAAGATGCATGTTCACAGTGTCCTTGGAAGAACTTGCAGAGCTCTGCAGTGCAGGCAGCGCCGGGACCCCGATGCTCATGCCAGACTGTGCCACTTGCCTCTGGAGATCCAGGGGAGGGCACTGATAGCAACAGAGGAAAGAAGACTGCAGCCCAGCGTGTATGGTGCGGAACGATGCGTGTCTCTACGCGCTTGTCCATTTCTCTACACTCGTGTCCACCGCCGCGCCTGTCAGGTCTCAGTGAGAGCCGTAGCTGCTGCCGTGTGCTCCTTCTGGGCATTTGGAATTCAGCACACAACCCCGAGGGAAGGGTTTTGTAGCAAGTCCAGCTAGAGAATGCAGGCGTAAGCTCGCCCTAATGATCTTCTGTGCCCTCAGTGCGGATCACAGGCCTGTCCTTCCTGTTCTGCACGTGAGTGCTGAGCTGAGCCTGAGAAGTCCCCAGCATCTGTGGCACAGGCCCTTGCAGCAGGGAGGCTGCTGGCCTTTCTAGGCTTCATTTGAATGGTGTTGGGGCTTACAGTTTGCATTGGAGGCCTTGAAGCCTGGAGTCTCATTCATTTATTAGGACAGTAACTTGATAGGAAAAGGAACTCCTTGTTTAAAAACTTAACTAAAACAGAAAGGGAACTTGAACACTGTGGTATACCTCTGATCCCAGTGGCAGGAGGAGACAGGAGGATCAGGAGGCACTCAAGGCCAGTCTTGGCTTTGCAAGAACCTGTCTCAAACAAAAACAAACCCAGCCAACTCAGGGACCATGTTCTCAGTTTCTCCCATGTTTGAGAGGTACTCGTGAACACACACGTGTTGAGGTATCTGTTGCTATCACGTGCTCACCATATGTTCTATTTCTCTGCATTTCATAAATGCGGAAAGTGCGTGTTCGTGCTCCTTGTATCCAGTTAATGACGCCAGTGTTTGCTTCACAGAATGCAGAGGCCCTGGACCCACGGGGTCGGACGTTACTGCACCTTGCGGTTTCTTTGGGGCATTTGGAATCTGCTCGAGTCTTGCTGCGACATAAAGCAGATGTGACCAAAGAAAACGGCCAGGGATGGACAGGCAAGTATACCTATCACCTACACATTCATTTCCATGCCTCTGGCTGAAAAAGATGAGTCTCAATGGTAATTTTCCCGTCAGTCAGCAGTGTCTCTCAGGACAAGGGGCAGGGATGACAAGATGAAGCCAGGATGCTGGTCTCACAGTCCTGAACCCTCTGTAGAGGGTGACTCCTCTTCCAGAAATGGTCCTTCCCAAATCTGTGAGCAAGCCAGGTTTACCCTGGGTGGGAACTCCATTGAGGCCAGCGAAGTCATGAAGTCAAAGATCTGAGCACCAGAAGTATCGTCTTCTGGTGAAATCTTGGGGTTCACTGTTTGGACACCCTCTTACTGTTAATGGTAGCAGTTTTGTGCGGACCAACCAAGGACACTTACTTGTATGTGCAAGTCCCACCTGCCAGGTCGCCTGTTGTCACATGGGTGTGAGTGCACCAGGAGGTGTGGCCATAAAGTGGTGAGTCAGCAATCAGAGGTCATGGCCAAACCGCATAAATGTGACTCTCTGGCTCTCTGAGGCACATACTGTTTCCTTGAGCTACCCAAATGGCTTTCAGTGCTAGGTCTGGAATTTGTCAGGGAGCATGAGGGTGCTCGGTGACTCGGATTTGCCCTTTTGTTTTCTAGTTTTACATGAAGCTGTGAGCACAGGCGATCCCGAGATGGTGCACACGGTCCTGCAACACCGAGACTACCACAACACATCCATGGCCCTCGGAGGTGTGCCTGAGCTGCTGCACAGAATTCTTGAGGTAGCCGTACGACTGGCCGCGCCACACTCTGAGCCAATCCTGCAGTGATGTGGAGACCACTGACACCTGTGTGTCTTCAGAATAGTGGAGAGGGCACTTTGTTGCCAAAGAGCGCGTGCCTTGCCTGTCTTGTCTTGTTGAAGCACAGGGCCTCTTATAAGTTAAGCTTCTGGGCCACGACGCCTAACTGCCTCAGTGCCACCTTGAAATTCAAGCTTAAGGACAGTGGCTGTCAAATACAGTTTCCCTAGCACCCTGTGCTCTCATAGAGCCCTGTGCTGAGGTGATCTCACGGAAAAAGTGATGGGCACGACTGCTGTGCGGGTATTTCCAGGGGCCACAGGGCCCAGGGCTCTGTACTCTGCCTGTCGCCTCACCACTCTTGTCGCTTGTAGCCACCAGTATTCTGTGGCTTCTAATCCACTTCCTTAATTCATTGGCAGTGTGACTGGTCTTTCTTTAAAAGCAGTGACCCCTAGGCTCCTGGGTCGTTTGGGATGACGGCTCTTTGCCACTTGAAGGGACTGCCTCAGAGCATGTGCAGTATGCACAGTGGCAGTGGAGGCTCCGTTCCAGTGCTCTGGAGTCCCAGCCTAGGCACAGAAGTCCCAGAACAGCTTCTTTGCAATTAGCTAGTTAAGTCAGTATGGAGAGAAGGATGAACTTGGCCTAAGTAATCAGTGTCCAGCCACTGTCTGAGCACTCTTTAGAACAGTTTGGTGGTTTCTTTTTTTCTTTTCTTTTTTTTTTTTTTTTAAGATTTATTTGTTTGTTTGTTTATTACGTATGCAGTGTTCTGTCTGCATGTAAACCTGCATGCCAGAAGAGGACACCAGATATCATTATAGATGGTTGTGAGCCACGTTGTGGTTGTGGGCATTGAACTCAGAACCTTTGGAAGAGCAGCCAGTGTTCTTAACCCTTGAGCCATCTCTCCAGCCACTTTAGAACACTTTGTGTGAAATTTAAGGGAAATCTTGTAAAGATACTCACTTCCTCTGTAACCACGGTGAAACATCCCATCCAGTATGAAGTAGTTACATGGTTGTTTTAAAAAACAGCTGTGTGTTTACAGGTGTGCGGAGGTCATGTGGCCCTGCTGTTTTCCCACCTGAGTTACTATGAGCGGAACCACACCAGTTGTGCCCCTCCCCCACTGGCAGCATCCCGTCTAGCTCAGGCTGCCCAGCCAATGATGCCCTTGAGCTTCTGATGCTCTCGCCTCCACCTCCCAGGGCTGGGATGGCGGGCGTGCCACCATGGCTGGTTCATGCGGCACTGGGGTGGAATCCAGGCTTCTGGCATGCTAGGCAACTACTGCATCCACTGAGCTACATCACCAGCCTTCGGTTGTCTATTTGACAAGGAAGAGTTCAGATGCAATATAAAGGGTTTTTTTAAAACCTATATTGATCCCTAGAAGTGGATCACATTGATTTGTAGCTGATGCTTCAAGTGATAGACATATATACATATATATATATCGATTTTTTAATGTGTGTGTGTGTGTGTGTTGAAGCCATTGCTGATGTTGTACGTTTCAACAGTGTCTCTTTAGAACATGTTAGCATTCCTTCCTTACCAGCTATCCCTTGGAGCTTGTCTTTGCTTAATATGAAAATCGTGGTTGGTTTTACTCAGGGTAGATTTCCTTGCCTTCTTCAAAGCAGGGACAAAAACCAATGTGAAGCTTTAGAGGTAGTGAGAGAATAAGAAAACAGCTCTATGTATAACCTCTCTGTCTCTCTGTCCCACTGTCTCTCTCTCTCTCTCAAGACAGGGTCTAACTATATAGTCGTGGCTGCCCTAGAACTTAACTCTGTAGACAGGCTGGCCTTGAACCCACAGAGGTCCCTTTGTCTACCCTGTGCTGGAATTAAAGGCTTGCAGCACAATGCCTGACATGTCTCTTTTTGGATGGTCGGGTGGCTTTCTTAAAGTAGCTCTTGAAGAGCCTTCTGTAAGAAATTAATGAGCTGGAGAGATGGCTCAGAGGTTAAGAACACTGGCTGCTCTTCCAAAGGTCCTGAGTTCAATTCCCAGCACCCTTGAGGTGGCTCACAACCATCTGTATCCTCTACTGCCCTCTTCTGGCATGTAGGTGCACATGCTGATAGAGTGCTCATATACACAAAATAAATAAATAAAAGTTTAAAAAAGAAAAAAATTAATGAGAGGAAAAAAGAAAAAAAAGTCCTAAACAAGGATTTTGTGGTAGTATGAAATTTCAGAAAGCCAAATTGTAACAGTTAAGAGAAACCTGGGACACTGGTTAAGCACAGGGGAAGTCCACTTCTGGGGAAGTGATGTCTAGCCTCCATTTTCATTTTCCTATAGCTGGCCAATAAACACAAAGCACTTCCCACACACCCAGCCTTTCACAGTCCAGTTCCCCACAGAAGAGAGGGAGCCAGCTTCCTTCTCTGCACCTTGGACAGGCTATTGCTCACATGGAATGGTAGCTTAACTCTCTTAATGCTAGCTAGGAGCCCAGCCACCCCAGGAAGGTTCCATTTCCAACCCTGTCACTTTTCTCTTAACTTTTTTCTTTTCTTTTTTTAAGTGACATTTATTTGTTTGGAGTGTGGTGGTGCGTGTATACCACAGCATATATGAGGCCATCAGAGGATATCTTATGGGAGCTGGTTCTCTCCTTCCTCCACGTGTGGTCCAGTGAGCGAACCTGGGTCATCAGGCCTGGCTGC
Source organism: Psammomys obesus (assembly GCF_907164565.1). NCBI lineage: Eukaryota > Metazoa > Chordata > Mammalia > Rodentia > Muridae > Psammomys > Psammomys obesus. The sequence goes on from NW_026590062.1 coordinate 4,230,255, forward strand.
TGGCCCTTTGCTCATGGAGCCATCCAGCTGCCTGCCCTGCTCACTTTCTTAGCCGTCTAGAAATATTTTCATCAGGATAAAGTAATAAATTAAATATAAAATATTTGTTTTAGTGTGTTCAGACTATGTGTCTGCATTCTCTCTCTCCTCCCTAATTGTTTAAGGAGCCACACTAACCCTGCTCTGCTTGTTTACTTGAGAGTGCCATGGTCACCTATAAACCTTTGTCTGCCCTTCAGGCCCCGGATTTCTATGTGCAGATGAAGTGGGAGTTCACCAGCTGGGGTGAGTGGCTGCAGGCTTACAGTTTATCTGCTCCCAAATTTACATCGCGTCTTTATAGGTTTGTTTTCCTTTGTAAAAGCTGTGTGTGTTGGGGGTGAGGGGTGTATGTGCTTTTTAAATCCAAATGTGGTTAATGATCTGCATCCCATTCAGTCTCTTCTAGTCTTTCTTCCCCCCCCCCCCCCCACCCTTTGGCATTAGACTTTGGCCCTGGACGTGTATAAATACAGCATACAGATACTTTTGTCTCTCTTCGCACTGTGTATCCCTAATACCCACCTTATTAGTTGGCTTCCTTTTTATTATTTGTAGGGGTGAGTGGGGTTGGGTTGGTATAGCCCTGCCTGGCTCTCTACTCTGTGTAGCTCGCAGCGGCCACAGATCCTCCCCTGCCCGCCTGCCCCTCGCCTCCTGCTGGGACTGTAGGCGTGTGCCAGTGCTTGCAGCTTCTTTAAGATGTGACTCTCACTGTGGCCTCTGGTCCCCTGGGCTGGAGTGACTTCTTGCCTCAGCTCTGTGAGCAGCTGAGCCTGTGCCACTCTGTCTGTCTGTCTGACAGCTTATTAGTTTTAAAAGTCTGTTTATAATGCAAACATTTTAATGGCTTACCACAGTTTGCTACTTTTCTTATGTTGCTTATCTTGATTCTTTCAAATTTGTTGTTCTGGGGGGAAATGAGACAAATAGTGGAATTGTTTTCCTTTGTTTTTGTTTTTGTTTTTTTAAATTTAATTTCCTACAAAATGCATGTATTTCCCGAGAATATTCTGTAAGGCGGTTGATTTTCATAGATATCTGCTTTTCCCTCTTGTAGGTCAGTGAACTACCACTTGATTTTTATAGCTTTTTCATTTCACTGATTCCAGGTTTGCTAGGAAGCAGGCTTTAGATCCTTGGTGTTTTGAGTGGGGCCTGTGATGTGGGAGCTGTGGCCACATGGCTGCAGCAGACATGTGGGTGAGAAGGCCAGATGGACACACTCCCCAGCACTGGATGGTCAGTGCAGACCCAAGAGGGCTGATGGGAAATTTGTTCACTGTTTTCTCTGATGTGTTGCAATCAAAGGCTCATTTCTCTTCATTTTAATTATTTTTTTTTAATGGTGGCAGTTGAGCCCCAGGGCCTGGTATATGCTAAGCACGTCCTATACCACTGAACTGCTCCGCTAGCCTTCCTATTTATTGTTTTTCTGTCTGTCTGGGGTACCAGGATTGAACCAAGTGCATGCAAGTGAACTACCACTGGGATATAACTCCAGCCACTTAAGACATTTGTTTAGTTTAAAATGGCCTTACTCTAGCCTGGCTAGCCTCAGACTTGCTGTTTGGCCCAGGCTGGCCTCAAAATGGAACTCCTCCCTCAGCCCCCTGAGTGCTAGGCATGTGCCACCTTGCCCAGCTTTCGTTTCTGTTTTTCAGGATGAGTTCCTTTGTAAGCATGGCGGGAGAAGTCCAGTTGAGTTTGACCAGTCATGTTTTATCACTCTGCCCCATTTACTAAAGCGAGAACCCTGAGTTCATGGCCCATGTATTCTGCTGAGCCCTGTGGCTTTCTCAGTAATACCCTTCCCTCCTCCAGTGCCCTTGGTCTCTAGAATATGCCCAAATGATGTCTGTCGTATTTGGAAGAGTGGTGCCAAGCTGCGAGTAGACATCACCCTGCTGGGGTTCGAGAACATGAGCTGGATAAGAGGGAGACGCAGTTTCATATTTAAGGGAGGAGGTAAGCGAGCCCATTGTGTGATCCCTGCTCAAGCTGGACGCCGGGGTCACTCTGTTGTTCCTGAGACAGGATGTCAGTGTGTTGCCCTGGCTGGCCTGGAATTCGCCGTGTAGAGCAGGCTGTCCCTGACGCGGGGCTAAAGGCGAGCACCACCATGAACAGCTGCTTGGGACATCTTAATCATCATGACGCAGCTGTATTTTATGCTTCGTCTGTCTGATAGTTGGTCTTCCTGGTTGTCGGCATTCGTTATTAGGCCCTTCTCTCTTATTTTGGAAATTGGCAAGTCCCCTTGCTCATTTCATTCACTGTTAGCACCAGTGGTCTGTCACCTGTGAGCTGGCACACTTTCTGGAGCCTCTGTCTTGTGTCATTTTGTATTCCCATCATAGCTGAGCATGATCTGCTGTGAAGGGTTTTATGTAGCACTGCTCATCAATGTGAGCACATCATTTACATTAATGTGTAGCGATGTTTTGTAAAGGTCATAGGTGAAATGGGATTTTAGTTTTAAAATTCCCATCTTGGGGAGGATGCTCTGGGGTCTCTGATGTGCTGTAGAGGGCTAGCCAGACAAGCTCTATGCAAGTGCAGTCAGTGACCAGGAACCTTGGAGCAGAGGTGCTCAGTGTAGAACACTAGCTCCCCAGGCTGGATTCAACGCCCAGCGCCTGAGAGAGAGAGAAATGCAGACCCCTGTTCTGTAGGTTTGCCAGCCAAGTATCTGAGAGGAAGCATGAGAAAGGTGGCCTTGCTGGCTGTGGCCTGCATGCACTGCTTCCTCACACCAGGGCTCTTGTTAACAGACAACTGGGCGGAGCTGATGGAAGTCAACCACGATGACCGAGTGGTCACCACCGAACACTTCGATCTTTCCCAAGAAATGGAGCGCCTCACACTGGACCTGATGAAGCCAAAGAGCAGGGAGGTTGAGAGGCGGCTCACCAGCCCCGTTATCAACACCAGCCTTGATACTAAAAACATTGCCTTTGAAAGGTATGGACTTAGACTCCCGTTTACCCTCCAGTCTGGGGACTGCCCTCATTAATAGCATGTTTGCAGTAATTGGAGATTATGGCTGGATTGGGACTTCTTTTCTAGTCTGGCATAATGTTAGTGAGTTTTAAGGGTGGTCTCTGATGTTAATCAGTAGGAGTCATAATGGGTGCCCGCGCACATCACTGTAGCACGGTGTCTAAGTCTGCCCTTTGTGTGTTTCTATGGGCCCTTTCTTCCGGGTTCCCTGGATCTTGTTTTGGTAGTTTTGGATGCACACTCCTTCATCCCTAAATGTGGACCTTGGAGTTTTTTAAAGCTAGAATTGACCAGAATTGTATAGACAGTAAATGGTCAAATTTATACCTCCCATAATGTATTGTAACCCCACTCCCCACCTGGGAGGCCCAGTAGTAGAAAAGAAGTCTGAAGGCTGTTCAGGTCTTTCCAGTCCCATGAGGATCTCTCCAGAGGTTAATCCCGATGAGACCTCATCCATAGCCATTCTGTGGGGCATGCAGGCTGGGGTAGAGGTGCTTTGAGCTCCCTCCAATAGAAGCTCACATCTCTGTGCTGCAGAGCACAATGAACTGAGGGAGTCTGCAGTATCTCCAGTGCTTGTCTAGGATGCCACATCCGGCCGCCTGTGACTTAATATAACCCGGGCTAATCCAGACACTGCCCCTGGATCTAGGCATTCTTTTCTCTCCATCAGTATGCTAACTGATCTCCTTAAAGTTGTTTTCCTCTGTTCCACCGGTATAAGATTAGTGAAAACTAGAGACGTCTCTTTACTCAAATCTAAAACAGAACTGCCCTTCTTTATGTTTAAATAAAGCCAGGAAAGCAGGTGTCTGTAACAGAGGCTGCAGCCACTGTCAAATCCAGGGGCCGTGGCGGCTTTGGAAGTAGAAAGTGGATTCTTGAAGAAGGAAGTCCTCTTGCCAGCCTCCTGGCTGGAGACATTGAGATTTAGGGGCCCTACTGCAGGATCATTTGTAGGCTCTTGGCTACAGTCTCCAGGTTTCTATACATGTCTACAGGCAGGGAGGCCCCTTCAGAGGAAGCCATTGTCACTACCACAGCCCATTGCAGAGATGAGGGCAGGATGAGTAAGTAGCAGTGGCTGAGGGCAAGCGGCCTGACTCTCCAGTTCTTGTTTGTTTCCTTAGCTAGAAGGGCTTCAGAATGGCGCTTGTGAGACCTTTGACCCTGAGGTTGGGATTCCGGGTAGCTCATTGGGAGTTCGTAGGTCCATTATTTGCGGTGGAGTGGAGCTTGTCCCGGGTGTGTGGCTGTTACTGGCTTTGGTCCACTGAGTGCAGATGGGAAACAAGAGCGTGTTCCATTGTGCTGAGGACGAAGGTACACTGTGTATTGGTTTTGGTCACAGGGTTTTCAGGCAGCTCAAGCTGGCTTTCCTGAAGCTGACAGCGGGCTGAAATGAGAGTGCTGGAACACAGCTGTCCTGTTCTGTTTTAATGATGTTCATATGTGATCAGTGAACTTAGAAATAAGTAGGGGTTTGAGCCCCTCCCGGGTGTGAGGTTTGCCGATCAAAGGTGTGTGAAGGACCATCCAGTTGTGGTTGCCTCCTTGGTTCCTTGTCATGCTGCAGCCATGTCTGTTGTCCTTCTCCTGTGTCTATCCTGGGAATCGGAAGCTTACACATCACTACCCTCCCAGGTGAGTTTTGGCAGGTGGTATGTAGCTGGTCACACTGAATGCTGTGCCAGAAAAAACTCCTCACCACTCCAGAGCTGCCTTTAAGTTGTGTAAGCTGCATCAGCAAGTCACAGTGGCCTTTGGTGTGCTAGTCTTGGGTGGGACAGGCAGAAGGAAGCGGGGTGCCCTGCCATCTTCAGATGCCTGAGAAGGCAGCGCTGACGGAGGCACATGGAGCCAGGTATAAAACAGTAGACACCGAGCGCCGAAACTCACATGCTGTCAGGGTGGAACTGCAAAGGGCTGCGAGGGCAAATGTGGACAGTTGAAGAGCGTGGTGGGCCCATCTAGCGCTAATGAAACATGGAACGTGGTCAGCATTGTCACCCCTCAGGGGCCGAGTATTTGAAAACAACAGTTTCCCACCTTAAACATCACAGACATCTGCAAGAATGAGGAACTGAGGAATGAGCTGGTTAACCAAAAGGACTACTTCGCATTTTAGTTACTGGTTGCAGCAAGGGCTGTGACCTGCCAGTCAGCTGGGCCTGGTCCCCAGCCCCTGTTCTTGTTCGAGCAGTATAAGCTAGAGTAGCCAGCATTTGCCATAGTTCCTATAGTACTCTCTCTCTCGCTGTGTGGGTTATGTTGCTCTGATTGTAGACATTCAAGGGGAAAATCAACACTCACTGGTCTTCCTTTTATGATGGGTTAAAACAGACATATAAAACTCATTATGTCCCCTGATTTGATTTTCCAAATTCCATGAGAAAGGAAAGTGAAAATATGGAATTTAAAAGCTGCATTTTGCTTCTGTGACTTGGCTAACCTGCCACCATGCTCTGAGCTTCCTACGTGATGTCCACTTCACTCGGGTCAGACAGAGAAAAGGGTGAGATGTCCCCCACACAGGGCAGGGAACCGCTTCCAGGGCAGGCCACTCTGAAAAGCAACCATTCCCAGGAGGGGTGGGAGGCTCTTGCCTGTAGCTCTGGCTTACAGGTTTGGGGCCAGCCCTGGACAGCTGCACCCTGGGCTACCTCAGAAGTCACCCATAGACTGGAATCAGTGGCTGGGCCAGGAAGCCACTTTTCATCTTTCCCTCTACTGTACTGACCTGATGAACACGTGATTCTCCAGTCATTTGGAAAGCGTTAATGGCCTTTCCTAGCCTCTCAGTATTGTTAAGGGTTCCTACTACATCTGCTTTCTCTAAGAGGCAGGGGAGCTTTGTGCCTCGTTGTTGTGAGAATCCCTCGATGGAGATGGAGGATGGAGGCTCCAGCGTCTCTGCATGCAGTAGATGGCCCAGATGGCTCTGACCCAGACACCTCCCTGTAGCAAGCAAGACCTTGGACACTAGTCATTTTCACTCACTTCTCTAGGATAGCTGTCCAACAAATGCCATGACCTTTGTCCCCTCTGCTGGCAATTCCTGTAAAGCAGCCAAGAGTGGAAGCTTTCTTTGCCCGGAGTGAGGCAAATTGATTGATAACTGTGGGAGGCAGGCGGGGGGGTGTCTAAGCCATCTGTCATTGCAGCATCCTTTTGTGGACAATGGCACCATGATTTCCAAGTGTCCTTTACCAGCATCCATGGGGGGCTGTAAGGGCTGGGGTGAGATCTGAATGGCATGTTGTATATGTGGAAATTTGTGATGTTCACTTTTATCAGAACTAAATCCGGATTCTGGGGCTGGAGGACAGATAAAGCAGAAGTTGTTAATGGTTACGAAGCAAAGGTAAAAGGAAACTTAAAATAAGATTTCATATAGCTTTTTAGCTGCTATGCAAATGAGGAGTCTGTTCTGATTGTTTCCGTGCATCTGTGCCAGAATGATGGTCCCAGGGGAGTGTGTCCTAATGTGTCTCCTACTTGATGGTTAATCTTACTGATTTTCCAAAAACGGGCATGCCCCGAGCAGGTCCGTAGCTTCCCTAAAGGGAAACGGCTGTTGAGAAATGAGAGACCGTTCCTTTGATTCTATTTCATTAAATTTAATCAGTGTATCTTTTGACATCATATAGTAAGTAGCTTCTTTGACTCATTATTACTTAAGTTTTAGTTACTTTCTGGTTCTAAGCCTCAGTTTTAAAGATTCATTCCAGCCACTTATATGCCCAGAAGCACAGCTGTAAAGATGATACAGTGCTACATCTGGCCTGTTGCATCAGCTGATAAGCTCTTTGCTGGCCTTTCCTCAGTGTACAGCAAGGGTAGAGGGAGCCAGGTACTGTAAGATCTTCTGCTGGCCTCTGAGGGAGCAAAAGCTCCCTCATGCTCAGCGAGATGCATTTAGAAACAACTGCTGTGGTTCAGAATGTATTTTCAGCAGCTGTCAGCACACAGCAAATCTAGACCCCTCAGACAGCCCAGACAGCCCTGACAGCACAGTGCTCCCTCAGACAGTGTGTTGTCCTTTCTGGCAGCCTTGTGCTCCCTCTGGCCATTAGAATCTTTTTTCTTTTGTCAGTAGAAAGGGTGCTGGTTTTCTGTGGTCTCCCAGGTCTAGAGAACCTGGTCTGGCTAAGTCAGCACTGGTAGAGGAGCACCATAGACCATAGGAGACAGGGTTAGGAGCAAGAGGAGCCCAGTGGACATCCTATTTGCAGGACACCTGCTGAGCACCGTCGGCAGGAAGAAGCACAGTAACTGCACGTGCATTCCCAGACAGGGGCTGTCTCTATCTGGAGGGGACTCGGGACTGCTGGCCAGTGTCACTTTTATTTGGCTGGATTTGCTTGATTTTTGTGTCAGCATTCTTAGTCTTGCTGTGCTTGTGCTGGCTTTTGATTCCCTGTGTCACTGTTGTCTTTTGCACAATCTCTCAAGGTTTACACAGTCAACAATGTGAGTGTGATAACCAAAATACGCACAGAGCACCTGACAGAGGAGGAAAAGAAGAGATATAAAGGTAACCACCACAACCCCTGCCTCCTTTCCTCACCGCGTGACTGACTGACTGACTGATCGTGTAGACCAGTGCTTCTCAACCTTCCTAATGCTGCAGCCCTTTAATACAGTTCCTCATGTTGTGGTGACCCCAACCATAAAATCATTTTGTTGCCACTTCATGACTGTAATTTTGCTACTGTTATGAATATGTGTTTCTGATGGTCTTACGTGATCCCTATGAAAGAGTCATTTGACTCCCCTACCCCCTGAAAAGGGTAATGACCCACAGGTTGAGAACCACTGGTGGAGACAGTGCTATTTAGCTTGAGGCAAACGTGTTTGGACGTGCAAATCTTAACTTTTCTTTGTAAAAATGTCCTTAGTTTGACTCACTGTTGGAGTTTTCCATGTTTAGCTTCTATTGTAATTAAAGCCATTCATGAGGGCTTAGTGATGTTATTGCAATAGCTGCTAGATTTTGCTGCAGCAGCTACAACAATGGAGAGTGAGAAGAAATGGAGAGTATTACCACTGGGATGAGCAACTTTGCCTCCATTATAGTGATGAGATTTTCATGGAACGTGGGCTTTGGGCGGAATCACCACGGATATGTAGTCACTGTGCCCTGGCTTTGCCAGCTCTGTGGCCCTGTGAAGTTGCCATGCTGAAGGCCTCGTGTCCCTGGGTAGTAAATTGGAGGTAGTGCTGGGCCGTTGCACAGTCACTGAGAGGATGCAACATTTAGAAAGTGCAGGCAGTTACGGTTGGCTACCAGTTACGGCTGCTCCTGGTGGGCAGGCAGTGAGTGGCCGTGGAGGGAAGGAACTCCAGACCAAGCCCCCTCCTGAGCAGGAGCTGCAGCTGCCTGCTGGAGTTCTGGTCTCTGTTTTTCAGCTTCCTACTTGATCTACTGCATGTAACATGGGCTCTGGTGATGGGGCTTACATTTTTTTCTTATAAGGGTCCCTCAGGTTAAGGCTTCTAAAGATAAGATACTTAATGTAAATTCACCTTCAAGGGTGGTCTTATCTCCTGTCTACAGATGGAATGGCTACTGTAGGCAGCTTGGATCAGGAATGGCTGTGAGGGGCTTGATTCTGTTGATCTTTCCTCCTCTAGAGGACCGGAGCCCACTGGAGTCCCTGCTTGGAACTGTGGAACATCAGTTTGGTGCTCAAGGGGTGAGTGGACAACAGGACAGTCAGTGGAGCCAGTGAAAAGACTGGCTTTCTCCTGGTCATGATGGTGGCTACTGGGTCCTGAGTGGGTCACTCGACTTGGAAAGGCTAACAAAACTTCTAAGATGGGCTATGGATATTCTCTATTTTTTTTTTCTTTGAAGATTTATTTATACAGTGTTCTGCCTGCAAAAATACCTATATGCCAGACAAGGGCATCAGATCTCATTATAAATGGTTGTGAGCCACCATGTGGGTGCTGGGAATTGAACTTGGGCCCCTTGGAAGAACAGCCAGTGCTCTTAACCTCTGACCCATCTCTCCAGCCCCCGTACTATAGATGTTCTTTTGGGAGAGAATTAGATGACTGAGTTTTAGAAATCAAGGTTTTGGAGGAAGGGTAGGCCCTAGGATTAGGCTTTTTGGTCTGTGATGAACAAGCCCCTAACCAGCATGTTCTTGACTCCCCAACTAACCATGCATTTGGTACAGTGGAAGTCTCTGAGGGTCAGAAGATGCAGCTTCCATTGCAGTGTTGAAGCTGGAGATGTGAAGGCCAAGTCCTCCAAATGGCATGCTCACTCGCTCATTGGTGTGGTCTGTCTCCTATTCCAGGATGTAGATGGGGAGAGGGCAGACCTAACTGTTAGACGTACTTGCTCCATGCAGCAGCTTCACTTTTAGAGATGCTCCTAGCATGGGCACTGGAAAGTCAAGCAGTCCTGACTCTCCCGGTTCTGACTCGGCAGGACCTCACAACGGAGTGTGCCACTGTGAATAACCCCACAGCCATCACACCTGACGAGTACTTTGATGAAGACTTTGATCTGAAAGACAGGGACATCGGAAGGCCAAAGGAGCTGACGATTAGAACACAAAAGTAAGTGTAAGATGTGGCTGCAGAGTGTTGGGATTGCTCATTCCTGTGCCTTTCCTGTGATACTCATGTTGAAGTTCTTTTTTTTTTTTTTTTTTTTTTTTTTTTTGCTTTTTGAGACAGGGTTTCTCTGTGTAGCCTTGGTTGTCCTAGATTTGCATTGTAGACCAGACTGGCCTTGAACTCACAGAGATCTGCCTGCCTCTGCCTCCCCAGTGCTGGGATTAAAGGATTGCACCACTATGCCTGGCTAATGTTGAAGTTATTAATCTGACAAAAGACAACAGTTAATGGCTCTCTGCTTAGCCTTTGGTGTAGAGAATAGAGATAGAACAATGCTGTGTGTGTGTGTATTATTTACTGCCAGTAAACCCCAGCTGATCAATTAAATGCACTCAGGCTGCAATGCAGGCCTTTCCCTCCACTGTCAGATTTTAGGGGATCTGAGTTTCTCAGGTATTACACTCATTTTTAAACTCTTTTATTTGGGCTTCCTTAAAGCCTCTCCCTTCCAACCCCCCAATGCTAGGTAGGAGAGAGAAGGTTAGTGGGGAGAGGGGCTGCAGTCCCTTTACTTCGCCAGGCTGTTAAGGTCGATGGGTTCCTGAGGGCTATACCAATCTCCATCAACAGCAAATGCAGCCAGCAATCTCCTCCAAGCTGCTGGGCCACACAGCATCTCCAAGCCACACAGCATCTGTCCGTCTCTGGTTTTCTCTCTCCTGGCTCTCATATTTATATTCCTGAGAGTCCTAGACCACGCCCCTCTCCATGCTACACGAGGCAGGCCTTTACCAGCTGGCAAAGACCACGCTCCGCAGGAGGCAATTATCAGCTGTGAACAAACTAAAATCTCACACTTGGGATTGAAACAAAAACATATTTATAAAACATAACTGAGTTTTCTTTTTTTTTTTTTTAAAGATTTATTTTATTTATTTATTTATTACATATATATTACAGTGTTCCGCCTGCACACCAGAAGAGGGCACCAGATCTCATTATAGATGGTTGTGAGCCACCATTTGGTTGCTGGGAATTGAACTCAAGACCCTTGGAAGACCCTTGGCTCTTAACCTCTGACCCATCTCTCTAGCCCCCCATAACTGAGTTTTCAAAGAAACCCAAACTTTCGCTACACCCAGGGTTCTAGTCCCTCACAAGTCCTGAGTTCAGGAATACCAAGGGGGCTGGGGTTTCTGGAGGGTGGTGGGGAGGTGGCTTCAGCCCTCACTCTGTAACCCTGCAGGTTTAAAGCTACTCTGTGGATGTGCGAAGAGTTCCCACTCTCCCTCGGGGAGCAGGTCATTCCCATCATTGACCTCATGGCTCGGACCAGCGCTCATTTTGCAAGATTGAGGGATTTCATCAAACTGGACTTCCCTCCTGGATTTCCTGTAAAAATAGGTACGGTTAAGTAAAACTGAAGGTATCCTGCAGTTTTTGTCTGTCTGTGAGGGTGAGCAGCCTGCTTCAGGGAAATGGAGCATATTAAGGAGAAATTAGCAACAGGGTGTGGTGGTAAACACTTCTGATCCCAGCACTTAGAGGCAGAGGCGGCCAGATCTCTGTGAGTTCGAGGCTAGCCAGGGTTACAAAGAGAGACACCCCCTCTCAAAATAAACAAAACAAAAGAGCAACTTAGCATATGATAAACAGAATGGTAGATTCCAGAATTACCCTCTGGCCTCACTGGATTTGAAGACTTGGCATGATGTTTGGTTTCTTTTGTTATCGAAATTAGAAGGTCTCCAGCCAGTAGCTCTGTTACAGGTAGTGCTAACAGGAATGGCCAGGAGTGGTGGCACACCCCTTTACTCCAGCACCCGTAGACAGAGGCAGGCAGATCTGTGTGTGTTGGAGGTCAGTATGGTCTGGATAGTGAGTTCCAGGCAGGTCAGAGCCACATTATGAGGCCCTTTCTCAAGAAACAAAGCAACCTCCTCCACTCCCAAAAGAATACGAATTCTTGTTTTAATGTCATATCTTTAATGTAAGCAAAACTTCAAATTGGATGCTTTTATTTTCAATTTTTTGGATTTTTTAATATTTTGTTAGTACTTTGATAATTGTGTTTGTGTGTATCTAATCACACTCGTACCCCCATCCTCCCCCAGATAATCACTGAATTAAGGTATTTGACACTGAGATCTTTCGGTGCACAGACATGCTTTTGGTGTTGGACTAGTATGGACGATGCTGTGTTTTGTATTTTCGATGGTTGAATGTTCATGACACTTAACACCCGCACCCCCCCCCCCCCGTTTTGATCACTTCCTTCCTTCACCTGTGTCTTGGTTTTCTGTGGACTGGGGGGTGGGGTGGGGAGGTGGGAGTGCTGTAAGGACTGAAGGAGACCGTGCTGATCAAGCATGCTTTGATAGTGTTAGCAAACCATCACTGTTCTCAGTGAGTCCTGCTAATAAGAACTTTTATTTACCAGAAATCCCCTTATTCCATGTTTTAAACGCACGGATTACATTTGGAAATGTTAATGGCTGTAGCACTGCTGAAGAGAGTCCGAGTGCGGAAGGGACCCAGGCCGATCCAGGTAAAAGCGACTAAACAACTAAGCATTTTGAAATATGGCAAATCTGTAGAAGAGGAAAGCCTAGCTCAGGTGGAAAACAATGCATTGTACTGGTTCGTTCTGTGGCTGGGACAAGAACCAGGAGCTCGGAGGAGGGAGGCTCCACTCTGGCCTGGTGTCAGGCTGCTTGATTGTCCCCAGCAGGGGAGACTCTCCTACTTTACAGTCCACAGTGTTCCTGCCTCACCCTGTTAGCTTTCCACCAAGAAAAATCAGAACAGCGAAACGTGCGCTGGTGAATTTTACTATCATAATTCTTTTAAAGCCTTCCAGGAGCAAATTGATTATTCCTACTTTTGTCATTCATTTCATTTTTTCACATCTTGTTATTTGATCTTACTGGCAGTACTGGGGGCTGAACCATGAGCCCACAAGCCAGGCAAGCTCTCAGTACTCAGTTTCACCCTCAGCCCTGGGGTAGGTACCGCCCTCATGCCTTTTAATTTGAAATGTTTTCAAGCTGAGTGCAGTGACTCCCACCTATGGTGCCCACATGCGGAGGCTGAGGCAGGAGGGTCTTTTGAGTCCATGAGTTTGAGGTCAGCATGAGCAGTGCAGTAAGATCCCCATGTTAGGAAAAACAAACAAACAGGGAAACAACCTCCATGCACTCCCTCAACAAGCACTGTAGTCTGAAGCAGGAGGATTATGTGTTCCTTGGAGCCAGCCTGGTCTGTGTTGTGAGTTTTAGGGCAGCTTAAGTTAAATAGACCCTATCTTAAAACAAAAACAACAGCAACAACAGAAAACTCAAAGAACTGTCTGAATTAATTGTAATGAATGGAGACACTGAACGGTTCCCTCTGTATTTCAGCTTCCGAGGTCACAAACTTCGAGGTTGATCAGTCTGTGTTTGAAATCCCTGAATCTTATCACGTTCAAGACAATGGCAGAAACGTGCACCTGCAAGATGAGGACTATGAAATCATGCAGTTTGCCATCCAGCAGAGCCTGCTGGAGTCCAGCAGGAGCCAGGTGGGCCATCCGCAGAGGGCCAGGCCTGCGGGTCCCCAGGCTGGCCTCAAGAGTCTAGATCAGAGGACTTGCTCTGAGTAATGTGTTTGGAATGTGCAGTGTCTGTGCAGGTCATTTCGCGGAGCTGTCTGTATTTGTCACCCCAGCTGACAGACTGCCTTCACTCAGGTTCACCCGGTAGCAATTGTGTAGTTCTCCAGGTGTCCTCCATAGAGGTGTAGCACTGAAGCATTGGTGTGTGCAGTAGTCTTAGCGAAGGCAGCGGTGTGGACTTTCATCCCAGCTCCCCAAAGAAGACAGTCTTAGGTAACGCATGCTTAGTCAAGGGTGTGATAGAATGGGGGCTCACTCTTGAGTTTTCTCATTCTGAGGAGCCTCCTTAAATACCTTCTGCATTTCGAGCAAAATCAGAATTAAGGAAAGAGCGCGGTGGGGGTAGAAGGGTGGTGGCGGGCCTGGGTGGTGGTGGTTATGCTTATTCCTCAGAGCCCAGCTGCTTGAAGCAGAGGCTTGAGGACACCCTCGCTGTCTCCTGCCGCACTCCCTCCCTCCTCTGGCTTCTGGTGCCATTCCAGGAGATTTGTTTTCCCACTGTCCGGAGCGTGCTCTCTGCTGTCCACTGCTCCCAGCCTGGGCAGGTCTGCTTCAGCATGTGGACAAAGAGAACTGAAACAAGGGATTGTTGGCACTGTTTTTATTCCTTTTCTCCCCTTTTCTCTAAGACAGGATCTCATGTGGCTTAGAATGGACTTATATCCTGGGTTTTTGCTGTCCGTTTATTGGTTATTGGTTTCTTCTTTCCTCCCACTGTCCATCCAGTAGGAATTTGCAGAGCATGCTGGGAATTATTGGGTGACATAGCTCATGCTCTCCTGGGAGCTGTGAGCAGTGTTGCTGCTCATGAAGGCTTTCTGGGCTTTGACTAATTCGCCCTCCCCCTGCCACACACACACCGCCACCACAGACCCATTCCAGATTCATTTGTTGTCCTTTTTCTTTTCATTAATATATGTATGTATGTATGTATGTATGTATGTATGTATGTATGTATGTATGTAT
>NW_026590062.1:4244506-4301540 GCF_907164565.1 Psammomys obesus
TATGTATGTATGTATGTATGTATGTATGTATGTATGTATGTATGTATAAATACACATGTGTAGGTGTTTTTCCTACATATATGCCTGTGCCCAGTACCTGAGGAGGCCAGAAGAGTGTTGGAGTCCCTGGAGCTGGAATTTAGATGGCTGTGAGCCGCCATATGGGTGCTGGGTACCAAACCTGGGTCCTAGAAAAGCAGACCGTGCTCTTAAGCACTGAGCCACCTTTCCAGTCCTTTTGAGGACAGAGGGCGGTAGGGTTATTCAGTCTTTTGGCAGCTGGGCTGCCTGCTTTTGGGAAGCTCCTTAAAGATCCAGCCCCTGAACAAACCTGTCAGTACTTCCTTCCCCTGTGAGGGTGACCTTAGCCTTGCTCTCCCAATAGCTGTGAAAACCTTCTTAACTGTAAGTTTTGACAAGGACAATAGCCAGAGTCCAGGGCAACAGACATCACAGTATGTCTTCTCAGTTTGTGTCTAAAGCCTGGCCTGCTCTGGCTGGTTGATGCTGTCCTGGCTAATGGTTCTTACTAGGCTGGAACGATGTAGTCTAAGAAGGTGGTGGCCCTAATGCCCTGTGCCATATAGTGGAAACATCATTGTTAGTGTCCATATAGTACTGTCAGTGACAAGTTGTGAACTCTGTACACTTTGTTCTCACTAGGTTCATTTCCTTGTTGCAATTCCTTTGGCAACTATTTCTTCTATGGGGTGTTTATACTCGTCGTTTGTTTTTGCCAGGAACTTTCAGGACCAGCATCAAATGGTGGGGTCAGCCACGCACACAGCTATGAAGCCCAGTATGAGAGGTAAGCCTCAGGACTTATCATGATGCGCTTTGTGTCAAGCCTAGGTTGTCACGGGCACGTGATATGTGGGCATGTGTGTGGCTGTGCTGAGCAGGAGCTGTTAAGAGGCAGCTCTCCTGCTGCTTCTCAGTGGTCAGCCATTACACCAGCTCTGGCCTGAGGGAGGGCCCCCAGGTGCTGGCTCACAGGTTAGGGCTGCTCCCGGCAAAGCATCAAGTAGATGTTTCCTGACTGGCTCAGTCTTCTGGGCATGTGTGACTGCAGGTCCGTCTGGACAAGGATATTCAGTGCTAAGATGGTGGGAAGAGCTGCAGAAATGGCTGGAAGCCCTTGAAGGGAAACGGCAGTCGTTTCTCCTTTTCCTGCAGGTCAAAACCTCAGCTTTGCTTTTAATCAGGCGAAGTTCCAGCCGTAGGTTAGCACTGGGTGATGCTGGGTCACATACACCCAGCACCTCCGCCTCCACAGGATGGATGGCGTCATGCACCAGGAGTGCTGTGTACAATGTGCACTCAGCATTCAGTAAGAAATGGAGCTGCTGCCAGTGCCTCCAGAAAGGACTGACTCGCTCCCATTTTCTACCCTAGGGCCATCCAGGAGAGCCTCCTAACCAACATGGGAGGCCTGTGCCCCGGGGCCCTCAGTGAGTCGAGCCGTTTCGATAGTGACCTGCAGCTGGCCATGGAGCTGTCTGCCAAAGAGCTGGCAGAACAGGAGCTAAGGCTCCAGGAGGAAGAGGCCGAACTCCAGCAAGTCTTACAGCTGTCACTCACAGAGAAATAGACATTACTGCCTAGAGCAGAGGCTCTGGGCTGCACAGAGTGCTGTGTCACTGAGACCCTGGGGCAAAGGCCTGCACTTCCTGAAGACAGCAGCTGCCCTTTCCTTATGTAGAGGTGCAGACCAGGGACTCCCCAGAGTGGAGAAGCAGGCACCAGCAGGCCCACCTCCATGCTGAGGGAGGAGAGCATCGTCACCTTCCATTAGCTGTCCTGGCTTGCAGGTCACATTTTTACTACCAGCTCTAGACAGAACCGCCAAGCCCTGCAGGCTAGTAGATGCATCGCCGTCAGAAGTGGCAGCAAGCGTCACTGCAGTTGGTGCTTTTCTACAGGAGAGCAGCAGCCTTTGTAGAGTGGGTAAGAACCTGAGACCTTCCTGTTCACCAAAGAAACGGGTTATGCTGACCTCTTTACTTTCCCCTCCCTGTAGGGTTCCTACGCCATTGCCATCACACCTCCTCATTGCCATCTTGTTCCATGCCTTTACCCCCGCTAAGAGGATATGTACAGGATCTATTTTAGATTATGGCTAACTATTTGCATCAAATTAAGATATACAAATGACCACGGATGTTGCCTTAGCCTTAAAAATTACTACTAGTTTTAAACCACCTCACTCCATACATTGAGGACCTGATTTGAATCCATAAAGGCAATTCCTTTGGGAGCATCCTCCAGGCTAAACCGAAGGCAGCTAAACCTGTCCTTGGAGGAGCAGCTAGGGGAAACCATGGCTGGTTCTCAAAGTAGGCAAGCTCACCAGACCACTGGACGAGCAGAGAGCCTAGCACCGTGTGCCTGCTCCCTTGAAGGCTTTCCAGCCTGGGGAGAGCCAGCTGCATGGCCTTAGGACAGGACACGCTTGAAACCAGAAAGGGAGCTAACATGGAGCAGAAGCTCTTCCTCCAAAAGAGAAGCGATGACTCCACATTGCTTTTTAGAGTTCAAATCGACATCTTTCTGGATAAATATATTTTTTAACAGAATCTTTTTATTATTTTTAAAAGATAGAGAACTGACTACTCCCATCAGTAGCAATACAAGGTTATACATTTTAACCAGACTTTCTCAGGCCTTTTTTGGATACCTTTAGTAGTTAACTATTTTGTCTAACCCTCCTGTAAATACCTACGCTTAACAGACCCACCCAAGGGGAGCACAGCCAAGGGTCCCTGACACCTCTCATCTGGCGTAGGCATTCACCCCCACAGGCTGTGCTAATCACGTGGTAAACAGTACCTTCCTCTGTTTCCCCGTTAGGCTTCTTTTGGGATAGGAAGATAATCCACTGTTCCCAGGAATGTCTGTTTGATACAGTCAGTGTTGCCAGTAAAATGTTCTTAGACACAATGAATTGTGATTTTAATTCCTCATAATCATCTACCTTTTTCTGTGATGGTCTGACCAAAAATTCCTTCCCTGCGCATAAAGCCAGTGTGGACATCACATCTGTTTCATACTCAGCTTCATGGTCTGTTTACTTGACGTTTGCCAGGAGCAAACACTTCTGGGAATGGCTGCAGTTGGGCCGAGCCTACTCAATAAGGGCAATCCTAGGTAGCCCCCGTGTCTGCGTCCATTGCTCTGTGATTGTCCCCAGAAGTCACTTAAAAAGGGACTGAGCACCGCATCAACCTGCTGCAGCTTTCCCCATGTGTTCTCTCTTAAAACGAAAATAAATACGCTTCCATAGAGGGTGCTCACAGTGCCCCGACAGCCTGAGTCCTGTCTCTTCCGCAGTGAGTCCTCCGGTGACTGGAGGAGCACACACTTCCTGTTTGTAGTGCCTGCCCTTTACAAAGTAGCAGGCCCCAGCCTTCCTGCCTGGGTGTGGTCAACACTGCTTTACACCCTGTGCCAGATGGAAATGGGAAGCATCCAGTTCTGGACCTCTTCACAGGCCTCCTAGAAGTGGCATGCTCCCTAGAAGAAGAGAAAGGGGGCCAACGTCAACACCACTGATGGAACAGACTCATTCCTTGACACCAGTGCTACAGGGCTATTTTTAAGGCATTCAGGTGAAAGTGGGGCCCTTAAAACAGGCAGTGGCCAGGTAACAATGTTAGGGTTCGAGAAGGGGGCTTTGGTGGTCTAGGAAGATGGGAAGAGCAGCTACACTTGGGGAGTAAGCAATCCTTGAGCCACAAGAGCATCATGAAGACCACCACCTTGAAAGGCGCACAGTGCAGTCTATGGTTTACTTAACAAGCAGCTCACCAAGGCTCCGGTGCCCCAGCTGAAAGTGAGTCCTGCCCCAAAGCACTGCTGGTGCTAAGTCTGTCCCAGTCTTACCACGATGCATAAAGTGAAGTGTGAAGGGAAAGCTGGCTTTGAATAGTGACGGGAACATGTCCACAGCAGCTTGGCCTCAGGCTCCTGATGATGATGACATCAAGAGAGATGAACTGAACTACTGAAATTTTAACTGCCCATGAGACAGTAGGTGATGGAGGTCAAGTGCTGCTTAGACCTAAGTGGAGAAATAGGTGTGGGTTTATGACTGAACTCCAGCCAGAAGCTACGTGACTAGTACTTCAGCGTCCTGAGACCTCAAGCAGCACCAGGAGATGAACTCAGTGTTAAGAGATACTTGTTTTACCTTTAATTCCAGCACTCGGGAGGAGAGGCAGGCGGATCTCCGTGAATCAGCCTGGTCTACAGAGTTAAGTTCCAGGACAGCCAGGGCTACACAGAGAAACTGTCTCAAAAAGCCAAAACCAAGAGAGAGAGAGATAGGTGTTCGCTAGCAGTGCCTGTATGGGTTAGTTAGCACGTGTTCACTGGCTGCACAGGTAATGTCTAGGGCAGGGTCTGGCTGAGGTGTACAGCCTGATGACCTTCCCTCCTTGTGCCCCTTAATAAAGCTATTTAATTCAAAGAGGAGCCATCTGTGTAGCCCTGGTTGGCCAGGGACTCTTCAGAGACACACTTCTGCCTTTGAAGTGCTGGGATTAAAGGTTCATACCACCAGACCTGGCAATTTCTATTTATTTGTTCTTAATCGTGGTATCCGAGGAGGGAGGGTGTGCACATGAGCCCTGGTACCCTCAAGGCAGGAGCCCCCTGGAACTGGAGTTACAGGTGGTTGTGAGCTGCCTGATGTGAGTGCTAGGAATCAAACTCCAATCCTCTGGAAGAGCCATCTCCCTCCAGCCCCACAGTTTCTATTTCTAACCATGTGGCTCTGATTTAATTCTTTGCTCGGGGACACAGAGCCTGGAAAACCTCAGCCAAGTACCCCTGGGACTCATATCCATGTCCAGAGCAGCCTGCGGGTGGTTACCAAGCAAAGTAGCAAGCATCATAGGCCTGGCAGGAGTTCAGCCTTTCGTTTTGAAGTCTTAAAATGGCAACAAGTATTATAGTGGCATGTCAAAACAGGCTGTTCATGAAATGGGGGGACAAGTCCTCCTGGGGCTCAACCTTGGCACCCACATTCCTCATCTGTCAGGGCAATAACCTGCAGCTTTTGGGAGGCCAGCTGTGGCCATGTCTCCTGATTTCAGTGTGTTCTATCACTGGGACTGGGACGTCAGGATGCCACCACTGCTGGTGCCAAGGAAACAGAGGTGCTGGAGACGTTAAGCTCCTTACAGTTGACCTTGGAACAAGAGTGCGGGCCTGCTCTGCCCCAGCCTGAGCGTCTGACTCTGGCTCAACTTTACTACTGCACATGCTTGCTTAAACTCCACTGCACAGGTCTCCTTAAACAAGTCAGGCCAGGCTCACGTGCACACCCCTGCGCTGAAGTTTTCTTGAAGGATTTTATGTAAATGCGCATTTGCCTCGGTGGGTGGGTGGGTGTCTGTGCACCACAGGTACACTTGGTGCCTGCCAGAGGTCAGAAGAGGGTATCAGAGCCTCTGGAACTAGTTACAGGTAGTTGTGAGCCACCACGTGGGTGCTGGGAACCAAACCTAGGCTCTCTACAAAAGCAACAAGTGCTCCTAACCCCTGCATTAAACACTCAGGAACACAATGAGGAGTAAAGCCACACACAGGATTCCTCTTGAATTTTCAGTGACATTTTAATGGCTCAGTGTTACAAGGTTACACACAAGACCCCAATAGTTACAGTGTTCATCAGTTAATTCACATCAGTGCAGGTTATTAAATTAAAACAAAACAAGGCCAGTCCTATGAGGGAAACACATTAAACGCTACAGCCTTATAACAAAATTAAATCTAGCAGCTTTAAAATAAATAGTAATAGCCACTCTAACAGTGGCAAGAATCAGCAGGGCAATCTGGTTCAGTAGCAGCACTTGAAAGCTCGTAAGCACAGCAGCCTGCACACGCGGTTGAACCCTCTACACCCGGGGAGAAAAGGAGATTGAAGGCTCGGGTTCCCATCCGAGAGACTATTGCCAGCTTTAGGCCATGGGTGAGAGGGACATGAATATGTCAGGTCAGGCAGAACTGCTCTTCCAAAAGACAAGTGCAGCCCAGAGCCTCCCAGGCCGGGGGCACGTGACCACAGACCTAGGATGCAACTTTGGCTCAGAGCCGATGCAGCAGGAAATGATGGCAAAACTCCCCCACTGTCAGCACTAACGTGACAACCAGGGTATCCTAGGGCAACTCAGTAGAGCAAAAGTGTGCTGTTGGCTTTTTTAATTTACTTATTCCTGGGTGGAGGTCAGAAAACAACCCACAGGTGTCGGCTCTCTCCTTCCACCAGGTGAGTTCCAGGAACCAAATCAGGCTTGTTGGCAAGTGCCTGAATGCCGGGCTGTCGGCCCCACGTGCGGTCGATATACTGACAGTACAGTTGAGAGCAGGGAGGTGGGCATGTTGCATCTTCCTTTGACTATTTCAAGCATTAGTGATTAGCGGTTCTTCTGAACACGTCTTCACAGGGAACCCTGGAGCTTCAGGCTTTACTTTTAATCAGTACAGCCAAACAAAAAGAAACAAAAAAATCAAGCAGCCGACTCAGTAGCCAATAACTGATGTTAGAGGAACAATTACTACTAGATGCTCTTCTAAACCCTGTAGCATTGACCACCTGCCCAGATCAAAGATCACTTCCTAGAAGTTCTGATTCCACCTCCTCCATTGGCCCTCGTGCAACCCAACTTATCCTGTCCCAGAGACTTGCAGCAGGACGCTCCTGTATGGCTGTCACCGACGGCGAATGGGCTTGTAGACACAGAATGCCATGAGGATGACGGTCACCAGCAGGATGCTAAAAATGGTTCCCATCAACACTGCAAAGAGAAAACAGCTTACCTCGTGGAGGCTCCGGGTTCCATAGTTTATTCGTTAAGAGACAGTGCTTTCCCAATGGCTACTTGCATTAAGGGTACTTCCTGCACTACGTGCCGGGAACCAGCCATACCCAGGCACCTACTCAAGTCACCCCACAGATACAGGAAAGTAAATGGGAGCGTTTTTCACAGAGCCCAAGTCCCCAGAAGAACTTGCAATGTGGCATGAGAGGGTGGACAGCGGCAGGTAGGAGTGGGAAGAGGTACCCCTGAGGTAATGTACACGCCGAACTCCTTGTGAGAGACACATCAGGAGGGCAGGGCAATACCAGGGGTCAGCACAGGAAGGACCTTGAGGCCAGAACAAGCCCAGTACGTGCAGCGAGGAGACAAGCAACCCGGAGAGCATGCTGAGAAGCAGGAGGCAAACAGTAACGCCCAAGTGTGCAGGGCCTTTCAGACAGCCAGGGAATGTGGACAGGCTGCTCACTAGCTTGTCTGTGTGTTATGTATGTGTATGGCGCAGGCATGCAGGAGCACAAGCGTATCCTCCTGTACACGTGTATGCACGGGTCTCTTCCTCTACTGCTCCATAACATTTCCGGCTGGGCTGGCTGAGCAGCATGTTCTTTGTCCTGGGCAGCTTTTTATGTGGGTGCTAGGGACTTACACAGGTCCGCAGGCTTGCAGACCAAGCAGTCTTACTGAGGCTTCTTCCAGGCCCAGGCCTCAATAAATATCAACAAAGGCCTTTGGAAGTCTGTAGGCCACACTGATCTGATTAGTTGGGGAAACATCCTTTAGCTTGTGTTCCGAGAAGCACCTCGTTATGGGAGACAACAGAACCAGGAAGCCCAGCTTCACCTTTAAAGCCTGAAGATCTGATAAACAAGCTGGTTCAGGCGTGAGATGAACGCTAGACATGGGCCTTCTCACCAAGGCAGCAGTAACTTAACAGACCCGCTTTGAAACAAACAAACAAACAAAACACAGGGGTCAGACTGATCAAACTCAGATCACTGAGCTTAGTAGCAAGTGCCATTACCCGCTGTGCCATCTTGTAGGCCCAACTAACTACGTGTGTGAGAGAGAGCTAAACATTTATGTGTCCTGTAAGTGTGTGTGCAGGTACCTGCAGAGACCGGAAGAGGGCATCAGGCCCACGGAACTAGAATTGCTGGAAATTATGAGCCACCAGAGTGGGTGCTGGGAACGAAACTCAGGACCTCTGATAGAGCAGGAAGTGCTCTTAACCTTTGAGCCACCTCTCCAGGCCCCAGATGTGTTTTGTTTTTTAAACTTATTTTATGTGTGTACGTTTTGCCTGCTTGTATGTCTTTGTACCACATGGGTGCCTGGTGCCTTTTGAGGCCTCAAGGTGGGGGTGGTCAGATTCTCTGGGACTAGAGTTACAAAAGTTTAAGTTGGTATGTGGGTGCTGGGAATCAAACCCAGGTAGGTGCTCCAAACAAGCGTCTGGTGCTCCTAACTGCGGAGCTGTCTCTCCAGACCCAAACTGTGTTCTTAAGAGTAAAATTCATGCCTAAAATATTCAAGTGGGGCCTACAAGTGATTACTGAGCCTGAGGCTTCAAGGGCCTGGGCTTTAAACTACAAACATAACCAGCCAGTTGCTCTGCTCAGCAGCGGCAAAACACCCTGTCCTCTAATAAGCAAAGGCACATTTCTAAAAGCTCAGCGCCAGCTGTGCCAGCCAGCGCCTGGCTTGACATGACTGTTCTGAGTCCTCCTCTGAAAGACTAACCTGACTCCTTTCCAGCTGGGACCTGCAGAGCCTGTGCCTACCCACTCTCTACCCCATCACACCCTCATGGCCTACTGTACACAAAAATCAACCTTTCTTGGTGAGTGAGGAGGAAAAGAGACAGAAGAAAATGAGGAAGAGGGCAAGCCACAGCTTCAGAAGGCCAGGTGTAATGGTAAGATCTCTATGGGTGCTGGGACCCGAGCTCATCCCTCTACGAGTACAGCCAGGACTGACTCCTGAACAGCTCTCCAGCCTGGTTTCTGTTTTAAAAAGCAGAGTTCCCTGCCACTTTCAGAAGCTGTCTTGAAGATTTTAATTCTTTAAAGCCTCTTCCAAAATGTACGGAAATAGTTTAAGTGAAGCATGAGGCTCTTAACTCCAGTTGTAATCATAGCTTCAGAAGGTTGGAAACTCAAGATTTTTGTCAGCTTGGCCAGGTGTTTGGTTGGCCCTGCTGTTTGTAGATAAGGCATTTAGCTCAGGTAAGACCAAGACTGTGTTTAACAACGCCGGAGCACCCATACTGCAGCAACTCCAAGGCATCCAACACCCACCACTGGCCCCACTGGACAGACAAACAGTCACGGCCACACATGGCCACACACATGCGCGCACAACTTAAAGTCTAAAAGGAAAAAACTCAAAACCCTGCGTTAGGCACACCGTATCATTTGGATTAACACCCACTAGGCGCCCGATCAGCCTCTCTGTCCTTCATCCCTGCACCTCCCTCCCTTGCACAGCACGCCAGTAACTGGACTGATGTTCCACAAAGAACCTTAAGAGACAATTTTACTCCCTCCTGGGGCCACTTCCCACCGTGTTCTGCATCCATGAAGTGGGACAAATGAAAACCCCATTAAAAGGATTCCTTTAAGCTTAACTGTAGATTACCTTCAAAAAGTGTTCGGGTGCGGGGCGTGCAGGTGACCACATGACAAATGAACACCTCAGTTACGATCAAAACGGGCAATACTCAGGATGGCAGGTGTGACTGCATCAGAGGTAAAGGAGAGGAGGCCTCAAAGGTCCTACTGCGCTCAGGTGAGTGCCTGTCGTCATCGTGTCCCACCTGCCCGCCCCAATCTAAAAAAGAATCACTTCGTACTGCTGACGATCCCAGCTCTAAAGGGTGAGGCTGGAAACCTGCTCCAACTTGGTGGAATACCAAATAGGTTCAGTTAGTGGTTAAAATACGGGAGAAAACAAGCCGGTTGAAAGGCAACCCAGAGCGATACCAGCTGCTCACTGACTTCGCAGATACAGAGTTGAACTAATGAGGACGGAAGGGAGGGCTGAAACGAAACAGGCAGATTCCCTCTGAAGTTTGCCCAGCTAAGCACCGGAGCTCCTTTCAAGGGCATGCATTGTATTTAACAGCTTCTCCCCAAAGTTGATTCAAGCCCCCACAAATCTCAAGTACTGGTCACTTCCTACCCGAGTATCCCTGAGTAACATGACTTTACCTCCGGGCTTCACTTTCCTTTTCTGTAGAACAGGGTGGAAAGCCCTACTTTTCTCATTAGCCTACTCCAGTGAGGCCCAAAGGAATACATGTAAACAGCGCTGGGCACAACACCTGGGATGTAGGAAATGCTGAAACTTGTCAATTACAAACGCCGTCGCTGAGAACCGGCCTGTTTAAGAGGAAGAGGGATATCAAGAAATTTAAAAGAATAATAAATGATTACTTTTTATTCAAAAAAAAAGAGGGGAGTGAGGATTGAAGAAATAAAGTAAGACACAAGGGATAATTGAGATGACTGTCAGTAAAAATTGCAGCAGCCTTGAGTTTATTCCACAGCTCCATTTTATAGGCAAAGCAAAACAAGACACATCAATTACAAGGAAGGGGTTCATATAGTCATCAAACTTGTTTTCTTAGATCACTTCTCTATATAGAAGAAATGGTCCACAAACAAGATCACACAAACAAGATCACACAAACAAGTTAAAGGAGCATGGTAAAACATCCTGTTTATCTTTGTCTCAAGGTAAAGGCCAGGGAAAAAACATGTTTTTGACTGAAGACTCTATAATAAAGCAGCTTGGGAAACAAGCAGCTCTTCACAACCTGTCCAGCTCTTTCTCAGAGGAGAAAGTGAGACTATCACAGTGATGTGGTGCCAGAGGATGTAAATAGAAAGAAAGGCAGGGCAGAAGATTGTAATGGTCCAAAACACTGTTGAAAGAAATCTTGGTGGCCAGAAACTCATGACTGAGAGGATTTTTTTCTTTTAGATATAAAATTACATCTTTATTGTAAATCAATCCCTTAATGATATAAATGGAGTTTTTATTCCAACTATGAATACTGAATAATATTTGGAACAAAGAATCAACATCAATTATATTTTTGTTTTAATAACAGAAAAATAAATAATTTTTATGTCAGTTAGAGTTTGATAATGCTATTTTTTTTTCTTTTTTCAATTTTAATTTTTATTTATTCATTTTACATCCTGGTCGTAGCCCCTCTCTCCTCTCCTACTGGTCCCACCTTCTCTCCCTGTTTCCCCTGTTGCCCAGCCTTATTACAAAGAGAAGAGGAGACCTCAACCCCCCCATCACCAGCCACCCAAGCATATCAAGTCACATCTGGACTGAGCACACTCTCGTCCCTATTTAATTATTTTATTAATTACAGTGTATTCACTTTGTATCCCAGGTCTAGCCTCCCCCTCTTCTCCTCCCATGCTCCTCCCCCAGTCCAGTCCACTCCCCTCTTACATACAATTTGACTTGGCTGATAGGCTCAGGCAACAGGTGTTCTATGAGATTCCCATTCCTATTTTCGAGGAGTGCAATCTCACCAGCCATACATGATGCAGACCTGTGCTAATTAAATTTTAGATTCATTTGGTTCTTATATATATGGATAGAATGAACCTCCAAACTCCCCAAAATATTGATAAATTATAGATAAATCACATAGAAATGTATACATCCTTATACAATAGAATGCATGTCATATTTAATCTGTTGTTACAACCCTAAAGGGTTTTAACCAATGGATTGTGAGAGGGCTAGAAAATACCATCAACTACTATGTACTGTAATGGACAGGTTCTGTATCTTTTTCTGTATATTGTGTGGATGTGCATACTATTACTAAACTCCATCACACTGACTATTCAAAAAACTGCAATATTTGCAGACTTACATAAATATTTTGCCTTTCACTTTTGAGTCATAGTTTCACTATGTTGTTCAGGCTGGCCTACAAATCCTGGTTTAACTTTCTTGATTCCTTAAGTAAAATGCTTTACTAAGCCTCCTTCTATTTATACACACACACACACACACACACACACACACACACACACACACACATATATATATATATACATTTTAATTAACATCTAACTACATCACTACCCCCTGCTTCTCTTTCTTCTTCCAACCACTCCCATGCCCCCTTCTCAAACTGATGGCTTCTCTTTCTTCGACTGGTTTGGGGAGTTAAAGGAATTAGTAGAATTCATATGCAGGCAATAAGTGCACAGAACTTTAATGTTAGTGAGCTTCATTAAAGTAGTATATAGGGTCAAATAAGGTAAATCCAAATCTTAGTTATATATTTGGACAGTGAATTTAAGAGCAAACAGTTAAGATGACAATGTTTATATTAAGCATTATGACAATAGACACCAATATGATAATTAAGCTGGAGTCTTATAAGAGTCATTTAGTAATTTTGTGATTTGTGCAAGGTTTATTCCTTCAAAAACTCCTTCTGTGAAGGTCAGAAGTTGTTCAAATTTAGGTAAAAATAAAACAAAAATTTAAGCCATAAAAAAAAAAAAAAAAAAGAGGAAGAGGGATGCAGGATGAGCCCTGCTGCCTAGCCCGAATCCACCGAGCAAGACCCAACTTCCCGCTTCCAGTCCAGCAGGTGCCGCCAGCATACAGGGATCATGCACTGGCTCCCAAGCCTGGGGCTGACAGCAGGAAAAGCAGGTCCGCGAGGACCAGCGGGTCAGAGCAGCTCCCGCGCCCCAGACAAGCTCCCCCACCCGATCCCCGAGCCCGGGATAGGGGCCCCGCGCCCGGGTCTGGCTGCAAACGCGCGACCGCCCCGCTTACCGAGGTTCTGCCCACGCAGCACCGCGTAGGGCCGGCTCCGCTCCGGCGGCACCCCGGGGCTCGGGGCCTCGGCCTGGCCAAGCAGGAGACCGCAGAGCACAGCACACAGCCGCAGCCACCCCGCACGCAGCATCTCTGCAGCCTGCAGCACAGGGACCGTGCAGACGCCGCTTCCGCCCCAAGCCCCGCCCCCAGACACACTCTTTCCGCGGCCGGCCCACTCCGCTCCCGTGGTTGCCATGGAAACTAGACGGCGCGGAGGCGGAGCTGGGGACGCGACACCGTTCTGCCAAAGAGGACTGGTCCGGAGCTTAATACTCCACCCCGGCCCATTTACGCGGGGACCAACATTCTGCCCTTAACACCAACCTTTCTTCTCTGTGGAAGGTTTTGCTTTACAAATCCATCCATGTTCGTTTTAAAATCATCACTATAGTCCGGAGAAACAGAAACCGTATTCCCATTTTAAACACACCCTCTCAAGGAGCCGTATCCGGAACATGTTTTCTAAAATTGAAGCCTTTCCCTCTCTCAAAATAAGCCCACCCTACCCAGCGTCCCGCTTAATATTACCACATTAAGCCTATCACGATTTGACGAATTTAACGCTTATTTTCCTATTAAAAAAAAAGAGAGAGAGAGAGAGAGAGAGAGATAGAAGCAAGAAAGAAGCAAGAATGGAGGGAGGGGATAGCTCGGAGGTTAAGAGCACTGGCTGTTGGTTCTGAGTTTAATTCCAGCAACTACATGGTGGCTCACAACCATCTATAGTGAGATCTGGTGCCCTCTTCTGATGTGCAGACACACATGCAGGCACAATACCATATAAATAATAAATCTTTAAAAAGAGGAGAAGGGAGTGTCAGTTGGGCAATGGTGGCGCGTGCCTTAAATTCCAGCACGCAGAGGCAGGTGGATCTCCACGAGTTCAAGGCCAGCCTGGTCTACAGAGCAAGTTCCAGGGCAGCCAGAGCTACACTGTATATATAGAAAAACAAAAAAAAGCAACCTCAGGGGGGAAAAATACCATCTACCCCAGCATGTAAATTCCCACAAAGATATTGATTTTAGTTTTGCTTACTGTTCTGTCCAGAGACAAGAAGTATAGTATATTATGTTGAACTAATGTTTTCACTGAATGAATGAGGAAACTAAACTTAGTTAAGAACTGGGGCCGGATGTGAGACAGATGAGAACCTGTGCTCCCTCCCCGAATTTTCTCTTTCCCTCCTCTCTTCTTCCCTCTCTTCCCCAATTCCAGCGTCAGATAGTGCAACCTCAGCTACCACTATTCACAACATTATGTCAATTTCCCTGCAGGGATTTCCACCAGCCTAGCAGGGGAACTGTTGTCACCAGTACAAAAGAGAAAGTGCCAAGATGGCTGTGAACACAATTTTCACAAAAGGTCTGCTGTGATTGGTACAAACCCTGAAATGATGATGCGCAACATTTTATGTGAAAGGTTTATTGGATGGAGATGAAGAGAGAGAGAGGAGGAGACAGACATGGTAGGAGGAGAGGTGGGGGCGCCTGGACAGAGAAAGGGGAGAGCAAGAGAGGAACAAAGTGGCAGGGTGGTCCTTGAACCACGCCTACAAGTTGTGACTACCAGGTAGCAGTCACAGGCAGGCGACACATGGTGACACCATAGGTTGCTAGGCAACCCAGAAGCAGGCTGCCTAAATACTAACAAACTCCCCCTTTCCTGGCCGGATAAGCAAGCTATTTGGCTCACTGGGAGACACTTCCTCTGCACTGCCTTCTTTGGTGTCCCAGGCAGACTTGTAAGGCATTTCCTCAACTAGCGATTGATGGGGAAGGGTCCAGCCCATCCTGAGTGCTGCCATCCTTGGGCTAGTGATCCTACTTTCTACAAGTAAGCAGGCTGAGCAGCACCCTCGGTGGCCTCTATATCAGCCGTGCTTGAGTTCCTTCAATAATGAACAGTGATATGGAAGTGTCAGCCAAATAAACTATTTCCTCCCCAAGTTGCTTTGGTCAGTGTTTCATCAGAGCACTAGTAACATCTATCTGTAAGTTCCTAACATAGTGGATTTACAACTAAATATAACCACCAAATGTCCAAGGCTCTAGACTATTTGTTTTTTGAGATTGCTTCCATTGTCCTTTCCCTTCAGCGGAAGCAGAAAATAAACATCTGTATTCTCAGCCCATCCTCCCTTTCACATAATTTACCTCACTGTATTATTCCTCCAGTCACCATGCTGACACGAAACAGTCTTTTATTAGACAACTTTTCTTGAGAATTTGAGATTACTTTTTTTTTTTTTTTTAAGATTTATCCATTTTACACATGAATGCTCTATCTCCACATACATCTGTGTACCAGAAGAGGGCATCAGATCCCAGTATAGATGGTTGAGCCACCATGTGATTGCCGGGAATTGAACTCAGGACCTCTGGAAGAATAGACACTGCTCTGAGCCACTGAGCCATCTCTCTGAGATTTCATTCACATATCTGAGAGCATTTTGTTCTGTGTAACTGGACTGAAAATTCTATCAGGGTTTCAGGACACCAAGTTAAAATTTAATTTCAGATAACTGATATTTAATATATATATTCCTAATAGTAGGGAGCTCAAATATGCACAATGCACAGATATATGTGTGAAAATGTCATAGAGAAACCCATATTTTTTAAAAAGATTTTTTGAGATTTTCAATTTTTTAATTTTATCTAACAGGGTTTTTTTCTGTGTAGCCTTTGTCTGTTGGAGCCCACTCTGTAGACCAGGCTGGCTCAGAATAGATCTTGCCTCTACCTCTCTGGGATTAAAGGCGTTCACCACCAACCGGCTTTCTTTCATTTTATGTACATGGGCATTTTGCATGTTTGTGTGCCTGTGTACCGAAACCTGCAGTGCTCACAGAGGCCAAAAAGGGGCACTGGATCCTCTGGAACTGGAGTTACAGATGGTTGCTGGCCACTGTGGAGATGCTGGGAACTGAACCTGGGTCCTCTGGAAGAGCAGCCAGTGCTCTTAGCCACTGAGCCAACTCTCCAGCTCCCTTATTTTTTCATAAGTGTGTGTGAATGAATGTGATAGTATTGTAGAAAATATAAATTTCTTATGTTTATTATTAATAGCCTAATAATTATTACGGCAGTTATTAACCCACTATCAATCAGTGAAAGACACAGGCACCTATTATATTTAAATGAACCTTGTTTCCCCTGGGGCTGGGCAGATATTACTCCCTAATCTAGCTTGTTAGCTCTCGGCCCCACCTCCCAGGCTGTTTGCTTTGATTACTCCTATCTGGGCTACTTCTCCTCCAGTATCCACATAAAATACTTGCACAAGCTTTCCTCCTGGGCTGCTTGTTCCTCTCCAAGCCGATCTTCAGAGCTCCCTCCTCCCGGCACACACGGCTCTTTACCTCTCCCATGGCGGCTCTGCTTCCTTCTTCTCCTCTCCCTGTCTCTCCATGAATTTCGGCCATGGCCACACACCTAGACACTTCTGCCCTGTCTAGGTATGTGGGCATTTATTCAGCCAATCAGGGATAATTTGCAAAGATTACAAATGTCATCTTGGGATACGTGAGCGTCTGCAGACCTCAGGGGGCAAAATAACAAGCAAATACAAAACACCAGACTGTGCTGTTACAACAGAGGTGCAGTGCCTGTGGAGGCCGCTAGAGAACGCT
Source organism: Psammomys obesus (assembly GCF_907164565.1). Lineage (NCBI taxonomy): Eukaryota > Metazoa > Chordata > Mammalia > Rodentia > Muridae > Psammomys > Psammomys obesus. Next base: position 4,260,837 of record NW_026590062.1, read on the forward strand.
GTGTCTCCCGTCGGAGCTGCTGTGATTGTGATATATCTTCTGGGATCTCTCCCTAGCCCCCAAACCCACTGTCCTTTATACCAACTAAAATTTTTAAAAGTACATCACGAATATCTCATGGAAATCACTCTTATCTATTTGATATTCAAATGTACAATGACATGGACTCTGTTCTCCTTTGAGTTATAGTTGGCCGGATGGAAAGCACTCCTGTCTTCCTACCCATGGGATTCCTGTGTCCTTGCTCCTGGAGCACACATACTATCCAGCGGCCAATAAGCATTTTCCATCCTTTGGCTGCAATGGCAGGTTCAGGACCTAGTGTGTTCGACTAGTGTGTTAGGTTCAGGACCTAGCTGAGTTAGACCAATGAGTTATAGGTAGGCCTCTATCTAAACAACCTTGCCCTGGAACTCACTATGTAGACCAGGCTGATCTCAGATTCATAGAGATCTGCCTGCCTCTGCCTCCGGAGTCCTGGGGTTAAAGGTGTGCACCACTGTGCCCAGCCTATGCAATCATTTTTAAGGCTTAGTTTATTTTGCGTACATGAGTGTTTCGCTTACATGTTCTGCTTACACACTGCATGGGTGCCTGGTGCTGGCGATGGCTAGAAAAAGGTATTTGTTCCTCTAGAGCTGGAATTACAGATAACTGTGAGCCTCCATGAAGGTGCTGGGAACTGAAGCCTGATCCTCTGGAAGAGCAATTAATGTTCTTAAGCATTGAGCCACCTCTCAGCCCCTTTTGTACAATATTGAAATTAGCTGATAATCTCACTTTTGTTATGACGGTGACAATCCATAGTGTAAAATTAATCACTTTAGTTACTTTTAAATACAATTCAGCGGTATTAGGTGCATCAATATGGCCCATTTCCAGAACTCATTCACCACGGCAAACAAACTCATCTGCATTGGCCGGTAACTCCGCTATCTGCCCAGTCCATGTCTTCTAGTGGCCCGTTTTACTTTGGACGCTGCATAGTTATCTACATCCCTATAATGGGTCACTATTGTAGAAATGGTATGTACACTGCCCTATTTGTTACCCTTAGATAACTATTTCGTGGTTTGTAACCATCTTTTAAAACTACCAGAACACGGCCAGGCGGTGGTGGCGCACTCCTTTGATCCCAGCCCTTGGGAGGCAGAGGCAGGCGGGTGTCTGTGAGTTCAAGGCCAGCCTGGTCTACAGAGAGTTCCAGGCTGGTTCTGAGAACCCTTGTTTTGAGAAAAACATAGCAAAACACCTCCCACCACCAAAAAAACAAGGAATCCAGTCACGAAACTTTCCGTGGCCACTGACCACCAAAGAACAGATCTCAGTGTTAGCACAAACGATGAACCCATTCCTCAGTTTAAAGGTCCGCACACTATTTGCCTGACATGAGCAGGGTTTCCTTGGCAAACTCCCAAAGCAAATGATTCCCAGAGCGGGGAATCCCGGGAGCTGCGGGAGGCTTCGGAATCCCTGACGACTCCTGGAGACTCCTACAGGTCTGAGCCCGGAGTCCCGGGTGCACTCAGACTCCACCTCCCTCCGGCGGCGCCGCAGGACAGGACACGCTCCAGGCGGCCATTCTGGCATCAAGGCATCACTGAGTGAGGGGAGACAACGTCCACACACGCCGTGCAGAGCTCACCCGCCGGGCCTGGGAGGACGCTCACCTCGCAGAAGTCCTCGCCGAGAAGCCAGTTGGCGTCGCTCAATGAAAAGCCTAGCCCCCAACATCTCCAGCCGGGGCCCGGAAGGGCGGAGGGCTGTGCCCACCCGTGGGGGTCAGAGTCAGCTTTAGCTTGTTCTCTAGCGCCCCTTCTGGCCGTCGTGAGTGATGCGGGAGAGTGAAAGACACCCTCGCAAAGCAGCTTCGTGGCTCTAGTTTAGAACTTGCGCCCGAACCACTGAGAAGGCTTGAAAGTCATTCGGAGTTTCCTAGAGTCCCGCTCATTTCCTACATGAAGCCCTTTTCCCCTTCATGTCAAATACCACCAATCCTCTGGTCTCTTGTTTACCTGGGCTGGGCGGGAACAAAAGAGAAATCAAAAGGAAAATCAAGTACCTTGAGACGAATGAAAAACCGGAACACCACACATTAAGCTTCTGTAAGGCAGCGAAAGCAGTTTTAAGAGGGAAGTTCTACGGCAATAAACTCAAAAGAAGACAGACTTCAAACAAGCATTTTGCTATCAAATACCTCAGGGTGTTAGGAGAGAACGAAGAAATAGAGCAGCGATAAAGGAAACTGAAAATTGAAACAAGAAACAACGGCTGTGATTGGTGTGAGAGCCAGGCAGATTTCTTAAAAAGTCGACGAGATTGACAAACTCATTGCTACGTTAAGAAGAAAAACAACAACAAAATAAATTATGAAAGACTGCACTGATTTGAAGTCACAGATTGTCACTGTGCTTGAGCTGAGGTGGAGGGGCCTGGACGTGTGTCCCTGTGGCAAGAACGGAGGACCGGCTCACAATCCTGGCGTAACCTTGGCGATGAACTGGTTTGTGAGGATGGCAGACGCATCCTTTCCTCGGCTTGGCCACATTCTCGGATGCTTCCTCAGCAGGCATGGCACGCAGGTTCCTCCTGTCCTTCCATGTCCTGGCTGGCTGCTCCTAGGAAAGAAACGCAGAGAACCCCTCAATCCGTGCTATTCATAGCTCAAGTCTTAAACCAGGCGGATGTGAGATTTTTATCCTCCCTTCATTGTCAAGCTCTTTCACACATCCTTAACCAAGTCAGGCTTTTAATCTAATTATATCAGATAAGAGGCGAACTTCTGGATGGAGATATTCCTCCCGGTGGCATCACCTTGGTAAAATCATTAATCCTCGACAGTGCTCTTTCTTCCATACAAAGATTAAATTGCCACTTTTAGACACAACCTAACATTGACATCACAAGGTCATTTAAACTTGCTTGAGGTTGTTATTTCTACTTCATGCGTACGAGTGTTTCACTGGGATGTATGTTTGTGCATGACTCCCTAGGACCGGAGTTACAGATGGTTGTGAGCCACCTAGTGGATGCCGTCCCAACGCTGGATCAGCACAGCACAGCCAGTTCTCTTAACTGATGAGCCATCTCTAGTGGTTTGACGACTGAGAACGGCCCCATAAGCTCATAGGTTTGAATGTTTGGGCTTCCAGTTGGTGGTTGGGTATGGCCTGGTTGGGGGTGTGTCACTGGAGGTGGGCTGTGGGGTTTCAAAAGCCCAGGCCAGGCCCGCGCCTGGCTCTCTCTCCCCTCACTGACTGTGGATCACAATGTAAGCTCTCTGCTTCTTCTCCAGCACCAAGCGTGCCTGCTTGCCACCATGCTCGCCCGCCACAAGCTCCCTCGCCCCCAATTAACTACTTTGTTTTCAAAGTCGGATTGGTCAATATGGCGTCTCTTCACAGCAACAGAACAGTGACTGGATGGCCATCTCTCCAGCCCACGGGCTCATGTTAGTAAAAGGTCCAGGCTGGGGAGCGGGATTGCTCGTGCTTTCTTGACTCCTGCAGTCGGCGCCTTTCAGTCTCCCATCTGCTGGGATCCTCACCGCTGTTCTCAGCTTTCCAACGATTTGAACGTAATCCTGCTTCTCCCCTTTCAAGTTACCAAAGAGTAAATGGCTTTCTTCTCTTTGCATCTTTTTTTCAACAAATGACATAATTTAGGTCCTTCAACCCTGACGTCCCATGGAATGAGCTCACTCAGAGAACCCAGGCTGGCTTGAGCAAAAGGATTCACAAGGCACCGACTGTCAGGCCAGTGAGTTCACAAGTGCTGGATTACACAGCACAGCTTTGTTGCTACCATTTAGATAGGTGGGCAATCCCTTATCCTACCTGCAAATAGCTTACACATTATCTTTTTAAATGAGAGTACCGATAAGTTCTCCCCCCACCCCACTGCTAGTTTCAATTTTCCTGTCTCAGCCTTCTGAATACTAGGATTATACCACTAAGCATCTCTCACACATACACATGCAAACACTTAGAGTGGGAAATAGTGCTGGCATGTTTTATGTTTCAAAATTGGAAAAACCTCCTTTTTTTAAAATTCTCAACATGTTAATATTATACCCCTTTAACTTTTTTCTAATAAGAAAAATATTCAGAGTTCAGCCTGGCAACGCAGCTCCCCAGGTGGCTAACACAGAAAGACCTCAAGTTCAAGGTGTGCCTGCTGTGTTCAGAGGCGCCCTGGGAACTTAGGGAGACAGACTGCTCGGAACATTAAAGGGAGAAGGCTGCAGGAGATGGCCTACAGTGTGGTGTACAGCGCCTTTCCCCAACGCATACCAAGCCCTAAATTCAATCCCAGTACAAAAACAACAATAAAAACATACAAAACAAAAAGAGGGATTGCCCTTTTTAGCTTGTTTAACTCATTTGAATAAATACAGACTAATATGTCCGGGGTTTAAGTTTTGAAACATGTATTTTTTCAGGACACACTAGGGCCCATGAGACATACCTGTGTGCCGAGCGCATCGGCACCACCACACAGATTCCACAGCGGTCCGTCATGGCTGCCATGGGACGAGGCACACCCGGCTCCCCGGTGCGCATGTCCGTCACGGGTCCGAGCCCTCCACATCCGGACGCTCCAGGGACGCGCTGTCAGGTTAACACCCAGCGTCTTCTGAGATGATAAACTTGCTCGCTCGCTGCTTTGAAGGTGCGTTCACACTCAGTTGTGTGAGCCCAGCATCCTCGGATGAAATGGCTCTAGTTCATATCATGCCTTTTCCTCCTGGGTACTCCCATCAAATTTCTGTCCTTTTTTTTTTTTTGATTACTCGATTTTTTTTTTAATTCTCTCAAATTGGCCGTCATAAGTATTTTCCTAAAGTTAGAAAAACTATACATTTTTTTCTTTTTTAATATTTTTTATGTGCATTGCTGTTTTGCCCCCCTGTACATCTGTGAGGGCCCCAGATCCTTGGAACTGCCATGTGGGTCCTGGGAAAAGCAGCCGGTGATCATAACCACTGAGCCAACTCTCTAGAAGCAAAAACTATGTATTTTTTAAACGTTTTGAAGTTTTAAATTTTTTTCTATATAGAGATTAGCAAAACAAAAACAAACAAACAAAAAAAAAAAAAAAACGTCTGACACTACACTGGGCCCCATAGTTTGTTTTGCCAAGTCTGGTGGCGCTCGCCTGTAATTCCAGCACTGGGGGAGGCAGAGGTAGGAGGATCTCTGTGAGTTCAAGGCCAGCCTGGTCTACAAAGTGAATCCAGGATAGCTAAGGCTACACAGGGAAACCCTGTCAACAAACAAACAAAAACTAGCATGATGCCTTTCACTGGATCTCGAATGACCCATTTAAGGAAGGTTGCTTAGTCCACCCTAAAATGTGTGTCCTGATTGAGACCTATGTCCCTCACAGACAGACAAACACTGCTGCACACGTTCAGCCTGTATTTTAGGGTCAGATCACGGCATTGAGCAGACGGGAACCATGGGTGAACTTCTGTAGGGATGCTGCTGACCTTCTTGCCTTTAGATGGCCAGTGAGGGAAAGGAGCCATACAATTGTTTTGTCTGGTTCCAGCGGTTCTCAACCTGTAGGTCAAAACCCCTTTGGCGGTTGACCGACCCTTTCAAAGGGGTCACATAACAGATATTTACATTATGATTCATAACAGTAGCAAAATTACAGTTATGAAGCAGCAACGAAAAGTTTACGGATGTGGTGAGTACCTGTCTCAGGATAGTCTGTCCTACTGTGAACTCCAAGACTGTGAACTTCAAAAACCTTTTTTGTTGTGCCGTGGCTCAGCCCTTACGTACACCTTTAACCCAAGAGCTTTCTGTTTATTGTAAACAGGTGGTTGTGGTGTGGCTCGGCCATAGCACAATCTTTTGTCCAAGAGCTTTCTGTACACAGGATCTAATAAAGTTAACCCTAGGTCAAGAGGCAGAGCAAGAAGTTGACCCCATTGACAAGGAGTAAAATGAAGGGAGGGACTTTGAGTTGAAGTTAAGAAAGTGTAGGGGAGGAGAAGGGGCTTTTTCCTTCTGGAATGTCTGCTGAGTAGGAAGGTCAGCTGGGTGCTTTCTATGCCTCTCTGGGCTAGCAGGCTTTCACCCCAGCAACTGGCTCCTGAGTCTTTATTGGTGAAATCCAACATTTAGGTTCTTTTTAAAAACAGTACCAGACTACTGTTAGCTCTAAAGACAGCGACAAGAGACAGTGCCCTGAAGGTTTTGGTTTATGGTGGAAAAGGGCCTGGATGGTATTTAAGGAGTGTCCTGTGTGGGGTCACAGGCTATAGCTCTGGTCTGGCTCCTCAAAGATAGCCCACTCTGTGTCTGTTCTGCAGAATCTGAGGTGGAGAGAGAGGCTGGGAGACTGAGTTTTGGTGAAGGCCATGAGCAGGAAGGTGTAGCTGCTGCCTGTTCTCAGCCAGTCTTTGTCCAGATGCTCAGACGGGGCTCAGTTGCCAGCCGACATGGGTACAACTTCATGCCCTGAGGCCCTGAAACTCCAGCTCATGGCCCCATTTAATCAGCACCAACTGCTCCCAAGGTTGTTCATTGTTAAGGCAGTCCTGAAGTGGCAGCGCATTCAGAATATCCCAGGCTCTGAGCCTTTCTGGGGACCCAGACAGAGCCCTGATCTTAGGAGGTTGTTGATTGTCAGTAAGGCTCCATGAGTGGCAGGTGGTGGTGGTGCAGAGCCTGGGGAATGGTGGTCACTTGTCTGGGCTCTCTGCTGAACTTGGCCGGCTGTCACGCCTTCTACTGAGGAGGCATCACTTAGGGGATACTGTAACCTCTGCTGTCAGGAACGGAAACGGAAACCTGGGAGCTCTTCCCCGGGCTCAAGGCACCTTTTCAGAGAGTCTGTTTTCTACTGAAACTTGTGCCCAGGAGGACCTTCTAAAAGCAGGGACACAATTTTTCTGGTTCAGGATTTAGGATACCAAGTAGAGGACTCAGAAACCTAGAAAGTTTGTCACCAGGCAATCAACTGCATGCTGACCAAGACCTGTCAATCATCTTTGTGTTGATCCTGACCAAGTCACTTGAACCCTCTAAATTTCAATTCCCTAAACTGTACAGTTTAGGCTCCATCCCCTGCCTCTGCTCTGAACATGTCTTGGGACTGAAGGGGATCACAGGAAATAACAGATGTTCTCTGAGCCCAACAACACCCATCAAAGGACAAAGAGCAGACTTACATCTTGTGACAAGAGAGAGTCATGTCTGGATCCAACCACTACCCAAGTGTGGTTATTTACATATTTAATGTAAATATGTTTGCTCTATTTTTCATGCATAGTTAATATTAAATATAGTCACTTTCCACCAGCTGCTGGAAAAACCTTTTAGCAGCACACACACCTTAGGACCTCTCCACAGAGGTAGAACTTTGTGGATTACACAGCGCCCCGTAGTCACCCACAGTCACTCCCTTCAGACAGACCCCACACTGCTGGACACACTGGGTCCTTCCCGGACACAACTGCCCACTGAGCCTGTCCTGAAGTCACTGTTGCTCTTGCACTTTGGCGACTGAAGTCAGCGTGTTCTTCCCCCTGGAAGGCATCACGGCAACAGCATGTCCCAAGGTCACCCATTACCACCTGGATGCCGGCCCTTCACTCCTCAAAGCCAGCATGACGGTATCGAGTCCACCGCTCGCCATGCCCCTCCACGAGGCTCTTCAGCGTGCTGTTGTTTCCATCTGGGAAGGCTGTTTCGCTCACTCTCTCTCGTTATCATGGAAGCCAGGCGTATTCCTTTACCCTGGAGCCCAGGAATTTCCCAAGAGCACACTGGCTCGGCACCCCCACCCAGCGCCCAGCATCCTCTCAGGAAATAAGTCCCCAGCAAAGTCTCATTTAGAAAGACTATGAGTGACAGGCTTCCACGTCTGCTTTCTGCTGTTGCTTTGGGTTTCCTGCTGCTGCTCATTTCTCCATCAGATCCCCGGGGTTGCCTTCAGCTTGGGGCGCTTTTCTCAAATCTCCCCACATCTCTCCCTTATGCAGACACTCACCCGTTCACCTTCCTTTTCCCATCAGGAGCACTCCTCATGGAGCATCTCAGAGTCATCACCGAGGTGCTTTCTCAATGTTTGCTCTTCTCTTGATGTCTGTCCATCCATTTCTGAGTTTCTGTCTACCCGTTCTGATTAACGATGCCCTCTCATGGTTTAGATCATTCTCTTAATGAACCTTATTTTGCTGATTTTTTGAAAAAAAAAATCATTTTATTCTTAGGAAAAGCATTTTTCAATGAATGAGACCCATCCAAATGAGAACTATGTTCTGTGGTGTCAATTTTCTGTATTCATTCCTTCTCTTCCCTTTTCCTTCATGCTGCTGTACAGTGTTCACATGCACCAGAGAATAGAATGGTCCGTGACTGAGAGCTGGAGAAACAGGGAACAGTTCATCCAAGGTACTTTAGAAGAGATTTAATCCAGCAACGTAGCTGCTCTGGCAAGGGATCACATCCAAACACCTAGGTCTGTGTGATCCGGCTGGAATACAGTCATGTTCTTTGCACACAACTTTAATATCTCTGGCTGGAATATAGACACACCTATATAGACTCAAACAATGAAGTCTTACTGAGGCCTGGGCAAAAAGATTTGACAGAATGAGTCAGAGATAGGATGCGCCCAACTCTCACAGGAGAACAGACAGGAAAGAGAGGCTGCTGAAGGGCAGCGCAGGAAGAGAGTTGAGTTCTGTTCAGTTCCGTTCAATTCGTGCACTCAGGACAGCCAGTGCAGTTCAATCCATGGAGTTCAGAGGCAGTTTCCCCAGGCAGAGCGATTCAGTCTCTGAATTGCTCTGATCCAGACTCAAAAGCCAAGAGAAGGCAATTTGAATTAGTCAGCTTGAAGAATTGAGTTTGAGCCAGAACAGCTGAATTGAATCAGCCAGCCAGAGTTCAGAAAGAACTAGAAAGGTTGAGTTAATTCAGCACTAAATCTCAGAGGCTGAAAACATTCTAGGCCTAGGTTAGCAGACAGAAGCTGGAAGCTGAAGCCTTCAAGGTCTGGGCTTACAGAAGATTAGTTTGTACTGAGGTTAGAAGCTTCTAGGCCTAGGGAAACGTTCTGGGTTCAGCGCAAGTCCCAATCATCAGAGGAAATAAAACTTTTACAAGTTACAAAGTTCTGGGGGCAGGAGACCTAACTTCCGGACATCTGATGGGGAGTGACACTGCTGTGTGCTGGGACTGGCTGAGAGCGCATTTTAGGAGCTTGTACCACACACACAAGGGAATTATGGGAGCTGGTGAGTGTGTTAATTAGGTGGATAGGGTAGTCATTTCACAGAGTAGATGCAAACCTAAAACTATAAATTTAGTCACTTTTATTCAAATAGAGATGAGAATATTTAAAATTAAGATATTTTTGGTTCAGAAATTTACATCATCTTACGAAAACATCAGCTGAGGATTGATCCACTTTTTATTCATTATAAGCAAAAATGCACTCAGCATTGTCTCAGCTCATCAGAAGCGGTCAACACTTTTCATTCTCTTGCCATAGAAGACATAAAATTTTATGACGTAAGAATAATGTTGATGGAATGTCAGTTTTCTATTTTATGATACAAAAGATGACTATAGCATATGGTTATCAATATGTAAATTTGTTTCCCTGTATCTTGTGTCATGATATGTAAATAAACCATTTTAAAGGAAAAGACTCCTGTTGGGCTTCTGTGGTGCCACTGTGTCTTTACAAAGAGAACTCTGAGTATTCTAGTTGTCATGGACTCAGTCTATCTTGTGTACATGTAACAGACAACCAGAGCCTGGGTCTTATTTCCTAGCTCTAGAATCTGGAAGAGTCTGGTATCAAGGGGCTGGCATGACCAGTCCAGCCCACACTGTCAGTTCTGTGGTGCCTCCAGGCAAGACAGCAGGCTCTGTCTGCCTTCACATCCACCCAACTCCCCAGTGAGGAACCCACAGCCACAACACCCATTTCATGACTGGAGCACCGTCAGAGGGAACCCTCCTGAAACACCCGGGATCTTGGGTTGATGCGCTGCAAATTATGACTCCAACACTTTCACCTCGGGGGACCGTACTCAGCCCACGGCGGCCTCAACGATCCAATCCTGCCGAGGGAGCTAGGAAGCTCTCCCTGAGCGGTGGCTCCAGATTCAGACCACTGTGAGGAACCAGCACCAAAGCCTCCTACCCAGTGACAGGGGGCCCATACAGAGTCCCTGTTTCAGGTCCTGCAGCAACCTATCTCATGAGGCATCCCTTGTCATGACAATTTTGGAATTTTGGCTTCGTTAAAAAATACACCAATATTATAAGACTATGTTTTTGTTTTAATTCCAGGTGTGGGGATACGGTGCTACTGTAGATCAACCACAGCAGCTGACTATGATTTGCCTCATGCTCCAGCAAGGTGCGATTTTGTCAGCTGCAAAGTTTCTGCTACTGTGTGATGTTCGGGATTCTGAGGACTTCCCAGGGGGTGTATAAATGCTAGGGCTGAGAGGCAGGATAGGTTGTTGGTTGCTGTTGGTCACAGTTTAAGTAGTCATGGACAAAGAACAACAAGAAGAAATTAGATACCCTGACAGTGAGGATCAAACTTGCCCCAAGGAGCCCTAATCAGCACAGAGTAGTCTAATGAGAACATCACCCCATTTCTGACCCCTGACTTTCCTCTGTATGCTTTTTTCTTTTATATCTAGTGTTAGGGGGGTGAAAGGGAAGAAGAAAAAGGGTGGAGAAGTGTGGAGAAGACTCCACAAAGTAGCAAAATACCGGCTACAAGTGCTGCTCAACGATCAGCTAGGCAGAACGGGAAATTTGCTTTCAAAGGTTGTAGAGGAGGCGGCAGGGGGGATGAAGAAATGGATATTTTGTTTCAGGACGGCAGCCAAAACTGTACTGAGGCTGCTACCAATGGAATATCTCCCACTTTGCTCCCAGAGGGGATTTTTCTGTTGTTTTTTTTTTTTCTTTTTCTTCCTATATTCTGTTTCAAAAAAGGCTATGATTTCATATGGGGTACAATCACCTTATGTGAAACAAATTCTAAATAAATGAGCTGCCCAAAATAGAATAACTCCCCTGGAACGGAAGGGAAGGGTAACAACTCTTATAGAAGCTGGTCCGCCGTTGCACCGGCTAACAGGGTGGAGGGAAGAAGCCAAGAAAATGGAACAGCAACATAGAGTGAGGGGAATGAATATAGTTAAAGATCAGCTGCTGGATAAAGGACGCTACTCTGATATGCAAGAACAGATTCAGTTTGATGGAGCAGAGAACGATGTTGCTTAGCAGCTTTAAGAGCATGGGACAAAGTTGTGAATTCCAGAAGCAGTCTGCCTCCTCATATAAGGCTCTGGCAAACCTTCACAGACTTATTTATTTATTTATTTTACAAAGATTAGCTTCGGCTGTGAAAAAAAAAAAAGCATTGTCACTTGATAGAGAACATAGTATATGAAAATGAGACTACCAAATGGAAAAAAAAAAGTTGTTAGACCATGAAAGATGTGGGCAGCACCTACAGATGAGTGGATAAGGGATGGGACAGACATTGGTTCTAACATGTACCGTGTTAATATCATAGGTCAAGCTAGAGCTAGAGGTCTCTGATATCAAAATGCCTGGTGCTTCAATTGTAAGAAATATGGTCGGGGGCTGCAGAGATGGCTCAGAGGTTGAGAGCATTGACTGCTCTTCCAAAGGTCCTGAGTTCAATTTCCAGCAACCGCGCGGTGGCTCACAACCATCTATAATAAGATCTGGTGCCCTCTTCTGGCGTGCAGGTGTACATGCAGGCAGAATACTGTATAAATAATAAATAGATCTTTTTTTTAAAAAAAAAAAAAAAAGAAGAAGAAGGGAATATGGTCACTTGCAAAGGGACTGCTGACCAAGCTACTTGAATGTCTTGGATCTCAAAATGCCTGGCGCTTTAATCGTGGGGAACGTGGCCATTTTTGCAACAAAATTGGGAACAAATAATCTCCGAGGGCGATTAGTTTTCCAAATATAAACCAGGTCAGAGGCCGAGGCTTCCTGAGGTGTGTGGCAAGGACTGCCACTGAGTGTACACCAGTGAGTGTGGGTCCAAAAAACCATCCAGAACAATTTATTGCCATGGGGAAATGGCCTTGGAGGCCTGGCTCAAGACCCCACAGCAAAAAATTATGAGCCATCTCAGAGGAGCTGAAAATCACCATTGTGCGTGTGTGTGTGTGTGTGTGTGTGTGTATTTTAACTGTGAAATTAACTTAACCTGTATACTATAAAGATGTGTTAACATCAGGATAAACAGCCACAAAAATTTTGCATGGGGAACACAGATTTGCTTATATTTCCAGAGGAAATGAAAAGTTGTGGATACCGTCAAAACTGATAAGATTAGAATCGAGCAGGAGAGGGTTCCTGAAAACCTTGGCCACTGATCCAGAAAAGCTTTCAGTTCATTGAAATGTCTCCTTGTAATTTCCCACTATGCAGAGCAGAAGTAATAGCTTAAAACAGAAAAGGGGAAATTTAGCGACAATTTTGGAATTTTGGCTTCCTTACAACACACAGCAGTATTATTACAATATGTTTTCATTTTACCCCCAGGTGTGGGGACGTGGGACGGCTTCACAGCAGCTGACTGGGGTTTGCCTTGTACTCCAGCAGAGCTGTGCTTTCGCCAGCTGCAAATAACTTCTGCAGCCACATGATGTTTGGAATTCTTAAGCCTTTTCAGAGGGTGTATAAATTCGAGGGCTGAGGGTGGGGCTGGGAGGAGAGAAGAGGGGGCTGACATTGGGCTCTTAAGTGATGAAATATGAGAAAAATAAATAAATACTAGGGCACCTGAAAGGCAGGGTTTGTTGCAGTTGGTTGTGGCTTGTTGGTGGTCATGCACAAAGAAGAAACAGCAACAAAAATAATTTAGATATCCTGAGGGTGAAGATCAAACTTTACCCAAGAAGCTTGATGCCCCCTAAGCAGCAGGAAGCAGTCTAATATTAACACCACCCCTTGACTTTATTCAAGGAGCTCTTTCTTTTTCTCTCTATTCTTTTTTCTCTCATATCTGGTGTTAGGGAGTTGAAAGGGAAGAAGACAGCGGTTGGAGAAGGGTGGAAGAAAGAAGAACTCACAAAGTAGCAAAATGCTGGTGACAGTCCATGAGGTGGTACATGAGACCCCAAAAGATTAAAAATAATCAGCTATTATTAATATTTAAGGCCTGAACTAGGTGGGTGGAGAAGTCCATCAATGTCCTGAGGAGAAGAACCCACCTTACTGCATTCTTTCCCCACTCACTAGAGATACAGTTGCTAGGAAACTGGCCCATCCCCCTAGGGAGGGACACCAGATCATTAATGGTTTGGGGACCTTTCTATAGCCAATCAATTCAAAATGTAGCATTTTGACCAATAGATGCTTGCCAGGCAGGAATCGCCTCTGCCTTGGGCATGCTGGGAGGGACCGGAATCTTTTAAATCACCCAACTAGCCTCAGCAAGAGGCTCTCAGCTCTCACCACTATGGTGGTTGGGGGGTGTGAGACCAAGCTGCAGCTTGTAATGATTTATAATAAAAAGAATCTCATGAAAAAAAAAAGAACCTCATGTATTTACAGTAGAGTCTATTTATTCCTGATCTTTTGGGGTTCGCGAACTGGGCAGAACATTTTGGGGGCTTGTCCAGGATTCCGAGACTCCAGGAACCTGACCCAGAGGTTCTTATGCTGGCAGTAAGTGTCTAAATGTCTCTGCAATGTCTGTGTGTGCTGTACTTTCTGTCCTCTATTCTGAAAATTCCTCGGGGCTCGAGGTGTCAGTGTCTGGGTAGCAAGTCGTGATCACGGCAGACATACTGGTGGTCACAGCTGCAGAAGTTCAGGGGAACGCCTCTAGCTTCATCAGTATTTTGGAGGGTAATCTGTCTAGCTTGTTTTGTTTGTGTGTGTCTGTTGGGAGTGAAATTGTTAGACCTTTGCCAGACACACTTCCAACATGGCGGAGCATGGTGACCTTGTACCTCTGGCTCTGGAAAGGCTAGGGTAGAGCATAGCCACCTCACCACACTGTAAGCTCTGGAAGGCCTGCTCTCACAGGCCCAGACTGCCCGCCCGGTCCCAGGGCCCATGCCTCCTGCACCCATTGGGGTGTAGCAGCAGAAGAAATCAGTTTTAGCCTCTTTGAGGTGGATGTTGTGCCTATGTCAGAGGACTCAGTTTTGGCCCCGGGAAATTAGCCTGGGTACAAGCCAGGACTTTGGTTCACTTTTCCCATAGCTTCATTTCTGTGAGTGTGATTCGTTGTCGGTGGTGACTGTTCTCATTTCTTAAGACGGGACTTGGACTGATGACATTACGGAACAGACTTCCAGTAACTTTCCCTGTTTCTCCCATCTCCACCTGCACTCCATGCTCCTGCCAGCAGCGGACCAGCCAGCAGCGGACCAGCGAGCAGCATGCACTCCAGGTTGAAAAAAAAAACAAAACGGAGACGTGAATGAAATTGTCAGATTGCTTTTGGCCAGCTGGTGAGTGTTTTTTGTCTCAGTGTCTCTGTGCAGTATTTGTTTGTGTCTACCTTCCGTTTTCTGTTCTGAAAGGCCTCTAGGTGTCTGTAGGAGCAGCAGGACGTGACTGAGTAGACACACTTGAGAGTCACAGCCGTTGGGCTCAAGAGGAAAAGTCCCTGGGCTTGGGGTGGATGAGGAATCCCACCTGTCAGTTTTGGTGGATGAGGAACCCCACCATCGGTTTTACATGGAGTAAGAACAGTTTTGTCTGTTTCAATATATGTATGGCCATCATATGTTTGTCTTTGACTGATTTTAAATGGTTAATGCGCTCTGTAGGTCATGGTTATAGATTAAGAGTTATTGGGTATGTTTAAAGGTTAAATTCAGACACTTGTTCAAAACATATATTTTTGTGCACATGTGTTTATAAGGTCTATAAACACATACTTAAATATCAACAATGTAGGTTGCCACGTGGTTTGTGATGTGCCTCCCCACCATCTTGAGATTGCCATGTGTGCTGTGATGTAACCGCCATCTTGAGATTGTCACCTGATGTAAGTCAGAAGAAAAAAAAAGGATTACAGAACCTCCTAGTCAAATAATTAGTTTCCTTTCAGACTAAAAAAGATAACTTTTATTTTAAATTGGTATTGGTTTTAGAGTTTGAATTGTTTGCACTGGTAAATTCTGGTTTTACAATCTGGTTTTGATCTTTAAAATTATGGTTATGCTTTGTGACTTCTCTCCTACAAAAGGGGCACTTTATTTTGATATTGCAAAAACAGGTTTTAAAAAAATGTTTAAATGTTTAATGCTATAAAACATTTAAAGTTTATCAGGCATTTTAGACAATGATCTTGGGTAGCCTAAAAAAATTTTGAAACAGTTTCTTGATCCTTTGGGAGAGAACAAAAAACTTCGCTTTTTATTAATTTTACTAAATGAAACCAAGCCATATGGTTTGAGCTAATTGAGAAAATTGCAGTTTTTACAGTGTATCTTGTGGAGAGCTGTTTGTTAAGCTGCTTTGTTTATCGGAAAACATGTTTCCACCCTGGTCTTCACCTTGCAGACAGAGAAAAGAGGAAGTTTCACCAAATTCCTTAAAACTTGTTCTAAGTTCTTTAGAGTTTATGTAACCTTGGACCACTTCCCCTACACGGAAGTAATTTTAGAAAAAGAGTTTAGCAGTTTCAGAACTTCTTTTTCTATTAATATGACTTGTTTTTGCTTTGCCTATAAAAACAAATCACAGATGCTGGGCTCCAGCAGGATCATGTCAGGATGAAAGGATTTTGATGAGAGTTTTTATGTTTTCTAGAAAGCAAGAGAGAGAGAGAGCAAGAGATATTAAAGAAAATAATAGCTTGTCTAAAGTAAGAATGTCTGGTTAAGCCAGAAGAACGAAGCTAGGAACCTGAAGGTACATAGAATGTTGCAAAAGGTTAGTGTATGTATAAATAACCAGAGGGTAAATATGATTTGAGAAAGAACTGTATTTAAAAATATGTTGTATTTCATTTAAAAGGCTGGTGATTCTTCATTGCAAAATGTTTTCTTATGCTCTTTTAAGGGGGAAGAATTCTGGCTGATAGGTTTGTTGTGGCCAGAATAGTTCATACAGTTTAAAATTGTTCTGTACTGTTCTGTTATAAGTTGGTTCTAAAACTTATTTGATCACAATGTTAAAACTTTAGGTTATGGAAAAATTGTAAATGTTTCACAGAACTTGCTCTATCTTGGGAGATAACACATGGCTAGCCCCTTTGATGGTTCAGGGATAGAGAGGGTGGAGCTGTAGTTTTGCTGCCATCTTTGTTTAGGGCTTCCAGCTGAGTTCAGTTACACGTGGCCAGCCGCCATTTTGGTTCAGAGATAAAGAGGGTGGAGCCATGAGTTTGCTACCATCTTTGTTTAGGTCTCTCAGTTATGTTCAGTCCTCTGATTAGTGCTCAGTACATTTGTCCTTTAAGCTTTTGCTGTTCAATTTTAGCGCAAGCGGTAGGATCAGCAAGATTTGCTAGCCCCTCTATAAACTGTATCTGATTAAAAGGTTTGCTTTAATTTTAGTGCAGAAAGAGCAGATTTAAAGTTATGCTAACAACTGCAGTTGGTTAAGATGTTGAGTTTTACCTAGTGTCTTTGTTTAGGTTTTTTAAGGTTAAGCCTAGGATGGGTAACTATAAAGTTTGCCAATGTAGATCTACTTAAAATATATAGTTCTAAAACACGCATCTAAGAAATATGCCAGAACTAGAGAGTATAGCATTCTGTTTTATAGGACACAGTTTAGAGCAGATGATAAAGGTAGACAAAGAGCAACTCAAGACATGCTGACCCTCAAGCTTGTCAGAGATCTGATGAATATGGCACTATAACATGTGTAAGTTTATTATGACAGAAAGTCCCAAAATCCTGGCAGTAGCTCCCCCAATGTCTCTAAGAAGATCTGGGCACAATGACAGATGACTGCGACTCTGGACTGTGGTATGTTAACCACTGGGCGATCCTGCCTCAACTGGCCCACTGCTAGGGCCCAGCCTAAACTGTGGACAAAGCCGCGGACACCTGGAGAGCCATTGTTCACATTGCGAGAGGCAAGGTGAGGTCAATCTCTCGTGTTCCTCTTTCCACAGAAGCAGTCTTTCATTTGTGCCTAGCTGGACCGCCTCTTCCCATGATGCCAGGAGACCCCAGGAGCCAGGGACACTGCCTAGGTGATGGTCTAACTAGTCATCTCTGTCATTTTGATTGGCACATGGATTGGTATATTTATTTAGCTTATACTTTATCCTTCTCAGGTCTCTGATCACCTTGATGGCTATGCTAAGCTAATGGTTGCTTTGCAGCTAGAGAGCAGACAATTAGATCCACTGTTAGCTCATTGAGCAGTTCATTAATTAGTTAGAACTACTAGGTACTAGATCTCTTATTTAGAAAGGAAAACAGGTTTGCCTTGCTCACAGGATTCATGTCAGTTGCCTGTGTCTTAAGATATATAGCTGGATAAAAAAAAAATATGGAGCTTATGTAGGGTATGAAGATATAGGAGTTTAGGTTGTGAAAATCTAGAGAGTGTTATTTGGTCTGAAAAAATGTTTCAGGGTTGACAAATGCAAGAAAGATTAATGAGTCTAAGTAGGTGTTTTAAGGTATATAAATATGTTATAAAAATATAAAAAATAATTTAAAGCATATCAAAAATGGAAGATACTTTAGATTTCTCCCCCCTCTTTGCTACTGTTGTGCTTATAAGATTTCAGAAGTTCAGAGTTTTGGCATTGATCAATAGAGTTCTGATAAGTTGATGGAGCATTGACTGCTTATTATTCAGTCACCAGTTTGAGATTTTAATTTCCTTTGGTTGTCTTCTGGAGCTAGATTTAAAGGTGCTTCTCGTCATGTTAAAAACATTTGTTTAATGTGTATATCTGACCCAAAAGCCATAGCCATTACTATAGTCGTTGGTATAATGTTTTTTTTAATGTATACACCTTACCCTTGTTCATTCAAATACTGATTTCTCCTCCACCCCACCCCCAACTCTCTGGTTTCAATCCGGATATTGCATTGCGATACTCATTCTAAGCATCCTGCCTCAACTCTTGTTTAAACAGGACAAAATAAAGCAACTGGACACAATGTTGAGCAGGGAGGAGCCAGAGGACAGGAAAGAGTGGGAGGAGAAGGGGCGAGAGGAGAGCTAGGAGAGCAAAGCTGGAGGAGGTCTTGGAGGACATGGAACATGAACCAGACTTAAGATTTTACAAAAAGCAAATATAATGTGGGAAATCTAAATGTTAGGAAACTGAGGGCTTGGAGGTTTAGGAGGGAGTAAATATTGTGTTCTAAGTTAACTAAAAACCCAGTCTCTGTGTGGTGATTTGGTTATACAGCTGCTGAGGATTAACAGCAGCATTACTAGAAGATAAACCAATAGTAAATATTAATAACTTCTTACAACATATAGTATTCTTAATATCTGCCATTCTTGAGGTAGACAGGATTTAGGAATAACTTAAACATATTCCTTCTAGCTGCTTTGTTAAGGAAAGTCGAAGCATCCAGGGTTTAGCAATAAATCCATGAATGTATTTTCACCTAACTTTCCAGTGTGGTCATGGATATGGGGTAAAAGTAGATGCTGAGTGTACGAAAAATGGCCAAGCTCCATTGGTGGCTGATTACCAACAGCTATGCCCACAGAAAAAGTGTTAGAGTTCCAGACTGTGAACACTTAAATTGTTTATAAAGGTTATAAAACAGCTGATACTCATTCAGTGGGATGCAGTTTTACCTGTTACTCTCAGAATGTTGTTATATTAGATTTGCTGATATATTACTTTTCTGAGTTTTTTTTAAATCAAAAACTCATGTGATCTGGATCTAGCATAGCTCAAATGGATCCCAGAGGAGTTTTTTCCTGGTCTTGGGATTCCTCACTCTTTCTATTTAATAGTCAAATTTTAACTTCTGTCTCCAGTCTAAATTTGTCTCAGCAGATTTTCACCTGCTTGACTTTGTTCCGGGATCAGCTATGGACTGTAAGCTGAAATCTGGACTTCCTGGAAACTGACGTGACTGCTCCCTGCCTCTTTGGGTGGATCAACTAACCAGATGCTTGGGACTGCCCCATTGCCCAGCCTTCGACTGGCATTTCAGCCTTCCTAGCCCCTGATGGCAACAGCCCTATTGTCCGCACTGAAGAAGATTCAGAAGACAAGACCCTCGGCCCAAAATCCCACCTAGCAGGCTGAAATGCTAAGTCAAAAGGGGCTCCCTGATATTAGCTATTATCTTGGGCATCTGCTTAGCTGAAATGGGAACTAGTATTGCAGCAACTGGAATAAAAGCCTAGAGAGACACTTAAAAAAAAAAAAGATGATAGTTCTCCTTGGCTTACTGCCTCTATATCCACCCTTGAAGGGACCCCTACTCATTTTGATTTTTATGTTTGGGCCTTGTATTTTAAATTGCTTGATGGCTCTCATGAAAAAAAATATTTGGGAGCAATACACTAATGGTACTCAGATCCCATTGTAAAAAGGTAAATCTATAGAATACAAGGGGGCATATCTGGAAGACCCATGATCATGCGAAAGGAGGGAATGAGAGATCAAAAGATTAAAAATCAACAGCTAGTAGCTATTATTAATAGGCCTGAACTAGGTGGGTGGAGAAGTCCATCAATATCCTGAGGGGAAGAACCCACCTTTACTGCATTCTTTCCCCCCTCACTAGAGATACAGTTGCTAGGAAACTGGCCCATCCCCCTAGAGAGGGACACCAGATCATTAATGGTTTGGGGACCTTTCTATAGCCAATCAATTCAAAATGTAGCATTTTGACAAATAGATGCTTGCCAGGCAGGAATCGCCTCTGCCTTGGGCATGCTGGGAGGGACCGGAATCTTAAATCACCCAACTAGCCTCAGCACGAGGCTCTCAGCTTTCGTCACTATGGCGGTTGGGGGGTGTGAGCTCAAACTACAGCTTGTAGTGATTTATAATAAGAACCTCATGTATTTACAGCAGAGTATTTATTCCTGGTCTTTTGGGGTTCACGAACTGGTCAGAACAGTGCCCATAACTAACAGCAGCATGAGTTCGTACCCAGTGGTCATGCCAGGGCTCAGGATGGAGGCTGAGGAAGAGGAGTTCTCTCCAGAGTACAACTCTTAAACCTGAGAGGCCAGAGAGATCTATTCCAGGGACTGACTGGAAATGGAAACATGAAGTAGAAACAGGGTTATTAGAAATGGCATAAAGCATTTAGTGGCCCAGGCAGGGCACAGCTAATACACGGATGAGCCTAATCGATCTTGCGTCAATCGGGATTTTGTGAGCCTGCAGAGAGCTGCGGAGAGGGCTGGGGAGAGAGAAGGGGTTTCAATGTCTTAAAATGACGTGTCTCATTAACTGTTCGTGCTCCAGAAGGATGTGAAGCGGGAATTTGAAGCTCACTTCTTCCCACCAGGAGCACCTGCTGAGAGAATCACTACTTATTCCCAGAACAACCTGAGCACAGTGGCACTCACCGGAAACAGCCTGGGACTAGAGCATCCACAGAGAGTTCTGTGAGAGCCCGAGGTTTTCTGGCTTTAGGCTAGACACCTAGGCAGGAACACGCAGGCTCATGGGGCTGGTGTTTCCTTCCCAGCCTGCCCTGGTCCACAGCTCCGCTGCCTCAGCATCTGGGTGGTGTCCTCTGTCTTGGTCTCAGTGCCCACCCTGCCCCTGCAGTGGCTTCTCAGGGTGAGGGCAGGCCACCCAGGCACTGTCCCCAAGGCCGAGGCCACCTGAAGGAGCTGCTCACCAGCAGCTGCCCTCTGCAGG
This sequence comes from Psammomys obesus, assembly GCF_907164565.1. NCBI lineage: Eukaryota > Metazoa > Chordata > Mammalia > Rodentia > Muridae > Psammomys > Psammomys obesus. The sequence continues at coordinate 4,281,666 of NW_026590062.1, forward strand.
GAACACTGCTCCTGGACGGTGCTGACGGTTCTGGAGCAGGAACAGGGCCCAGTCCTGCTCGAGCTCAGCACCCTCAAGGAGATCCCCTCCACCCGCCAAAGCCCAGAGGGAAGATCCACAGCCTTCAGGCACTCCAGTTCCCCTAGCCTCTCACTCCAGCAAAACGCACGTGCAAGTGTGTGTGTGTGTGTGTGTGTGTGTGTGTGTGTGCGCACGCACATGCATGTATGCGGTCGCACTTGTGTTTACTCAGAAATCTGTTACATGGGCCTGGACAGTACGTTCTGTGTCCACCCACCATGTCTTTGCACACACATTCCAAACATTTGTTCCATCCACGGGCCACGCAGTGCCAAGCTCAAAGACGAAGGTGAAAGAGAGGTAGAAGTCAGTTCTTTACACCAAACTTCAACTATCTGCCCATGTGCTGGCCACCCTTTTGTCCTTCCGGCCTGCCCAGGCCCTAGGGTACAAGGACCCGGAAAAAGAGCTAGCTGCCCTGAGCGTGCTTGTTGGACTCTAGCGTCCCTTGGGTGGCTGCAACCCCGTGGCTGCCCCTGTTCCAGGTTGTAGGACATCTCAAGGATCCAGTGACATTGCATGGTTCGTTAGTGTGGTTTCTAGACACCACACTCCATGACCCAGCGCCCTGGATTCCCTTCTGGGTCCCTGGGGAATTCGGCAGCCCCTCCCCCATCAGTGAGCCCTCCTCACAACCCAGTGCACTCTTTACTGGCCTTATCACCTCTGGTAGAGGCGAGAGAGTTTGTAGGTTTGTACTGTGCACACCCGGTGTGTCAAAGACCCTTGCATAAAGGCGGCTGCATCAGAGTCCGGGAAACCTGGGAGGGACAGAAAGAGGTGCCAGGCAGGCGAGCGCCACCAACAGGGCAGCAAGCAGAGAAGTTCGAGTTCAATAGGGGATGCCGCTCAGTGCCTACAGCCCCGGGCGGGGCTCTGTGACAGAGCTCCTCGACAGCTCTAACCAGAGTTCCAGCCCCATCCCGAGCCCTGGACCCCAGGGCACTACCATCCAGAGTCACACAAATCCACCCAAGGCTTCCTGCCACTTCAAAGAAAGGAGGAGCCTAATCCCTGCCCACGCTGCCACCCAGTGTCCTCTAGGAAGAAAGGCAGGACACCCGGGTTTCTCTGCTGTCAGACACTAGCAGACACCATCATATGTTTAGTACAAGAGAGAAAGGTCTAAGGATGAAAACGAGAGATTTCTATGCTCACACATGGTGAGGAGATTCTGTCTCTTGCCTGGGTCTCAGAGTCACCACCCCAGACCAGACATGCCAGTCCCCATTGTCACATGCTTTCCTGCTGCCCCCTCTGCCTGCCCAGGCTCTCGTGCTACCTCTCCAGGGCCAGCATACGCATAGCAGAGAGCTGGAGGGAGCGGGATGCCCACGGCAGGAGCCCTGCATCCTAAAGCTGCTGTATCCCTTGGCTGGAAGCAAGCATGGCCGCCGGCCCTCTCCTTGCCTCCCACAGCCCCTTCCAGCCCATCTGCATGCTCCCTGCCCTCAGGCTGCTCAATCTGCTCCTAGTAAGGCCCGCCTCACAGGACCCACCCCGGGCTCCCCGCCCTTAGCTGCCTCCCCGCCCTCTCTGCAGGGAAGGACCAAGACACTTGGCATCTCAGGGCCTCAGCCACAGCATATGTCCCAGTGTCCCTTCCACACGAAAGTAGTAGCACCTGACCCCCTTCTGTGTACTCTCTCCTCTCAGAGTCCTCCAACTCACATCATAATGATGCTCTCCCTGGCCAGCATACTGCTGTCCCCGCCCAGCCTCAGGCCCAGCCTCATATCAGCACGTGTTGCCATCAAACATCAAACCCATCAAACCACTTCCAGTCATAACAGCGGCCCTTTCCTTCGGGTAAAATGGAGGCTTGGTTCCCACAACCCTTCTTGGTTCTTAGAGCTACGGTTCCCTCAGCAGTAAAGGTTTGTTAGAGCCTTCAAAACTCAGCTTAAGAGTCAGCCTGCTCCAACGGGGTCCTGCGTATCTCTCTGTCATTCTCAGCCTGTCCCGCTTCTCAAAACTGTGTGCATGTGGATTGTAGCTAAGGGCAGTCTGTCCTGACAAGCGGCCCACGCAGGCATCAGCCGTGTGGGGTCTCCCCTCCCCTTTCGAAAATCTCTTTAGATGGAGTGGCTCAAATGAACCAGTTACAAGTCAGAGACTAGCACCGTGAAGCAAACAGCAATAAGACCTAGCCACATGCTGTGTACAAAAAAGCCGCCTTTCAACATGAAAACACAAGCGAAAGGGAAAGGGGTGGACAAAGGCGCCTGCTTTGCTCACACAAACCAAAAGTAGGCTGAGCAGTTGCAAGCCCATCCAACAAAGCAGCCATCACAGGGAGGAAAATGATCGTGAGCAGCTTCCCCTTTGGCTCAGTATGTCAGTCCTCAAAGTCATACAGTCCCCGGCATCCACACCCGGGGTTCCCTGCCCTGAGAGTCTCACAGCGCAGGCGGCAAAACAGGTAGATCTGAAGCAGAAATGGGCAAATTCTCTATTCCAGCTGGACGCTCGGCCCCGCCCCCTTACGGGCACGCGCAGTAGACAGAGGCAGCAGCAGCTCACAGGCAGGCGAAGCCTCACCCGTCCCCTGCAGCCCGGCAGCGTCCGCATCGCTGCAGCGAGCAACAGGAGATCTACATCAAGAGCCCCTGCGACATCCCCAGGAGAGCCCGTGGGGTTAGCGCCGCCCGGACCCAGCGCGTCTGTGAAAGCAGCACAGACACACAAAGCATATTCTCAGCGCAAAATGCTAAGCGCAGACAGCCAGAAAGCCCACACACATTGTGTGATTCCACAGGACATAAAAACTGTGGATTCAAAACTTAAAGAGTTTGCAAACGGCATGTGAAATACAGAGCGGGTCAGCCCATGGGACCAGAGCTGAGAGCACGCCTGGCCTGCGCACTCGGGAACGGGGAAAGACCCAAACCACTAACTCCAGCCTCTGCCTCAGGAAACTAGTTCAAGAGATGGAGGGGGAAGCCGCAAGGCCCGGCTGCCCCTGCCTCGAAAGCCCCTCTGTCTCCTCGGCCACATTCTATTGACCTCTCTTGATTCGTGGAGGAAGGCAACCACTGTGAGAAAATTTGGAGGTGCCTGGAAATATCTGGGAAAGCATCATCTTCCATTTCTCAGGACACAGCGGAGTGCCAGGCGCCATGCTGACACTGGCCACTGGCAAGCTCAGTGAATCACATCAGCCTGTCCCCACTGGTTTCCTTCTTTCCAAAACGCTTTCCACCCACACCTTGGGCGCTGTCTCTAGAACAGTGTAATCACGGTACTGTCTGTGTTTGTGATACTGTTCCGTTTTCCTGCTATTCTATCCAGGGGCCACTTGTAGCTAAGGAGAGCTTGAACTGCGGGCGGGCGGCTGAGGAACTGAACTGTAGTTTACCCCCTACGTGGACCATGGTGTCGTTTTTATTACTTGCACACATTGTAGGATATTTGATCACACTGTGAACCCCAAGATTGGCTTATTTACTGCTAAAGCCTGTTTTTAGTTGTGGTGTGGCTCAGCCTTAGCGCACACCCTTGATCTAAGAGCTTTCTGCTTAAGTATTGTAAACAGGATTAAATTAAATCAACCTTAGGTCCGAAGGCGAAACAAACTAACTTCCAGCTGACAGGAAGTGAACATAAGATTATAAAGAGAAAAAAAAAACACAACAACATAGAGAGTAAGAGGAAGTCAGGATGGAAAGGGGGACACACAGGAAGTAGAAGGGCAGGACGCTCAGTTTGAAGGAGGTTTTTGAGAGGACATGGGAGGAGAAGGCAGTCAGCTGAGGAGGTCAGCTGGGGGTTTTCTCTGACTCTCTGAGCTAGCAGGCTTTCACCCCAGCATCTGGCTCCCGAATCTTTATTGATAAAACCAAACGGCTGAGATTGTGTTAAAAAACAATACGCACACAGAGAAAACACGAGACTGCACAACTGAAAAAAATGTCACTCTGTCACTTCCCCTCCCAGGAGCAAGCTTGTCATGATGAGACTGTCCCATACATCCCGATCTGGAGGGCATTGCCCAGAGGCACTTGATGGGAATTTGCTGTAACAAAATGCTAGTGAGAACTGCAAGACCAAGGGCCCCAGTGAGGAGCACTCAGCAGTCAGTGGAGGAGATGGGCTCAAAGTGACAGCCGGAGCTCACAGGGGACAGCGTGGGGTAGGGAGGGCGGTCAGGCTTGTAGCTAGCCTGTCTGGATCCTCACCCGAGTTCAGTCACAGCTCTCTACACAGCGACTGTGTCTGTGCTCCTCCCCAGGAGAGAACAGGCAGGATGGAGGCGTCCTGGCTAAACCGAGAACTACGTGGTACAGACATCTGATTTCGAGGGGATGGAGTGGCTTCCTGCTCCGTTCCTTCTCCAGCTACCATGGCATGTTGGACACTTTGCTTTGTGGGAGGTGGGAAGAGGCAGAGACTGGGATCCAGGCCTTGTCTTCTGACCCAGACTGGAAGACATAGGTCAGCAGGGACAGACCCAGGTTCAGGACAAACTCAGAGACCACAGAGTGAGGTATCCACAGGACTGGCGTAGGGATCACTTTCTATTTTTCCATCTGCCCCTATCAGCCAGCTGTCAGCCAGCCTTTGGGCGGGCTCCATTAACCATGTGCTGTTTGGCCTAGAAACACGTTTAAGCTAGACCGTGTGACATGATTCCCCCAGCGAGGCTTCGGTCACTCTACATGCAGGGCGAGTGGAGCCCTCAGCGGTCGGGGCTGGTCCCATGGTCCCTCGTGTCTGCTACAAACAACATCACATTGGCCTTGTCTCCGGGATGCCTTGTATCATCATTCCTAATCCCGAGTCCCACTCATGGGTGGAGGGATGTGAGCCCTCCATAGCCACTGCTGGGCAGGTCCCTTCTCTTCCCCATGACCCAGGCCTCGCCTGGGCTCAGCCCTGGGCAGCCTGCTGAGGCCCCATGAGTATCTGCTGAATGCTCACGTGTGAGGATCTCTCTCAGATGAGGGAAGGTTCGTACTCAGTTAATCAAGCCCACGGGGGCCACACTGCAGAGGTTAGAGGTAACTGGTAGGGCTCTGCAGCAGGCTAGGGAGAAGAGGCGGGGCTCCCGAAAACAGCACCATGCCCCTGCCCACATCTCCCGAAGCTCTGGTCACATCTAGACAGAGTTTTCAGGACCCTGCTTCACACCTCTGTTAAAAGTTGGCCCTGCTGGGAGTCCCCCTGGGCCTGGAGGCTGACCTCATTGTTTTACCGTCTCAAAGAAACATGGATGTGTGTCTGCCTCCGGAGCCCTAGTGAATACATGAGTGATCCCATCCAGGTGGCTAGTCCTCTGCAAGGAACACTAGGAAGAAGCCACACCCAATTTATTCTTGAGCTCTAGGCTTCCACTACCCAGCTTAGCAATCACTACCCAATGTACCGCTTGGACCTAACTTAGTCATTACCCGGTTTTCAGTTAACCCAAACACGAGCAGACATCGAATCCAGTGACCACACCAACCACCTCTCAAGTTCCCCACTGAGGTAGAGGTCGTCGGCTACCTAAATCCACAATGCCAAAACAGAGAGGACATTCATAGAATGTCCTTAAGCTTCTAATTTCAATTTGCTTCATTGAATTCATTGAGCACAAAATGTATCTGTCACAGTTAAAATTTGATGCCGGAGGATGTGGAGGATTTGGGGCCCAGGGGAAAAGGAATAAGGTAGATTTGAAGGGCAATGATTTTTGCTCTTGTTTTTCGTTTGAGGGTTTCTGACCCCCAGTGAGATCCAGGGTGATCAATGTCTTGCCGAATGCCTCTGAGAGGCTCTGAGAACCCAGAGGAAAGAGCAGGTGACCCCGTGTGATGTGCCAGGACCTCAGCTGGAACGCTCAAGTCTAGAACTCCCTACTCGTGCCTATGATTCCAGTGGTCCGACTGCTGACAGGCCCGGTGTGATTCCAGCCACAGTGGGTGATGTCGCTAAGCACGACACCAGAGATGGGAACTCCAGGGAGACTGTGCCAGAGCAGTGTGCACCCTCTGCTTCAGAGACTGAGGGAGGGGACTGTGGGTCAGAAGAGAGCGCGCACAGAAGTCTGGCTCTTCCCATGCCTCAGTGATCCTGTCACAGGGGTAGTGTGCCTCAGGCTGATTTCTGTTGTCAGCATCCTTCCTAGCCCTGCTATTTAGACGGGATCTTTCCTAGGGGGCCACATCTTTCCTTTGCCAGAAGGATGTTCAAAGCCCTGGGTCATGCACATCTTTGGTATGTCACGAAGGGTTTGGGGTGTGGTTTGGGGTGTGACTCGTTGGAGGGAATCTCATAGGAAAGGCCTCTTGCAGGCACAGCCTTGAATGCGGGGACAAGGTTAGAGCAGCTGCCAGGTGGTAGGTTAGAATCTCTACATGGCACCGTCAGGTCTGCCAGCTCCAGGGATCAGCACTTGAGAGTTCAGGGCAGAGCTGAGGATTGACATCAAAGTGAAGTGTGACCCTGGCTCGGCTCAGCCCCCCCCCCCCCCCCCCCCCCCCCCCCCCCCCCCACTCACCCAAGAATGAATCTGGAACCCTCATCCATATGAGAGAAGCCTGCATATGAGGAAGGAGCCTGGCCAGAAAGCCAGGCCCTCCGAGGACCACAGCTCTAGACAGCTATGGTGGCCCTGGACTCCAGGCATGCCTATTCTGTTCTCTGAGACCTTCCAGCTGCCTTTCCTGTTCATTCCATTCAGCGTGCGGTGCAGACAGTGGCAGGTCCCTGTCTCTACGCGTGTCCGCCTCCAAGTCCTAACCACAGACTCGAGGGATTTTGGAGACGTCACTGTCACTGCTCTACATTTAGCGTCTTAATGGTCTGGAAATGTGGGGGTTGATATGAAAAAATTGTCTGAGTACCTAACGTCAGGCCAGGTGCTAAGCAGTGACTCAGCACAGTAGGATATGCAGGATTCACTGTGTCCTATAGCCCATGCAGAGCAAGGCTTCCAGTCGTATAGGAATGGCCCCAGTAATGGCCAGGAGAGAAGGGTTTCTATATTCTCCTCTGTTCTGGGACTGGACATAGCAGACAAGGAGAAAGGCCATAGGCGCAATTGAGAAAGGACAGTAAATGAGACTGACGGCCTCCCAGAGAAACGGGATGGCATAGTCATCCTTTCCTGGTCACAGATATGGAACTGGACCAATAAGAAAATACAGAGATCAGAGGCCTCCAACCATCCCTCACTGTGTAGTGAAGAGGTTCAGGCCTGCAACGCTACCTGCCCCCAGGGATCTGCTCAGGAGGGCAAATGGAGGAGGGCCCTAATGGAAATAACACTCTGGAATCAGCCTCCAGGAGGCAGATCAGTTTTATTCAGGTGAAGGGGGGCATGTAGAACTTTGGGGAATGAGCAGGAATATCCAGAGCGTGAAGATCATTGGCTGAGAGGCTAAGGAGATGCCTCGTTAGCAGGGGAGGCATTCCAGGAAACCCAGGCACTTGCTGAACCCTTCTTATTGGGAGAAAGGGAGTTTGGACCTGTAATTTCCCCGAGAACTACAGGACCCTGTAATTTCCCCGAGAACTACAGGACATTCTTCAGGTAGAGGGTGTGGCGACTTGGGGTCCCCAGATCAGGCAGAGAAGAGGGAGCCCCACTGACAGAGGGGTTCCTCCGTTTCGCCAAGCTAAGGGCTTTCTGGTCATGGACTGCAACTTTACTAGAGGGGACCCACACAGGCCCTCGACATTACAGACATGAGGGGACATTGACAGGGCCTCGAGGCGAAGAGTGTGGAATAACACAGTCCAAGGAGCAGCTCAGCCCCGGGCTCTCTCCTCCACCCCACCTTGCTCTCGGTCCCCACGGCCACCTCATCAGCACTACTACCCCTAAAATTCAGAAGGCCACTTGGCCACAGTGAAGACTCAGAAAGGCCCAGTCTGTGTCGGTGTCCTCTGCCCTATCCTTTCCCCGTCTTAGACAGGAGTTCCCACGTGTAGTCCCTCTTTCGCACAGTTATGACTCTCACCCTGAAGTATCTGGTTCCCCAGACACTCGACATCCTGGGAACGCAGTGAGTTCAACGTCTCCTCAGAGCCCCTCACTCATGCTGAGCAGCACCCCGGTTTCTGACGCCAGGGTTTCTACAACACTGAGTAGGCGCAACCCTTCACAGCTAGGCAGGGATCCTTCCTGGGACAGGAGGGGCAGCTACGAGGTATCAGCATCTACGGAAAGGTTCTGGAGATGGCCTGGGGCACCGGGCACTCTGCATATGGCGTTCTACCTTCCAGATGGAGAGGCAATTCTGTGATGTGCTTCTTAGCACCCTCTTACAGTGAACACAACAAAGGAAGGATGAAGTGAGGAGGGACGACGCGCAGGAAGAGGGAACGTGAGTGTGATGAGGGTGTGGTGAGCAGAGGAGGCCCACGCTCCCCACTGCTTCCTTGGCTTTCAATTTTAGGAAACCAAGATCAGGGAGAGGGCCGTGGTGGCTGCTTTGTCTGTAGACAGGCGGGAAAGATCAAGATCATAGGAAAATTCATGAAGTCAATGCATGTCCTGAGAAATCCTCCTCCAGCATAGGGCCCTGTTTCTAGTTACAGAGACAGGCAAGCTGGGCGGGGATATCAGAAATGAGACACATCACTGGGGAGACACTAAGAGCTCTAGCCTATGCTTAAGTGGGGTCTTCAGGGTGGCCCTACGAGGGTAGGCATGAGGAGCACTGCATGCCTCCACCCAGTATCGTCAGGCCTCTTCTTCCCCAGAGACCCAGGTAGATGAGACTCAGCTTCTCCATCCCAGGGTCCTTAAGATGCCCTTTCCTCTGCTTCACGTTCACTGTCAGAGATCCCCCGGAGCCCACCCACTGAGAGCCCAGGCGACCTCCCCGCTGGAAGACAGTCATACTCTTCCCATGTACATCCTTAACTAAGGACACGAGAGAACTTGGCTCCTGGATGTGAGTAGCGGGATATCTGAGGAGCCTTATGGAAATACACAGACTCCCGGTGGCCGCCTCCTCCCCGTCATGGCGTCTCCCCTGGCATGCCGCACCCGTCGGTGCTGCTGCAAACTCCTATAAAGAGACAGCCACGCCTGGGAGGTCAATGACCCGCACGCATGCTGGGCGCTCACAGCCACAGGGCTGCGTGGCCTCTCCCCTCTGTAAAATAAGGTTCTGGACTGGTTAGACTGACCATATTTAGTGGACAATTTAGCATATGAATGTTGTGTTTGATTCTTCGTATTTACTGTTGCTCATGTGTCTGTTCTATATTGAATGTAACTTTCTGGGAGGCAAACCTCAGGCCCAGGGAGCCTTCTCTGAGGTCTACCAAACAATTTCAGTTTCAGGTAGAAACTGTGCCAACCTCTTAACATTCCTCCTGAGTGTACATCTGAAGGGAAGACCGCCCACTTTTCTCCCAGGTCAGGCCTCTCTTAGGGCCACCTCAGCAACCAACACCGCAGGAAAGCTGAATTACAGCCCTAACGTAGCTGAATATACCTGTCAAAACCTGACATTACTAAGAGCAATTTAGACTTGGAGACCTTCAGAAAGGAGAGGCTGGGATGTCAGAGTGAGACGTCCATGGGGGGTGTGAGGACAGAGCCCCTGCTCTGGAGTGCTGCCAGGACTGTCCTAGAGAGACAGCGCCGTCAATTAGTGGGTAGGGGACGTTTGATGGCAGAGGGATGTGGCAACAGCAGGGCCTGTAAGCTTCAGAAGGAGCCTAGGCTGCGGGTGCCAATGGTTATGGAGGAACCTTCACGGAGGAGGCAGTGCTCTGCCCCTGGCTGTGCAGGGCGGGGGCAGGAGGAGCATCCCTGAGTGAACTCAGGTACCAGGAGGCAGCAGGAAGAAACAGCCTCAGAGCAGGTGCCTGGCTCACCAGGCTTCTCACATGGAGTGTCAGGTCAGTAGAGACCGCACAGATACATGACAGCCTCATCTCCTACCAGAGAAACAACAGCACGGAGCTACGCTGTCCCCAGTAACCAGCAGTAACAGTTCATCCAAGGCTGCCCAGCGGAATCCAAGCAAACTCATTGCGGTGGGGCCAGGAGACTGCTTTAGGTTTGAGTGTTGAGCCACGCAGGAGCCAAGGAGAGCAAGAGTCCCTCAAGCGGCTCACCCTTGCAGCTGATGAGGAAGTGGGCACCTAGAGGAGACCCTTCTCTCTAAGTCTCAACTCTGCGAAAATGCCCTGACGTTTGGTGCAGGACTGCAATGCAAAGGCAGGAGTCTGGGCCAGCTACACGCCATTCTCTGGCCACGCCCTCCGGGATACCTGCTCCCTCTCCACAGCCTCTGTGGGGTGAGAAAATCTGGGAAAAGGAGTGAGGGAAGCCCTTGGGAGGGAGCCCATAGCATCATCGTGGACTCTGGCTGATGTTCTGTGTCCCCAAGGGAGCCAAGTGCACGTCTTCTGTCTGGTCCATGAGACCTGTGTGACTCTGGCCAAGTCACTTCATGGACTGTCTAAGACATAATGTCCCACTCACTCCACAGGGCTGATGTGGGGGCCACAGGGATGACAACAGCCCCTCCTGTGGAACTTCACAGCACCATGACCATGTGAACTCTGAACCTAGCAAATGGCCACCGGAGTTTCATGGTTAGAGGCGACAAGCTCACACCCCTGGCTCTCCCCAGACCTGCAGGAGTGGCTGCCCAGGCAGGGACAGGAAGCACCAGTCCCTTAGGCTTCATGTACACTCAATATATTAAGCTTCGCACCCTGAGAATAGTAGACAACCAAAGGAACATTCCAGTAAATAAGCCAGGAACCATCTGAGAAGAGAACGTGAAGTCCCTGCCCCATGCCCCGTGGCTTCTACTTGAGACCTGACACAGGCCCGCAGGCCCCTGCCTGGGCTTTGGGCCGCTGTAGTCCCTTTTCTCTTTAAATTATCCCAGAGTCTGCCCCTGGAGTAGATTAGGTCTGCATCACACTGAAAGACCGTCTCCCAGTCCGACTGGTTCTGACTACAAGAGCTCCTGGGGAAGTGTGGTGAAGCTCTCCCTGGACACAAGTGCTCCTGTTCTGCAGGTGCTCTCTGAGCACGTGGCTCAAGGGCACAAGATGCAAAGATGCTGAGACATTCAAACAGGGTAACCCAAAAAGCTAGTGCAGTGCCCGCAAGCAATTCTGCACCCTTGTCCTGGGAACCCGGGACAGGCCAGGAACAGCCGCCCAGGGGATCCTACTATCTATCCCAGTTCACGGTTTACTGGGCTCCTCTCAGCAAATGCCCCAGTAGTGAGTGCCTTTGGCACAAGAGCGGGGCGGAGTCCCAGTGAGGCAGGATGTGAGCAGGAAGGTGCACGCTCACAGCTTACATCCTGCAGCCCGTTCCCAGACTCGCCTGCTTCCAGGCTGCTTCAGTGGGCTGGTCAGTTCTAGCCAGCCTGACCCTGGGAGCCCGGAGACTTTCCCTGAACCATCCCGCCCCAGCCCAGCAGCTCCTCTCAGCTCCTTCAGCGTTAAGGCTCCTCTGGGTGTGGCCAGTTCAGGCAGATCTAATTATTTATGCAACTGTCACATGGGCAGTTGGTCGGAATGTCCCGAGTTCCGAGACAGTTGGGCATCAAGCAGACTACTGGTCGATCGCAGTGGTCACATGACGTATTGGTTGTTGTTTTTTTTCCTGGCACATTGGAATTTAAGCTTGTCTGATGAAGAGGGCACCAAATTACTAGTCCCTCAAGCCCACTGTCCCCTCCCAATGCCCTGATAGCTGAGGCCCAGTACACTTCTCAGTAATACAGTTTCACACATGAAGTCACACATTCCAAGGTGACTGGTTTGGGGAAAGTGCTTGGAGACCTGTGCTAGTCCTCTATACTCTACCCATGTGACCTTCCCTCTCTGTGTTTAGTGTGTCTGCAGCAAATCACCCATTTGTCTGAGTACATGATGTGTTCAGTCCCTAGAGAATTACAAAACTTGCAGATGCTCTTGGGACCTTTCAACACAGGCCAACACACAGATACACACACACACACACACACACACACACATATATACAACAGATACAGTCCCTAAAAAAGTCTGGACATAAGAGTTATATATTGAAGTCATAACAGCTATTGAAAACACATTCAAAGAGTTAACTATCCCTAAAACCTAAATGTCTGCGAAGTATGTTCTTGTACCATTTCCATTCACAGTTCCAGGGATGGACATGACTGTAGCAGGGGGAGAATGAAGAGAAGGCCAGCACAGACAGACACACACAGATACGGGAAACTGAGTGGTCTGGGATTTAGGATGGAGAAACGGTAGCCCCCTGGAAGCTTAGCATGTTTGCAATACCGAGTTAAACAAGGGAGCTGGAGCTCCAGCACAAGACTGGCAAGGAGGCAGGGTTATTACAAGGAAACAGAGTTTATGGTTTACAGTGAACAAGTAGACAGGTATAGTTAATCTTGATAAACGCCGTCTCTGTATGGGACAGTCTTCAGGCCAGAAACACCTAGAGTGGAGGAAGCCATGGTGGGCAGATCCTGCACAAACTGTCAACTCTTGCACTTGGTGCCCTCAGGGGAAAGGCATTAACACATTCCTCTAAGGGTCTGAGGCTCTGGGGTTTTTGACATGGTCACCTTCTGCTAACACACGCGTTCACTCAGGACTGCATTCACTAGGGACCTTTTCCATTCCCCACATTCATGACACAGAAAAGAAGGGGGATAAGCTATAGCAGAGTCAACCAGCAAAACATCAGCCTCAGTTTTCACTAGTCACAGAGGAGCTTTCGGTAGGGCCTTGGGCTGACGAGCACAAAGCTGTTCAGGTCCGTTTCTGGAGGACAGAAATTTCCATGTCAAGGTGTCAGACAGATGTCTTTTTCCGTCTCCTCACAGCTTCTGCTCAAGTCCCTGGCTGACCTTGGCTTCCAGAAGGACCACTCTACTCCCTGCATGTCCTCACATGTCCCCACTGCCTGTGTCTCTATGTCCACACATTCTGTCGTCATCACAGGGATGGTCTTTCAATTACAGTCCACATTAGTGCAAGACAAGCTCATCTTAATTAATGGGTCCAATTTCCAAATAAAGGGCACTGACACCGAACAGTAGGCATGAACACTGGAAGACACTGGAGTCTTTGACTTCTCTAACAGCAGATCCTAAGCCAGCAGAAGAAAGAGCCAGAGCTTAGGCATTGGTCAGCCAAGAAAGAGCCAGAGCTTAGGCATTGGTCAGCCAATAGCACTGAGTCTGAGTCATAATCAGTGGATACAGAATAAGCATCAGGTCTAAGTCATGGTAAAGATACATAATAAGTAAGCAAGCAAGCACAGGGGCATGGCCATAAAGAGAATCCAGGAAGAGATGACAATGAGAACATGTGACAGGAAGAGCCCAAAGTTCTCAGATCTTAATTACAACTTCAATAGTCATTAACAAACCAAAAACATGAGGGCTGGAGAGATGGCTCAGAGGTTAAGAGCACTAGCTGCTCTTCCAGAGGTCCTGAGTTCAATTACCGCAACCACATGGTGGTTCACAGCCATCTACAATGATATCTAGTGCCTTCTTCTGCCATGCAGGCACACATGCAGGCAGAATACTATACATAATAAATAATTTTAAAAAACAAAACAATCAAACCAAATATAAAACTCACATCACATTAAGCTGGTTGATGTCAAGAGAGGCAGAGAACTGACAAGAGCCCTTTCTCATGTAGAGGGCACTAAAGGTCAACCCAGCTATGGACAGGAGGGACAGGAGGTGAAAGGATATGTTGACAACAATGAAGAACAACAGAATCCCTGGTGCACGGTTGGAAACATCGAGGATGAAAAGACTCTGCAGGTTCTGAAAATGTAGTCAGCTACCATGTAGCCCAGCAATTCATACACCCAGGATTTTTAATTCCTCCCAGTTTTGCATCCATTTTTTTTTTTAATTTGTGAGGATTCCACTCTTTTTAATTCCTTCATGCACCAAGGAGCTTGTGTAAGCAGGAACTGAGGCTCTGTGTGTCCACTGGTCTCTTCCATCCATCCAAGCTCCTTGAGACCACCTAAGGAAGGCTGCAGAGCAAGAACCTGGTACTGACAACTGCCTTCCTTTCCTCCCCAGCTCCCTGAAGGTCCGGAGAGAGATGACTCCCTGTGAGGAGGAAGCCCTGCCTATTATGAAGGTAAAGCTGTCCTTGTTTGAGGTCAGAAGGGCCGTGTACTTGGTCTCTGTCTCTTGACAATCAGCCTCAAGCCTGAACCGCACACCAGGCACAGGACTTGCAGGGCTGCCGCTGCAGAGGACCGGAAGGAGCAGGTGTGTTGCCAGCTGATGTCCGGTTGCTCTCACGTTAGACACCATCTGTTACGAGCTCGGCAGAGCAAGCGCTTTCCTCCGTTTACCTTTTCCTGCCTCAGAAAGAATTTTGAAAACAGACTTGAGAGAGCGATTCCGTACGGTGTGTCCCCGAGAATCTCCCTAAACACTCTGTGCTTCACGTGGGGACACTGCCTCCACCACCACTCCCATCCAACTCAGCGTCCCTGCAGTGAGTGGCGGAGCTGTGTGAACAGGACTTGCCTCAATCCGGCCCTCTTAGCGTCTCTTAGTTCTGAAATTGCTCACTGATTCCACAGACAACAAAAACTATACATATGCCCAACCCACTCACATACTGAGGGAAAAATTAGCATTAAGAAAGGGTGACCTAAGATGGGCATGGTGGCGCACACCTTTAATCCCAGCACTTGGGAGGCAGAGGCAGGACAACCTGGTTTACAAAGCAAGTTCCAGGACTGCCAGGATTGTTATACAGAGAAACCTTGCCGGAAAAAAAAAAAAAAAAAAAAAAAAGGTTGAATTATTTTGCATGGTTATGTCTAAACGTATGCATCCAACTCCCAAGTTGGACCTGAACGCCGAAGACTGGAGCCTCAGCCTCTGTGCAGTAGGAGGATAGCCTGTGGGTTTTGCAGGCTCCTTGCATCATCATAATGTGGTCACGTGAGTCACATTAACCCGAACGTACATTTAACAGCAGGCACAGCTCATGGCATGGTTTCAGGATACAGATCCTCAGAGATTGGAGGAATCTGAGAGCTTAACATCTTCTAGTGAAGACTCTCAGTTTCATTAGGAAACACACTCACGCGTCGGTGACGAATAGCTCAAAGCCAACTTGGTTTTTTTTTTTTTTTGGGGGGGGGTGTGCAGCATTGTTGACCCCTGCTCAGCTGGGTTAGGAATTCGAGCACCGACATGCCGTGATGAACTGTCCTGCCGCCGGAGCTGGCTGACTGGGACAACCTCTGCTGAGGGGCAGAAAAGCAGAGGGAGGCAACGGTTCACGTGATCGGTGATCTGTTAACGGTAGCGCTCCTATATTTTCAAATCATCTTGAGTTAGAGTGTGTCATTGCCAGATGACTAGTGAGCCAATAGGATGGAGTATCTGAACTAAGGATGGCGCTGACCAAGAACAATCCTCAAGAGACGGAATACACACAGCAGCATGTGTGGATGCTACGGAAGCAGAAGGCGGGGCCCCTGAGCTCGGCCTCTTGGTGCAGGAGCAGAGGCAGGCTGCACAACACGCACTTCCTGCTCACATGACTGACTAGGCTTCTTCTGTCCTCTCTTCCATCTCTTCTTTCATCTTCACGTCAGCTCAGGCCCCCGCACAGCCCACAAACAACCCTGTCAGTGTGCCAACAGTCCCTCTGTGTCTTCCTAGCTGTCCCCGAGGTCTTGCTGGACTCCCATCCAGAGCATGGGGAAATGCTGGCAGGGTTTTCACGAGGAGGAGGTATGTTTCATGGTCACCGGCCCTGGGTAAACCGAAGCTCCGTGTAAGCAAGAACACCACCCCTCGGTGTCTGCCTGTGGCAGTGTTTGTTTCCAGTGTTGCCTGGACAGGGCGCTTCCCTCAACAGTTTCCTTGTTCACAAGTCTTTTTGGGAAAGTCTCGAAGTTCTTTTTCCATGACCCATCTCCAGCATGAATTCTGGGCTGGAAGTTCCTCTTTCGGAACAAGGCCCCGCTACAGCCAGATGTGACACCTAATTCTGGTAGGAATCTGAGACAGAAGAATGAACACTGAGGTTGGCCCTGAGATAGAGGTCCACAGGTCCAAGCATCCTGTGTAGAACAGGAGCCCCTTCCCACTGCTCACCTGCTTCCAGATGCCTGCCATCTGGTCCTGATGTTGACACTGGTATTTTCTGTTCCAGAAACTCATTTTACCTGAGATAAGATATCGCTTTTTCTGGAAACTTCTGTCCCTCAGCCTACGGAGCCTCAGGAGGGTTGTCCATCTGGGCTCTGAGCAGGCTCAGGAGAGAGTGGCTCCTTGAGTTAGCACACCATGTGCTCCCGCACACTGAGCCTAGAGAAAGAAAGAAAGCACAGCTGGGCCTTGATGTGAACATCAGTGAATTCACATCCCTAGCTCTTTAAGGAAAAGTTAGCCTTGTGCACATACCCAGGGAGGACTTGAAAGTTATGGGATCAGATCAGGGCAACAGTCTACAACAGAATGCCAGGAAATGGCAGGTCAGCTTTTCTCATCACTCTACTCTCTTGGTCTTTGCAATACTGCAGCTGCTACAAAAATGCTATCTATGTTATATTAAATTATATTGATTTAAATAAGATTAGCCATTCAGAAGCTCAATCCACTACCCACATTTCATGTTCCCTGTAGACAGGTTGTTCATGGTGCAGAGGAAACTTTTGTTTTTAAAACAAAATCCCAAGAGTTCGATTTTACCAATAAAGACTCAGGAGCCAGATGCTGGGGTGAAAGCCTACTAGCTCAGAGAGGCAGAGAAAGCAGCCAGCTGACCGTCCAGCTCAATCAGTATCCCAGAAGGAAAAAGTTCTTCCTACTCAGCTCACATCCCAGAAGGAAAAAGACCTCTCTCCTCTCCACACTGTCTTAAATACCCTTTAACTCATGCCCCTCCTTCCTATGTTTACCCATGTTCATTCCTTGTCAACTGGTTGCTTGCTCTGCCTCTTGACCTAGGGTTAACTTTTAAAATCTCATTTACAGAAAGTTATTGGATGAAAAGTGTATGCTAGGGCTGAGCCAACCCACAACCATCTGTTTATAATAAACAGAAAGTTCTTGGATTAAAGGTGTGTGCTAGGGCTGAGCCATACACAACCACCTATTTACAATAAACAGAAAGTTCTTGGATTAAAGGTGTGCGCTAGGGCTGAGCCATACCATAACAAGAAACAGGTTTTTCCAGTTCACAATCTCAGGGTTCACAGGGTGATCAAATATTCTGCAACAGGAAACAGTCTCGTTTTCTCATGGGCTGGTGCTCTGAGACAGACCTGGTTCTATTCATCAAACCCACATATGACATATGCACTTCACAGCTGGAATTCTGGCCTGATAGATGTGGAGGCAAGAGCATTCTTGGACCACCGAAGGAACAAACCAAGAGGTGAATATTTCAACTCCTCTGTCCCATCTGATGGCTTGTAAGGGTTGCGTCTATTTTGTTGAAGACTCTTGAGTCTTCAGAGAATCCAGGAACACAGTGCACCTTCTCTAATCTCTGCACTAATCTGTTTTTTATGACATAACAAAATGCCTTCTGTGGGGACTTTATAAACTAAAGGGAAATGTAGGTCATGGTTTGGAGGTAGGAACTTATAAGGAAGAGGTTTCATAGTAATAGGAAGCACACAGGAAGCACAGCGGACTGAGAGTCCTGGTTTGCTCCTTTTATTTAAAGATGCTAGCCAAGGTCTGGGCGTTATTGGACAGTGTCCCCAGTCACCTAATTACCTTTCCCTAGGCTGTGCCCCTGAAAGCTCTCAATGTTGCCACACACTGGGGTCCACACACCCAGTGTCTGAGCCTTGCTGGTCAACACACATCTAAACCACAGCAGCCACCATGACCTCCGCAGGCGTGGAAGGAACGGGCAAGACTAATATTCTCTCTGATGCTTATATCTCTCAAGGTTGGAATGTGCACAAACAGTGGAACTGAAGCCATGAGCATGGAGATTCTGCAGGTAGAAAACCTCCCTGGGGTGGCTCCCGGTGGGAAATGTTTCCTGGGGGAGAGTGGTCGCACCCGCTGCTCTGAGACTGAGGCAGAGAGTATAGAGAAGTCTTTGTTCCTGCCATTATTTTACTGACACGGAAACACGAGCAGTAGATCCATAGGCATCAAATATACCATTAATAAATGTTTTCTTGCTTGGCTGATTAAAAGACAATCCCCCGCACCAGCCCTGATTTTATTGGTTCATCCTATGCCAGGCATTATGGCACTTAGGCGTTTATTGATTGGCACTCCTCCCTCGGAAACTCGGCACGTTTTGTGTTTGGATTTGGATCTTCTCTGCTGAGCCAGAACAAAACAAATCTAGTGGGGAAAGCCTTGCTCACAGATGATAGTTGGCCCCGGTGGAGGGTGAGAAGTCAACACCCTCCCCAGCCCTTCTGAGGCTCCCCGCAGTCTCTGTTCCAGACTCTGGCCACTCCTGGTTTACAGGGCTATGCCATGGAGGGTGAGCCCTAGACTACTGGTCTGGGCTCCCTCGGCCCGTCTCAGCTCCCTTTGGAGTAGAGCGGTAGACGCACATCCTTGATGGTTAGTTCTCATTCTTGCCCTTCACCCTGGGCCTGACAATGACACCTGAACTTAGCCTGTGCCCAGCTGCCTTCCCAGCCATCCGATGCAGGCCAGCTGCGACAGAAGACACACGGGAGCAGCCTGCACCTACAGACTGGCACTCCTCTTGGCCTGCCTTGTCTCTAGGAGTTAAACAAGATCATTAAGGGCCTCTAGGCCACAGGTTTGCTCTGCTTTTCCCAGCCCCACTCCTCCTGTTCTTCCTGTCCTCAGACTGCTGGTCGGCTCCAGAAGTCTTGAATCCTCTCCTCCTCTTCCCAAGGCCACTCCATCAGGGTCACTGTCCTGTTGGTGCTTCTGTGGCCCAGTGAAGACACTGCCGGGCCCCTTCTCTTTAGGTCATTATATCTATATCTCCCTCCCATAAAGTATAATTAGGAAGTAGGAGATTTGTACAAGTTTGATTTCACTACTCGACTTGCTTTCATTGTTGTCTAGTCACCTATGCAGCTGTTGTGAAGATCCAGTGTCTTTGCAGTCCCTCATGTCATCCCAAGCTCAAAAAAATTCTCTCAATGAGTAGTATGGTTGCAAATTCCTACCACAAGACACATTAGAACCCTAGTTCCGTAACAGGGCTTGAGGCTTTAGGGTGGGGAGCAGGTAAGTAACTGAGCGAAGAGTGGTGGGAGGGAAAGGACAAAGAGAGGGAGGTCAGGGCCATGCGGGAGCCACAGAGCCCCTTCTGAGTCTTGGAAGAAGAGGCAGGGCCCAGGTGAGCACAGGTCTGGGTCTGGGCTGGAAAAGCGCTCTGGATTCCAACCACTGTCCTTAGTGTACAAGTGAGGCGACCGAGGCTCTGAGAAAAGAACCGAGATAAGAGGAAGAACTGGGCTGTGCAGCTGGGCTCTGCGACAGCAGGAGCAGCAGGGGTCCCCGTGCTCCCTGGACTTGAATCCTCTCCTCCTCTTCCCTAGGCCACTCCATCATGGTCACTGTCCTGGTATATTCAGAAGTATGTTCCATGGACTCTACGGATTAGGAAAGAGGGAACCGAAATTGGTATGTAAATTATCCTTTGTATTTCTCTACGTGCTTGTGGTTTTTCAATTTTGATTAGTCTATATCACTGGATTTTATTATATTTATAGAAGTGTTGCATGTACTTTGACCATATTAAGCCCATAACTCCCTTCCCCAACTCTAGCTCATCCCCTTTCTCCACCCACTTGCTTCTATGTACTTTCACAACACACACACACACACACACACACACACACACACACACACA
>NW_026590062.1:4301550-4331442 GCF_907164565.1 Psammomys obesus
ACACACACACACACACACACACACACACACACACACACACACACAGTAGCTTACTCACATACAAATATGACTTGGGATAATTCCTTAAACTTTATTTGATATGAATTGTATACTTCAGTTGATTATATTTCAAAGAAAGATTTACTTCAGAAATCTTTGCTGCCTCCCACCACAAAATATAATACAAAACAAAACACTCAAATTTTAGAGTAGAATTATTCCTTCTAGTAACTGTATCAAAGATGCAGAGTTCAAGTATTCTAGATAACATTGATACACTGAAGATTTAAGAAAACATTTTTTTTTTTTTTGAGACAGGGTCCCTGGTTGACTTGGAAGTTATTCTGTGTCACAGGACAGCAGTGTCTTAGTGACTTTTCTATTGCCATGGTAAGAAACCATGACCAAGACAATTGATAAGAAAAGCATTTGAAATTAAAAAAGAAAGAAAAGCATTCGACACTTGGATGGTCCCAAGTGTCAGTAGAGTCCACGGCCATCACGGAGGGGAGCGTGGCAGCGGGCAGGAAAGCGCGGCGCCAGCGCAGGGGCTGTGAGCTCACGTCTCATCTACAAGCACGGACAGAGCTAAGGAAAAGTGACATCTGCTTTTGAAAGCTTAAGCCCACCTCCCAGGGGAACACCTCTGACAAGGCCACACCCCCTAATCCTTCCCATACAGCTCACCCACTGGGAACCATGAATTCAAACAGATGAGCCTATGGAAGCCATTCTCATTCAGACCATCTCAGGCACTCCTCCTGCCTCAGCCATAGGAGTGAGCACATAAGGAGCACAGGCCTAAATACTGTAGGCTTCAGTTACTGATGAAGACAACTGTTAAGTGAACCCTCCGGGTTTCTTCAGGGAATTAGAGGCCAGCTCCTGGCGTTATGAACAGAAACATGATCAGTGTAGTTCTTTTCCTCAAATGTCTTTTTAATTTATCAACATCAGGGCCGTCTGTCTCTCTTCATTCCCCCTCTCACCATTTAATGGCTTTCCTCGAGGCACCGGTCTCCCTTGACTCTAGGACACTCAGTGTCGGTTAAAGCTCTAGGCAGGCCACAGGTTATACACGCCCGCCGGCCTCCTCGGCCGCTTAGTGATGAGAACATCTACAGAGTAGAATGAGGGACCCAGGAAGCTCTGGTCTGACATATGGATCCCTAAGGGTGCTCATGTCTCCTTTGGGGGTGTCTTCACGCAGCTAGGGCAGATGGGCAGGAAGCGGAGTATTGGCTTGTTCTATAAACAGGCCTGCCAGGCCTGCTGTGTTTGTTGGGAAACACACACACACACACACACACACACACACACACACACGGGGCATCCCATAAGTTACACAACTGTTAGTGTGGGAAAGTGACCGTGTTTACTTGAATGCATCAGTTGTTTGTATGTTCAGGAACAATGGTATTTCAACTGAGGAACTGAACCTCTCCTTACTCTCAACACTTTAGCTTTTATCCCTCTTTCAACATGACTCTCCACGATCAAGAAGAAAATTGGTGGCAGACTTTTTTTTTTTAACTCACTTGTTTTAAGAAACACAATGGAGCGGGGACTGCTTGCTAGCTAGCGCAAGGCATGAAGTTTGAGCCACTGCATAAAAAGGAAACGCAACAAAGGTGCAGTATAACAACATGTGGGCCTCGGGGCCCATGTCCTCTCATATGACACCCTTGAGCACATGGGACATACTTCTCTACACAGCGCCACAACCAGCGCCCCATAAAAAGGCAGGTGCTCGGAACATTCTGTGAGGAATGGTCGGTCACCATGGCGATTAGAAGATGCACCTCCAGCCTTCTGTTCCAACTGTATCTCAGCGAGCCGAACGGTTTGTTTCTGAGAGCCGTGGGGACAGGTTTTAGGTTGGTACCTGGACTTCTCCGAGATGGGGAACCTGAAATGCTGCCGCAGAGGTAGGGTCAGCCACCTCAGAGGGCCAATTCAGTTTCACGCGTGTTTGTGTGTCGCGGTCCCATGCCAAAGTTTCTACTGACTGGAAAGTTTGTTCTTCATATTCCTTGATATGTACTTGTAATTCTTCCCAGGCTGGTTGACTCAAATGTTTTACTAGGAGTGTTAGCACATTTCCTGCTTCCAGACTCGTGTGGCCTTCTAGAGAGCAGTCAAAGGACAGCGTGGCCACACTCAGGGGAGACTCTTGACACTAAACCTGGCGATAAACACTCCACGGAAGGGGAGAGGCACATGAACTGTTCCCCATGTACGGGGTGGAATCCAAATTCGGGGCTGGGGAGACGGCTCAGTGGGCAAAGAGCTTAGAGCGAGCCTGACACCTTGAGGTCAGATACCCAGAACCCGTGTAAAGGCTGGACAACATAGCGCCAGTGTGGAATCTCCTGATGCCCATCCCGACTGGAACCTCAAATAAGAAGGAAAAGTATGACGCTGGAAATTAGCATCTGCCTTCTTCACACATACCATGGCATATAGGTGCACACACATGCAATTCTGTGTGTTGCTCAGGTACAGCGTTAGATTACAGCACTTAGGTTCTAGGGAAGGAAACTGAGGTTCCTGTAGAGGCTGGCTTCATGCTGTTTGGAAGCTGCTGAGACACTGGTGACCAAGGTACAGAACTGGGTTCAGTGAGTTAATGATGAAGGCAGAGAGGGCTTAACTAGCATCCAGAAACTGCCCTGTGTGGGGTCACAGGCTGGGTGTCTAAGACAGATCCATTCTGTTCCTGACCTGATGGGACCTGGGAGGAGTGAGAGGCTGTGAGAGGGAAGTGGGGCCGCTGCTTATTCTCTGTCAAGCCATGGCCAGATGCGCAGAGTAGTATGTGACATGGGCACAGACCAACTTCCTCCACTCGGCCCCTGCCACTCCAGATACAAGGTACAGAACACCACATAGACATGACCAAAAAAAGAGACCATACTTAATGACATACTTAAAACACAGAACAAAGAAAGGCTATTGGAAGCTGCAGAAGGAAAAGGTCAAGTAATTTATAAAGGTAGGCACATTGACAATAACAATACAACACAAAACAATAACAGTTGATTGTACAATAGAAACTTTTAAAGCCAGAGTGCCTGGAGAAATGTATTCAAGCTCTTAAGGACCACAACTGCCAACCAAGACTATGATACCTCGCACTATTATCTATTAAAATTAAACAAGAAATTAAAACTTTCTATGATTTAAAAAAAAAAACAGAATATAGGAATTTCTGATCACTTAGCCAGCTCTACAGAGGACACTGGAAGGACTGGAGAGAACAAACACACTCAAGGAAGCACAGGAGGAAACACGGGAACATCAGTCACAGGAGGTCAAAGAAAACACCCCAAACTCAACAAAATGACAAAAATTAAGACCCAACGTTCAGCAGCAACGACTGAATGTCAGTAGTCTTAACTTCCCAGTAGGTGCTTCTTGTTAAGGACAGTCACAGACTCTACAATAAAACCCCACAACTTTGGCTGGGGAGATGGATCATCAGTTAGGATCACCTTCTGTCCTAGACACTCAGGGTTTATCAGCAACACATCAGGAAACACACAACCACCTCTGTCTCTGTGAAGAGACACCATGACCACAGCAACTCCTTTTTAAAAAAAAATATACAGTATCCTGCCTGCCTGTTTCCCTACATGCCAGAAGACAGCACCAAATCTGGTTACAGATGGTTATGAGCCACCATGTGGTTGCTGGAAATTGAACTCAGGACCTCCGGAAGAGCAGCCAGTGCTCTTAACCTCTGAGCCATCTCTCCAGCCCCACAGCAACTCTTATAAAGGAAAACATTCCACAGGGGCCGGCTTCCAGTTCAGAGGTTTAGTCCATTATCATGGTGGGGCATGGCAGCACACAGGCAGACTTGGCATTGGAGAGGTAGCTGCATTCTACATTCGGATCCACAGCCAGCAGGAAGAAACAGTGGGCCGCTAGGTCTGGCTTGGGCTTCTGAAAGCTCAAACCCTTCCCCCGCCCCCTCGGGCGACACACTTCCTCCAGTGAAGCCACACCTCCTAATAGCACCATTCCCTATGGGACGCTGAGGGCTATTTCACTGAAACCACCACATCTAACTCCAGTTCCATGTGATCCAACACCCTCCTCTGTACACACACACACACACACGCACACACACACACACACACACACACACACACTACATTTTTTAACCAACCTATTCCTAAAGTCCACCTGTCACACAGCCTCCTCAGCCTCTGTCAGCTATGGGTGTGCTCTTGCCTTCCGGGAGGACCCACTGCTTCACACCCCATGCGTGAGATGGAGCAGATTTGTGCTCTGCACCCGGCTCATTTAGCTCAACACAAGACCCTCCAGTTCTGCCTCACGTCGCCCCAAATTACCCAGTCTACCTTCACCACAAACACTAGTGTGTAAGGAATGCTATCAGTGCTATCCCTGGATAAGCAAATTTCACACCAGACTGTGCCTCAAAACATGCAGCTCTCACAGGCCAGTAAGACAGCGTTTGCCCGTTAGCAGCTATTAAAACTTGGCCTACAAGAGGCACCAACAGCTGTCCCCAACCTCTCCTGTCTCCTAGGCTGCTGCACCTCAGATGAAGATGTCCCGCAGAGGAGGAGACATTTCGTCCAGGGAACACGGATCCGCTTGTGGCCGCCCAGCAGGGTGGAGCCCATCTATCCCAATGACGGTCTGTAGGAATTCAGTTCTTGGGTCCATTTATCAACCATGGCTCTCTGTCAGTACTGTCAAGTGCAGTGTCCCGCACAACAGAGAAAACTGCAACTTTGTTAGGTCGTGCATTTCTTTATTCAGTGTCTGCACGTGTAAATCCCATCAGTCACTAGCAACCTCAGGAATAAAATACCAGTAATGTCAGAAATGTAACCCTAGCAATGAACGCCCATTTACAACAGGATGTACCCCAGGCTGACCTCCCATGTGCTGAGATAACTGGTGTGCTTCATCACAGTGAGGGGTTTTTTGGGTGCTGGTGGTTGGTTGATTGTGTGTGTGTGTGTGTGTGTGTGTGTGTGTGTGTGTGTGTGCTTTTTTTTTTGTTTTGTTTTGTTTTGAGAAACGGTTCCTCTGTGTAGCCCTGGCTGTCCTGGAACTCGTTTTGTGGACCAGGCTGGCCTCAAACTCACAGAGATACGCCTGCCTCTGTCTCCCAAGAGGCTAGGATTGAAGGCGTGTGCCACCACGCCCAGTTCATCACAGCTGTGGGGTTTTTTGTTGTTGTTGTTGTTTTAAGATTTATTTGTTCATCACGTATACAGTGTCCTGCCTGCCAGAGGAGGGCACCAGGTCTCAATTATAGATGGTCATGAGCCACCGTGTGGTTGCTGTGAATTGAACTCAGGACCTTTGGAAGTACAGTCAGTGCTCTTAACCTCTGAGCCATCTCTGCAGCCCATCGCAGTTTTGTTTTGTTTTTCTGGTGACATAATTTGACCCACACCATCATGTTCAGCTCAACTGCAGCAGCATCCTGTTCTTGCTGGGTCAGGTGGTACTGCTTAAGGGTGAGGGACGCTGCCCTCTTGCACAGTGCTTTCGACTGTGTCACTCTGCAGTCTTTCAAGGACTTTCATTTCCTTCGGGGTTCGCTCCTTTTTCTCCTTTCACCCACTATGGAGCATACCTGAGCAGTAGCTGAAACTACGCATGTCAGCTGGCCACCTCCACCCCTTCCAGCTCTGTGTCCACAACACAAAAGTTCTTGAGCCTCTCATCAGGAGGACAAAGGGACTGACACTACCCTGCTTCTTGTCAGTTTCCAATAGGGTCATAATGGAGGTGGTCCCCTGTGCCTACTCGGAAGAGGAAGAGGAAAAGGAGAAGGAAGAGGTAGAGGAGGAGGAGGAGTCTATTGGAAAGGCAAGCTGTGCCCTTCTTTGTCTAGGGTAGACATGTTGTTATACTGATTTATTTCTTTGGGAATCAAGTTCAGACATTAAACTCTACATACAGAATTTCCTCTGTAAAGAAATGTCAAGCCAAGTCTATTGCCAGCAGATGCCTGATGCAAGATGATCTTCATAAGCGTTAGTGTCAGCCACCAGCTGGAGGCCAGCTCCTGTGTCTTCCCCAAGTGCTGTCTAACTCATTTTAGGGACATTGTGTAGATCCCTGCCCTCCATGCAGTTTTCTAACGCCGCCATAGTGAACAAGAGTTGTTGACTATGCAAACGGGACTGGGTGCAATCTGACCCTCACGTCATTTTTCCTTTCTGTGGCCACAGGTGGAGGACTCGGACAAGGAAAACAGTAAGTGTCCCAAACGCATGTGCTGAGGGCAATTTTAAGTGCTAAGAAGGGATAAATTTTCTTGCCTGTTTTTTGCTGAGAAATCCGTCCTAGTTCTAGATCCCAGTTGGAAAAGAGGAATGGGCTGCAGTGAACAGAGTCGGTGATCCACTGAACAATTAGGACCATCTGCAGTGGCTGGAAGCAGCTACGTTATTTTGGTGGCCTAGGTTTGTGTACATGAGGATTGGAAGGTAGCTATGGCTGAGTCCAAGCAGAACAAACCCCCCAATTCCACACTCCCACACACTTCACAGACATTTTTATTTCTTCAACCCAAAAGCAGCAGAATGCCAAGATCACTTTCATACATGCAGACACTTCAGGGCTGTTTTCAGACACATGGTTCTGTAAGATCAGAGGCAAATGAGGCACCGGGCATGAGGCCCAGAGTGGATGCTCTGGGCTGCAGACCCCTATTCCAGTCTCGGCCCCGGGGATCCATAGTCACCATGACAGGCTATTTCAGCTCAGCAAAACAACTGGTGAGATTTCACCCTATGGAGTTTGCAACACTATACATCATTGGAAAGGACCCCCAGTGTCCACATAACCCAAGGTGGCAATGGTGCTTTTAGAAGCACACACAGAAGTCATTAATGGAAATTCACATGCCCCCCCCCCCGCCTTGGGCAGGTGAGGTGTCTGGCACCACAGTGTAAGTCATCATCTGGCAAGGCTGCATGAGCTCTTCCCCACCCCTGGATCACAGCAGACAAGCAGCACGGGTTATTTGACTGTGCTTACTGAGATGACCATCTAAAGCCTTACACGCCCTCAAATTCCCCCAGCAAGCATATCTAAAGGCCATGTGACAAAAAGTTCCAGCTGGTTATTGCTCTTGAGTCTAGCCCCCGTGCTTCACACCTGCCGTATACCTCAGCCAGAGAGCTAAGACACCACATGTAAACTCTAGCTGAACTGTCCTGCTGTGGGAGCCTCAGGAGAGCTGGCTGGCCACCATCGCCAGGGGCACCACCCACCTTCTACACAAAAGGAAGACGAGAAGGGGGAGACCGCCACACCTTTGAGGTGGTTATTTGAAAATGACAGCATTCCGTTGTCTCCATAGCTACAAATTCTCTCAAAAAAACGATCACCAGCTAGTATTTTTCTAGAATTTAATCCAGTCTCCTAACAAAGGTATCACTGTGTAGCCCTGGCCTGGAACTATGTTAAACAGGCCAGCCTCGAATCTCAGAGATCTGCCTGCCAATGGTCACATTTTTGTCTAGTAAACGACTCCTTTAGAAAGAGAATACGTATAGGCACATATGTGGACCTCAGAAGTTACCAAGAAGATAGTGGCAGTTGAGCTCGGCTTCTTACTGGACAGGGGAACCAGGGGACTCCGTCCCTAGGATCCAGCATACACTTCATGTCCATCCCATCTAGACAGTTGTACCTGCTAGGATGCCATCAGGCTGAGAGCTGAATTCCCTGCCTCCCTCTCCCCCCTACACCGGTTCTTTGTCTACTGATGCTCCTGCATAACCCACAGGCAACAGCGCCCGGGTGCTGACGGTGTTTCCCTCTCTTCACAGTCATCCTGGAGACCTTGCAGGATCCCTTCCATCATCACAGAAGATCAGAAGAATCCATCGAGTACCCTAGTAGGTCGCTTGCGTCTGCATAGCATACAGAAGTCGCTCTCTAGCAGTTGTCTCCAGTGGTCTCGGGATGGGATCGTGAGAACACAGACACGTCGCACAGCATAGACATGTGTTGGTAGAATCTTAAGGGAGGGACAAATGTCACAAACACCCGAAGGCAGCTTAGTCCTGATACATTCCCTTCCTCAACAGAAGACATTTTTTTTTCTTGCATTAGCCAGCAATAACACACTGGATGTAGACATCATTCATGAACATCTTGTGTTGCTTTTCTTTTTTAATTTGTTTCTATGTGTAACTGCTGTTTTGCTACATGCATGCAGTGTGCCCACAGAAGCTCTCAGAGTCCTGGATCCCTTGGAGCCTGCATTACAGGCAGTTAGGACACACACTGTGGGTGCTGGGAATTGAACCAGGGTGCTCTGGAAGAGCAGCCATGCTCTTAACCACTGAGCCATCTCTCCAGCGCTACCTCGTATGTCACGGCAGGAGGAGATGTGCCCCACGCCTTTGGAGTCCCATGAGTCCATCTCTGTATAATGTCCCCATGTGAGCAGAACCCTATTCACAGGACACAGCACAGTCATCTCCATGATGATTCCTTCTTTGCTATTATTATGGGTCCGTGCAAGAGGAATGGCAAATGGTGGGCACGGCGTTATCACTGACCTGTTTAGGGACAACCTACATGAAAGAAGGGTGGGAGGGCCGTGCTGGCCTGGTGTGGACAGCCGACTTGACTTAGCTTCTTACTATGACTGAGGACCAGAGGAGAACCATGGCCAACCTCTGTACTCCCTGGAAGCAATGGAGCTCCTCTCAGGTGGCACACAGCTGGGCACATGGGACATAGAGTGTCCATGAGTGAATCCGTGTGTCAGAGCCCCAAGGGTGCCTTTGTGTGATTCCACACGAATCTCATTGTTTAGCAAGGTTCACATGCCCACTTTTCAGCGTCACCATCCCCTCCTCCCCAAAATATGACGCCCATGGGATGGTTCATCCTACTGTGCCCCACATAGGCCCGGATGTCTACTCACTATGAGCAGCTCAGGGGGTGAGGGGGGCTGCTGAGGGGAGCACCCTGCCCATGCTGATCCCAATGCTGTCTGCCTCTGAACAGGATGCCCTGGGCCTTGTTGGCATCCAGCTGGGCCTCTAAGTTAATTCAGCTCATTGGTTTAGTATCCAGAGGACTTTACAGAATGCCTAGTCCTTTTGTATGTGCCCAGTGAGTAATGTATGATGAGACGTGGCAGCCAATTACAAGAGATCATGAAGGGAAGAGAGGGCTCAGACCTCCTCATCTCTGTCCTCTCTTTGCCACTAAACCAGTGCATTACCCGAATTATAGTAATTCAAATACATAACCATTGGGAGTCCCAGCCTGTAGCTGCAGCCCGTGTCTCCAGTGGACTTAGGTTTATAGTACAAGTGAATAATACCATCATCTCGTGAGTACCTGGCCTATGTTCTTTTCCATGATCTTAGATGAACACACACACACAAAGTTTCAGGGTAGGGGAAAGAAGAAAGGATGGAAGCTTGGTAGGTGTGTTTGGAAGTTAAGAGCTGCATTCGGTGAGAACTGAAATTTGATTCTTCAGCATCTCTCTCCTACTTGAAGGCTTGCAAGACCTTGCAGGCTTGCACTGGAGGCCTCTGAGTCCACAGAACCCAGCAAATGTCTGAGAAGAGGGCCAGAATCGGCTGTTAGTCCCCCGTGACTATCACAAAACATTTGACTTTGATAGAGAGGGAAGCTTAGCTCAGCATTCTAGTCTGGCAACAGCATCTCCTGGCTTTCGTGAACATTATCTTGGCTCATCACAAATACTCAGGCATATGAACGAAAGAAGCTGTAAAAGGCTAGGTGTGGAGTACAAGGGAAGTTAGATGGCTGCTTTGCTGGATCTGAGCAAACCACATGAGCTTTGTATTGGGGTAGTGGCCTAGTGACCTATTTATGACATTTATTTATTTGACTCTTTGAGTGTGGGCACGCAACCGAGGACAGCTTGTGGGCGTGGGTTGTTCCTTGCAGCACGTGGATTTCTGAGACCAGGTCACCAAGCTTAGTAGCAAGCCCCTTCTACCAGTTGTCTAATTACACCCCACCTGAGGCCACTCTGAAAGGCTTAATCTCCTGTGACTATCGCTGCACTCAACACTGGAGGGCATGGCTCTCTCCAGATCACCCCTACCCCACGACTAACAGCCACAGACAGAATGGGGAGGCCTATCCACTGACCGTCCTGTGTTTGTGTTTCTGAAGGTTGGAACGCCCACAGGCAGTGGGACTGGAGCAGCGATGAGGAAGACGTCGAAGGTACGGAACCTCTTAGGGTAGAACTGTTTGGGAAAGGGTTCCTGGGAAGATGCGCGATCTGTGCCGCTCCGGGGACTGTGGGAGGAGAGTATAAACAGGCAGGGAACAGAACCCCCAGCAGACAGGTAGCTGCCGCCCTTCCTTATTCTGTGACACAGAATCAGTGCTCCCTGTGGGAGCATCTGTTTTGCTTTTCTAGTTGAAAACAATCCCATCCGCAAGCCCTGCTCCTCATGGTTCTGTGCCAACATCTCCACAGCTGACCCTGATTTCGGGCCAACTGTTGGGAGACTGTGCAAAAGATGTCTGGTTTCGAGTTCGTGCTGACCCACAGTTTAAGGAATTGAAAGACACAGGTCTCTGTCTCAGGCATAGCGTGGATGCTGGGCAAGAAACCCATTCTCCTCCCCGCACAGTCAAGGCCCCAGAATCTCGGCCATTTTCTGTCCTGTCCCCTCCTTGTACACCTGCTTTTATGGACAGTCCCGGAAAGGATGAGTTCAAAAGAGGCCACTGGGAGGCCCGTGCATGCTCCTGGGTCCTGGAGAAGAGGTGGGTTCATCTCCAGTCTCGCCTCCCCTGTATTTCCCACAGTGTGAGACTGGGAAACCTGAGGAGACTCGTATGTCCAATGGCCCCTTGAGCCCCTCTGAAGCAAGGTAGTTGTAACAGCCTGTGTGGGAAGGGGCTGCACGCACAGGCGCTCAACCTGCCCCTCGGCCCCATCTCTGGGAACCTACAGGCTGAAGGTGCAGCCTCTGTCAGGAAGGTCCTTGTCCCATCCAGTTCTAGTGTTTCATGCAGTGACCCCATCTTCTAACCTTGTTCACCACAGGCCCAGAATATTTATCAACGTGTGGTTGCTTTTCATTCTCTTAACACATGACAAACACAACTCCTTGACAGGTGTACTTTGTGTGAGAAGGCCATAGTTTTTTGAGTGAGTAGGGAGGCGACAATATACTCTTGATCTCTCCTCCAGTCTCCCGGATAGGAGAACTGTATGGGATTGAAGTTGAGAAGGAGAGAGAAGGCTGGCGGCAATGCCAGAGGAGATGGGGCAGTATGAGGCAGCACCCAAAGGGGGAGGTCACTGCCGTGCAGAAAAGGTCACAGAGACTGCGGCAGCCTCTGGGAAGAATCAGAGAACACAGGCACTGGCCCTTGGCATTATGGTGGGGTCTGGGCGGGAAAAAGATCCCCAGAGCTTGCCCTTAGTGCCCCGGTAAGGGGACAAAGACTCTGAGACAGGAGCAGAGGAATGAGGAACTGATGTCCGAGGTGGTACACTTGATGCCAGGGGCAGCAGAGGCCCAGAGCCTCGCCCCAGACTGAGCTTTCTCCTCCTCTCCCCTAGGCCACTCCATTTTTGTCACTGCCCTGGTACACGCAGAAGCATGCTTCTCTGACGACAAGGATGAGAAGACAGAAGTGGCCATCCGTACGTATCTCATCTAAGTCTCTTTTACCTCACCAACTCTCTTTAGCTCCTCTCCACTCCCCCATCCCACATTTTATAACTCTCCTGTAGACTTGGAGCCCTTGAACATCAGGAATATGTTGAATTCCTTTGCTCTTCACCTTCTTTCTTAGGCCAGCCTTTGTCTCCTTCTCTTTGCTCAGTGGGTAGGAGGCTCTGCCACTGGTCTCCAGTTCTAGTCTCTACGGTTCCTGAAAGTCATAGGATAGACAGGTGGAGTGACATGGCAGTCACAAAAAGGGAAACATGATCCAGGCAGCTGTCCTTGTTTACCTTGAGGGTCTCAGGATATGTGGGGAAGGGGACACAGGGAGGGAGGGCACATCATGGTGCCACTATCTTATCAGGACTTCCGGTCTCTACTGGGCCGGGTATGTGGGGTTCAGCCTGCCCCCCCTCCATGCACAGTGTCTCCTGTCCTCAGATTCCGGCTCCCTGTGTTTCAGAGTCCTGTGGTGACAGCTGCAAGGAGGTGAAGCTATGATCGAGAACATGGAAGCTGCTGCGTTTCGGCCCCTCCCCTTGGCGGAATGGAGCCCTCTAACAGTTTAGATTTAGAATTTTTGTACATATGTTCACTACTCTTTATTATTACAAATGTTCTGTTTTAATGTTGGTTATTTAATATTGTAAATACGTTTCTTCTACATTAGTGCCTATTGTATATTAAATGAGAGTTGACTCCTGACTTTGTATGGGTCCTTACTGTAATCTCCAGGCTTTGTCATGAAAGGAGGCTATTTATCAGCTCACAACCAGACAAATCAGCTAATGCCCTGAGCATATTTTTGGTTGGAGAGAGGGAAGTTCCAGCTTGCAATACTCAGGTCTGTCCAGAGGAGACTGTGTTCAAAGACACGGATGGATCTGGAGGAGCCAGGGTTATACAGCACATCACGACCATGAGTAAAGGGACTCTCGATGGCAGTAGGGGGGCACAGTTAATGCTTAGGCCCTGTCATTGTTGGAGGCCATGAAGTAACGTACTCCCTGTCCAGGCCTTGGGCTCTTTGACAAGCCTCTGAGAGCTCCAAAGGCAGCTTTATCCAGGATTCCAGACCCACATGCTTTCTGCTCATTAGGAGCTCACACAGTTCGACCCAAAGTTTCCTCCACTGCCTCCATTCCAGGCCGCCACACTTCAGGTCCTCAGGGGAAGTGAGGGGAGAAGAGCTGGTTTTCCTCTTATGTTTCTGAGGCCTCCTAGAAGAGATCCTGTGTTGCCATAATAGGGAGAGAGCAACCCTCAAAAGTAACCGCGACGATTAGCACTGCGTATCAGCTTGACAGGATCTACAATCACAGAGAGACAGGCCCCCAAGCGTGACTATCAGGGGGTCGTCTAGATTACGTCAGCCTCTGCGTTACTGCGGTAGACAGTTCTGACGGGTTAACTGAGGTGAGGAGACCCATCCCAAAGGTGGGTCATGCCATCCCTGGGGCTGCAGCCCTGAACTGCACAAAAAGGAGAGCGCAAGATGAGCATCAGCACTTAGCACTCATCAGCTGCTGATGCAACGTGGCCATCTGTCTGGGGCTCTCACTGCGTTACTATCCTGGCACAGCGAAACTGAGAGCCAAAAGAAATCTCTCCTCCCGTCTGTTGCGTTCCTCGGTGTATTTTATCACAGCGAAACATGGTCAGCAACTAAGACAATCACACTCACCCAGAACACCTAGACAATGAAAATGCACGGTTCCTGTGCAGCCAGAGGTAGAGGGACCCTGTATGTTGGCATCACCCAGGGCTGGGATGCAGGGTTACCACCGCAGACTCGCCTTCCCCACCTTCTGTTGACTGCTTATAGCATTTAGACCCTTTTCTCATGTAAAGTCTCGAGGTTTTCCACATTTCTCCAACCAAATAACAGGGTGAGGTTCTTTGCAACGGCAGTGCACAGTCTGATAACAACTGCTTTATTTGTTACTTTTCTGTCGCTGTGGCAAAATGCCATGATCAGGGCAGCTTATGGAAGAAAGTGTTTATTTAGGCTCTTGGCACCGTAGAGAGCACACCCTAGAAGGGAGGTCCAGCAGGATGCTGACGGCCAGCCATCGCCTATTCAAACGCCACAAAGCAAGAGACAAAGTGGAAGGACATCAAAGGAGATTTGTGTTGGCTGCTTTTAATGTCAACCTGAAACACATGAGAAGGAATTATTTCTATCAGGTTGGTCTGGGAGCATGTTTGTGGACATTTTTAAAAAATTACTAATTAAGTGTAAGAGGGACCAGCCTACTGTGGGGGACCCCTCCCCTAGACAAGTGGGCCAAGTGACAGGGTAGCCCAATGACAGTTCAGAAACACCTTTCGTTGCTGCTTCATAACTGTAATTTTGCTACTGTTAGGAATCGTAACGTAAACATTTGTGTTTTCCAATGGTCTTAGGCGACCCCTGCAAAAGGGTCCTTCGAACCCTAGAGGGGTCGCGACCCACAGTTTGAGAACTGCTGGTGTAATGGACAGGATGGCTTATGGGAAGTTACATCTTATTCCTCAATGATCGGTGCCATTTTGTTCAAAGTAACATCAAAATCTAACATGGTGATGACAATTTAATGGGAAGAAAACAGATAAACAAGAACAACAAAACCCAGCCGGTATGTCCACTAGGGACTCGCCAGGGGGAGGCAGGAGGGCGGCCTCAGAGCTGAATACAGGCGAGCACCCCACAAGCCTGAGGGACGCAGGGGCGGGCCCTATGTCAGCTGACCGCCTCAGCTTTCAGATCTCTAACGCGGGCCTTCTCCTCAGCGAGGACTTAGGTCAGGCCAACAGCAAAGGGCCAGAAAAGTGAGGAAAAGACTTCCTCTCTCTCCTCAGAAAAGGGACGCGCTTCTCCACAGCCGGCTCGTGAGTCTCACCACAGGAGAAAGTCCTCCCTGACAGGCCCGCTGCCACCTCGGAACGCAGAGCCCACTCTGCACGCTAGCCCCGCCCCTGTGACCCGCCTGACCAATCACAGCAAGAGTCTCTGGGCCACGCCCACCACCAGAAGCCACACCTGCTTACCATCCTTTTCCTGTTCTCTGGCGCCCTCTCTGGCCATGATGAGTGGTGCAGGTCGGAAGAGGGTGGGACCTGGCGCTAGCCTGAGCTGAAGCACCGAATGCACGCATTCCCCAGAACTCCAAAATCACAGCTGTCCCTGGCCGCCCCACAGCCCGGCCAAGCCCTAAGGGTCCTGGCTTCGCCCATGTGATTTTTGTGTTTCTTAGACGGTTCCGAGGAGTGCCTCAAGCCCAGGCACCATTTTCCGTGGCCCCTAAAACCCATTCCGAGGTACTGAGACCCCTGCTTACTTCCCATCTGAAAGTCTGAAATTGAGAGTGTGTTCGGTGTTGACCATGTGTGTAGCACGCACTGTCTCCTGGCCTTGATTTCTGTTTGTTCTCACCACCGTTATACAATACCTTGGCAGGCAGCCTTGGTGATGAACAAGAGCTGTCATCCCAGCACCTGGGAGACAACCAGGAACATTGCAAGTTCAAAGCCAGGTACACATCGCTACCCTGTCTCAAAACAAACACACAAGCAAACATAGCACCCTGGCTGGCTCTTTAGGTCCAGTGATGTTTGTCCGACCACTGTCTGCCCAAGTTGCTGGGAGCTTAGGGAATTTGTCCCGTACTGCTACTCTAATTAACTAATGCTTGTAACAGCACAATAAACTCCGTGTTTCAGAGACCTCCTGCTGCTTTCTTATAACACCCAGGCCGACTCACCCAGGGTGACACTGCCCTCAGTGATCTGGGCCCTGCTACACTAAATCATTAACCAAGGGAGTTCAGTGTCTCTACAGACCTGCCTACAGGCCACGCCTAGGAGGCATTTCTTAAATTAAGAGTCCCTCTTCCCAGACGTGTCTAGGTCTGAGAAGCTGACAAAAAGCTCCCAGCACGGCATCTTCTTCCCTCGGAGACACCGGCACATCCATGGTTTTTACTGCTTTCTTCAAGACAGGAGGGAAATGGGAACAGCCTAGATGTCCACCAACGGGTGAATGGATAGTAAAATATGCAGCACCTATACAATGGAGACAGGGGCCAGGGAGAGGAGAGACAGGAAGAGCAGGGGGGTCAGCTAAAGCTAAGTGTGTATGAAAAGGCCATGCATGAGGAAGTATGTTACTTTGTGTGTTAACTTAAAAATTAATTGAATGAATTGGGGCTACAGAGCTGGCTTAGCCGTTATAAAAACTGGCTGCTCTTGCAGAAGACCGGGGTTCAGCTCCAAGCACCCACAGGGCATGTAACTTCCATAAGATCCAGTGCCCTCTTCTGCCCTCTGCCAGTATTACACACAAGTTGCATATATACACTTGAAAACACAAACACACCACATATACACACATACATACACATCACACACAAATACACAACACTCACACATACAGAACATACACATACACACACGTTAGTTCATAAATCTTGATGCACTAGCCCACTCCCAGGTTACTTAGGCACCTGTGATGTCATCATTGGTCACTTCCCATAGGGGCCCGAGATAAAAGGACCCCTGCCTCCTCTCTCTCCTCCCTCTTGCTCTCTCCTCTTTATCTATTGGGGTGACCCCTCCCCTATCTCTCTCTCTCTCTTTCTCTCTGCTCTTGCTTTTCTCTCTTGCACTCGTTCCACCTTGCTTTCTTTCCTGGCATGCCCCCCCCGACTGTGTCTCTCTTCACCTCCGTCCAATGAATCTTTTACATCAGATCTGTTGTACGTGGCATCATTTCTATATAAATCCTACCACACACCACACACACACTCACTCCACACACACACATCTTTATAATTAAAAAGAAAACAAAGAACTAAGTAAATGCTAGGCTTTTTGGCTTAGCCAAGCTGCAGGCTCACTCCACAGAGGTCAGCCACCCTGACTCCAGGAGCAGACAGATTCAGTTCTCTATTTCACCCAGGTCTCTTGCCCATGCTAAGGAAGCAGAGAAGACAAACTACCCACGACAAGATAGAGATATATTTACTGTGTAGTGTGATAGAAGGGTTACTGTTTGTGATGAACATAGAAAAAAAAAAAAAAGAAAAGCCTGTCAGACATGTGAAATAGCTTAGCCAGGAACCCCACTGCACCCAAGGTGCAGCTGATCACCAGAACCAGGTGACATCACTCAAGATAACCAGACACAACCCTGAGTAGGAGGAGAGGCTCACACCGTCCGCCTGACACTGTAAGCAAAGATCAGGAGCAAAGCTCTGCTCTGCACATCTTCAGGACTGCTGCAGACATTGGAGAGATGCTACCTTGATCTGCCCTGCGGCTGGAGAGTCTGACCCTGGACCTGACCTTCAACTAAGATATGTGCACAGGTGAGCAGCCTTGGGGACACTGGCTGAGGTCCATAGTTAAGGACGCAGATGTGATGCTTCGAGATGACCCTCAGCATAACCATGTGTATCTACCTATCCCTCCAGACACTGTTAGTATCACCGTTAGTAATTAAGAACGGCATAAAAGAGATTGCATTTGCCCCTGCCAGATCCCTGGGGTAGATGAGATTCTGTGGCCAATCACTGCCATTGAAACTGCTAAACCTTGTTCTGATGTGGCAAAAAGACACATCTGGTGCTCACAGCAGAGCCTTGCGGGAGGCTGTTTGCCATCCTGAATTACAGCCTTGAGGAAAGGAAACTGATCTCCCTGCAGTTTCACTTTCAATTCTTGAGAAAGCTTGGTTTCTGTTTCCAGTTGCCCTGGCTGCTGAGCTGAAAGACAGCCCAGCGGGGTGAGGAAGAGTGCTGCCTTTCTCCTCCTTGGAAGCAGAGGCAGCTCTCTCCCTCGCCAGTGTTTATCAGGAGAGACCAAGAAGGCAGGAAGCTTCTCCCAGCAGGGTTGAGCTGAAGCACAGAGGATCCACTCCAAGGGTTGGCTAGTCCTGCAGAGATGGATCCAATCCCTGACCTATATGGGACCCCTGGGGACATGCTGGACCACTTCCTGAAGCACAGCCTTCAGCCCCAGAGGGACTGGAAGGAGGAAGGGCAGGATGCCTGGGAGAGAATCGAGAAATTCTTTCGGGAACAGTGCTTCCGTGATGAGCTGCTCCTGGACCAAGAAGTCAAAGTGATTAAGGTGGTGAAGGTGAGCACTGAGAGTTCTGGGTTCAAATCTCACCTCTGCCCTGTGGGGCTTGTGACCTTGGTAGGTGGCCATTTCTGAGGTGGCCATTTCAGGCCATTTCTGAGCCTCAGCATCAGCTTCTTTAGTTGGGTTTATTATAAGCAATAAATGGAATAATGCATAGAAAATGTGCATAAAATTAGCCTTGTTTGCAGAACTGAAGGACAGAGGTGGTAATGATAATTTGGGATTCTGATCTCTGAATGGCCATAGTTGCCAGGTTTCACAAAATGTGTGCCTTTGCTTCTTACTTAAGAAATACTATTCAAAAGAAAGGAAGGAAGGAAGGAAGGAAGGAAGGAAGGAAGGAAGGAAGGAAGGAAGGAAGGAAAGATGGAAAGATGGAAAGATGGAAAGAAAAGAAAAGAAATTTTTCTACTCTGGTGTACCCCTTTAATCCCAGCACTCAGGAGGCAGAGGCAGGTGAATTTCTGAGTTCAAGACCAGCCTGAACAGAGTGAGTTCCAGGACAGCCAGGGCTACACAGAGAAACCCTGTCTGGAAAAAACAAAAACAAACCAAAGAAGTTCAAAATGCTACTTTACCTCTGAAGTTATACAGTAAACCTATTCTCCTAAGTTGATGCTATTGAAATCTTAGAAACTACCTAGCCAGACAGTAGTTGGTAAACTCAGTGGGATTCCAGGGGCTGCCTGGAATTACTGGGTAATTCAGTAAAGCTTCATTTCTCTCAGAAAGCACAAACTTAACAACACATCCCCTTCAATCAAGATGGTTTGGATCAGAAACCTGGCTGTTGTTCATTTTCCTAAAATGAACGATATCTTACATTCATTTGAGTAAGTCCAGTTTTATCTAGGAACTCTGAGTCATAGTGGCCGAGGTTAACACTGCAGGGAAAGAACTTTTGACTATGAAGACTCTAGACAGAGTGCTGTAACCAAGGATCAGACAGAGTTCTTAGCAAAACAGTTCTAAAGACAGAAACTGAAACTCCTACAGCTTCAAAAGATACAAAGTGTCCCTCTTGTGTCCTGGTTCCTCCAAACCTCTGACCTACCTGTCAGCTCCTAGGTCTAATACTGGATCAGCCTCTTCACTTCCAGGACCTGAAAGAAACAACAACAAAAAAAGGAAGTCCAGAGCTGGGTGTGGCGGCCCCTATAGCTCCAGTACTCGGGATGTTGAGGCAGGAGAATTATCCGTTAAGCCTATTAAACCTAGGCTACATAGCAAGTTCCAGGCCAGTCTTAGCTGCATAATGAGGCATTGTCTAGCAGGAGGAAAGGAGGAGCTGAGAATCATGCACCTTCATCTTGTTTTGGTTTTTAGTTAGTAAACAAAGTATTGTATGTCATTATAGCGTGTTTCAAACAGTGATTTGTTTGGGGATGGGTTGTAGTTCTGAAGTTCACGTAGAGTGTCTCACAACCGGCTGTGACTCTACCTCCAGAGAATAGACGTTCTCTTCTGGCCTCTGAGGACACCAGGCATACATGCTGTGCACAGACAAAACTCCTGTACACATGAGAAGTGGTGGTGGTGATGGTGTTTTTGTTGGTTCCCCCCTCATACACGGTTTCTCTGAGTAGCTCTGGCTGTCTTGGAACTCACTCTGTAGACCAGGCTGGCCTTGAACTCAGAGATCTACCTGCCTCTTCCAAGTGCTGGTATTAAAGATGTGTGACACCACTCTCTGGCAATGTTCTTGTTGTTTTTAAGCTTGAGATTTCAGAGCATTTCGATTTCTCAATTTTTGGACTAGGGATGGCCACAGTGAAGGTCTCCATGACGGTAACCAATGGCTTCTTTTAAGATTTTTATAGAGAACTTAGTTTGAATGGCTCTGGCTTACCTCTCAACCTCAGGGCACTGTCACCTTCCACAGGGAGGCTCCTCAGGAAAGGGGACGACGCTGAATCACAGATCTGACCAGGACATGGTTCTGTTCCTAAACTGCTTCTCCAGTTTCAAACATCAGGCGCGAAGCCGAGAACGCGTCATCAACTTCATGAAAGAGAAGCTGGTTCGCTGTAGGAACAGCCTGGCCTACAAAATCACTGTGGTTACACACAGAGAGGGAAACAGGACCCCTCGCTCCCTGACCTTACGGATCCAGTCCAAGAAGAGTAATGACATCATCCCGATGGATGTTCTCATGGCTTATGATGCTTTGGGTAAATCCAGTGTTGGTTCTTCAGAGAAATGATTCTGGGGTCTCCTTCTTTTGGGAGAGGTTAGAGGAAGTGGAAATGGGACTGTGGCTATGTTGTGAAGATGCACATCCTTCCATGGATATATTCCACAGAGACTCTTGCAGGGACTCTCATAGAGGATTCATCATAAAGAATGAATTCCTGCCCAGCCTCTGGGAAACACCAGGTCAATCAAACATTCCAAGGTCTGGATTAGATGGAACTGGATTAGAACCATGTTTAAAATAAGTCTCTCAAGCTGGGCCATGGTGGCACATGCTTTTTATCCCAAAACTTGGGAGACAGATACAGGGGGAATTTCTGTTTTTTGTTTTTGGTTTTGGTTTTCTTTGGTTTTGGCTTTTTGAGACAGGGTTTCTCTGTGTAGCAGCCTTGGCTGTCCTGAACTCACTCTGTACACCAGGCTGGCTTCACACTCACAGTGCTCCACCTGCCTCTGCCTCCCTGAGTGCTGGGATTTTTAGGTGTACTTGCCAGGCGTAAGGCAAGGCTAGCCTACAGGGTGAGTTCCAGGACAGCCAGGGCTACATGGAGAACTGTGTCTCATTTAACAACCTGTACTACATTGGGCCAACTACTCAGCACCTCCAAACTGAGCATACTAGCTTATTACATGTGATAATGTTAAATAGAGTCAAAGGAACTGATCATATTTGCCAGCATTTCAGTTACAAAAATGGCGATTTCCCATGGTTGCCTTTATGTTTACCACCTTTGTGGAGCTGACCCTCGGATTTCATGAGCCCAGTGCCTGATGGTCTATATGACCATCTAAGCCTCTACTGATTTAGTTTTGGGATGAGGGGTAAGGGAGGAGTGGGGTAAGATGACTGTGATTCCAGGACTCAAGAAGCTAAGGCAGGCAAGTCACAAGCCTAATGACAGCCTGGGATACCCAGAGAGACTCTGTCAAAAAAGAAAAAGGAGGGAGGGAGGGCGGAAAGGATGAAAGAGGGGGCAAAGAGAGATTTTCCTATCTTTCCCATCTCACAAGGTAGAGTTTCCTGACCAGTAAGTTTCTCCTCCCAGGATCCTTTTCCCGAGACTCAAAACCAGCACCAGAAATCTACGAAAAGCTAATAAAGAGTAGGGGCTACCCCGGGGAATTCTCCCCGAGCTTCACAGAGCTGCAGAGGCATTTCGTGAAGAGCCGCCCTGTTAAACTGAAGGACCTCCTCCGGCTAGTGAAGTTCTGGTACCTGCAGGTGAGAGCTGGGTCGAGAGGGCAGGCACAGCCCAGCATGGGTTTTTGCTTAACTGGGGCTGGGGGTGTAGTTTGTTGGCATGGTG
This sequence comes from Psammomys obesus, assembly GCF_907164565.1. Lineage (NCBI taxonomy): Eukaryota > Metazoa > Chordata > Mammalia > Rodentia > Muridae > Psammomys > Psammomys obesus. Next base: position 4,322,873 of record NW_026590062.1, read on the forward strand.
CTTCCTTGGGATGCCTAAGGCCCTGAGGTCAGTCCTCAGCACCACCAAGAGAGATGGGGTGGGGTTGAGAAAAGCCAATGAGAGGCAGGATGTACAGTGAATGAAACTGGACCGCTGGAAGCTATCTGTGACCTGCAGTACACTGACCAGTAGCGGAGCCAGGCATTATAGTTGGTGATAGTGTTTGTGTCTGGCTTAGAGCCTCCTGCTTCCAATGACACCTTCCCCAAGGGCAATTAAGTACCTACTGATGAGAACAAACATGCCTTCAACAAGCCTCAGCAAGTGGCATTTTGATGACAACAATGAAGCTACCAGTGTGGAGTATTAGTTAGGTGCTATGATCTGGGCTGTTCACGCCACATGATTTCCCGGTTAGTCTCTCCGGCTGCTTTCTAATGGACGCTTCTAACCCTCGTTTGGGAGATGAAAAAAACTGAGGCTGGGCAATTAAAGCTAGAGCTGAGATTTGAGCAAGAATGCCCAACTCGAGAATTTTAGTTCACGAGCAGTCACAAAGACATGTCCTTCATCACAGTATTTCTTTCTGGTCATCTAAATAGCGCAAAGGGTTCATTAGAAAAACAAAGCAAAACTCTGTGGACAATGAGTAAGGAAAAGGTGAAGTTCACAAGCGACCGGGGTGAACCGGCAGCAGAGCAGTGTCTTCTCTTTCGTGTTTGCTTCTGTCTGTATTCACACAGCTCATACTCGGATATTAGGTAGCTGGAGTCACGCCATCCCAGTGTGGTTTTGGTCCACCCTTAAACACACCTGCTGTTGGCCCTTGGAGTCCAGTGTGAGAGCACCATCTGTTTGTGTCATTTGCATACTTTTTCTTTACCCCATCAGTTGTAAGACCTCATGAGCTGCAGGCATTTACCATTACCCATCTGTGCTGCAAATGTTTTCATCCACCCACCACTCACCTACTGGCTCTAACCAGGCCACCTTCAAGAACATAGTGGACGGGAGGGATGGGTCAGCAGCTAAGAGCACCTACTGCTCTTGCACCAGACCCAAGTTCAGTACCCAGGACCCATTTCGGGCAGATCACAACCACTGTCACTCCAGCTCCAAAGGATCCAGCGCCCTCTTCTGGCCTCTATGTGCACTGCACTCACATGCGCATACCCACACAGACACACATATACACATAATTTGAGAACATAGTGAGTTTTTTTGGCAAATTATATGTGTGTGTATATATATATATGTGTGTGTGTGTGTGTGTGTGTGTGTGTGTGTGTCTGTGTTTGTGTGTCTGAATGTCTGCGTGTGTAGGTCTCAGATTGATTGTCTTCCTCAGCCTCCATATATACTGAAACAAGGTATTTCAGTTGACTCTAGACTTATGTACATAGCTGTCTAACTACCTAGGACAGGGAGCCCCTGTCTCTGCCTCCCTGGTACTGGGATTGTAGGTATGCGTGACACATCCCCCCACAAGCATTTATATGATTTCTGGAGATCTTTTACCCACCTAGACACCTTCCTGGCTCAGATTTCTATAGATGAGTATTCCTGACTTCTCTAATAGATTTTTTTTACTTATCTGAACCATCTCTCTCTCCATAGAAAAAATAATATGGTTATTTAAATACTGCAATGGACCCATCATTTCACACTGTTGAAAAATTTCAAACACCATCAAAAATGTCTAAAAGAGAAGGTAAAACAATTTGTGTGTGTGCATCTTTGCATATCCGTGTGGGGAGAAACTGTATCCATGCTCATAAGGGCAACTCCAGTTGGACTTAGTGACTGAGTGTGCGTGTGTGTGTGTGTGTGTGTGTGAGAGAGAGAGAGAGAGAGAGAGAATATAGTCACCTAGTTTTTCTTATAATATGACTAACAAGTTATATATACATCATATTTTGAATTATGCATCTCTTTCTTGCTGAACTAAAACACTACCTTTGTTAAAAGTGTGAAATCCACAAATCTAACAGGAACTAACTCTAAGTGGTCTGTTCTGTTACACTTTTTTTTTTTTTTTAGTCCTGAGGGATTGAGCCCAGGCCTTGTGCAGGCTGGATAAGTAGTCAGACACTCAGCTGCATCCCTTGACTCTCACTTATTCTGCTAAAAAATGCTACTCTCAGGTAGAAGGTGATCAATGACACCCAAGGTTGGCCTGTGACCTCCACATGTATGACAACATGCACACACACAAGACAAAAATCACTGGGAGCCAATCTTGGTGTACATAGCTGTATTCACAACACCTATGAGCCACCTACACCATTCCTGTCTACAAGGCTGGGGAAACATGGAGGAAGAGGAGGCAGAAGGAGGCTAAGAGCAGGAGATCAGGGATGATGGCTACAGAATAGTGTCCTATGGCCATGACGGCCTCACTGCTCATTGCTCACAGCAGCTTCTGCTGTCTGCATGAGACCTGTGCAAGGTTAAACCAGTTGGCATTCCAGCGTCTATGTGGGGAGAGCTGAGAGCTACCGGCCATTGATGGCTCCTAGGAGAGGGATTTTTCCCAGGGGTGTGGCTCCTGATAGGTTGCCCATGCTCTGGTGAACGGCCCCACACCCTTGCACATGAGGGCAGCTCCAACCGGACTGCATGGGATATAAAGAAAAGAAAAACAAGAGGAGGATGAAGAGGAGGGGATGAGGAGATGGGTGGGGTTGGGGTGGCTATGATCAAAACACACTGTATACAGGTATAGAATTCCAAATGCACCACATTGCTGTCTCCATTCCAACCAGGAAATATGGATTGATACACAGATGGTGTACAGAAAACCCCGACCATAAGTCCATTTAGGCTCACCATTTCGTGGCTGTGTCACATAGAGCAACAGGAAAAACGGAGTTCTTGGAGCACCAGTCATTCCATGTTCTCTTTGTCTCCGCCCCCTGCCTCCCTCCATTCTCCCCCACCCTTCCTTCTCTCCTTGCCTTCCCCAGTACCTGAGACGTAAATACAGAAGAGCACGATTGCCCTCCAAGTATGCGCTGGAGCTTCTGACCATCTATGCCTGGGAAATGGGCACAGAGAGCAGCGAGAGCTTCAGATTGGATGCAGGGTTTGTAGCCGTGATGGAGCTCCTCAGGGACTACGAGGACATCTGCATATACTGGACCAAGTACTATGATTTCCGCAACGAGGTCGTCGGGAACTTTCTCAAAGAACAGCTGAAGGGAGACCGGTGGGTAGATCCGCCACATTATTTCTGGCTCTAAGGGCTAGAAACCCCGACTGAGGTGGCTTTGGAAAATAAAGGGACTCAAGTGGCTTTTGCAGTTGAAAACATTCAGGGGTGAAGAAACTTCAATAACGGCTATGTCACCAAGGTCTCTCTGTCTATGAGTTGTTCAACAGTGCCCTTCCGGGGCTTTACTGTTGAGTTCAGGCTAATCTCTTCCATGTTGCAGCTGTTCTAACCTTCCCCTCTAGACACCGGATCTCCAGTGTAAGAAAGGCTGTGTCAAGCAAAACCTCAGTGATTTGTTCTTGCGAGCTTGCTTAGGCTGTATCTACAATCTAGCGAAGGGCTTTGCTTGCAGGGACTGCTCCAACCTAAAGGCAGGTACCAACTCTGCTCTGGACAGTCTGAAGAATGCTCTCTGTTGGCCATACTTGCAGTTTTAAATGAGGCCGTTAATTATGAAGTATACAGCGAGCAGAAGTAAAAAAAAAAAAAAAAAAGAGTAGCAAGTAGCAAATGGAGAGAAGCAGTTGATAGCCGAATATCATCAGATTCAGCAGCGTGGACGGGAGTAGGCTGAGTGGGAGAGAAAGGCCACAGCTTCAAACCCCAGGCCCTTACAACACCCTGCAGATGTCAGCTAGGGAAGCTGAGGCAGTCAGCTGGAGTTCCCAGTCCACCTTTCTCCGTGGATGAGCTCCTCAGGGCTGACCTAGGCTGTATCCAGATTTCTGTTCCCACTGTAGTATGGGATAAACAAACAACAGTTTCCTCTACTGTACTGAAATGGTTCGCCTTCCAGCCCTTCTCAAGGTCATGATGCTTTTTTTTCCCCACAAAAAGTAAAAGCATTTTTGTTTGTGTTGCTTCTTTTCTGTTTTCCCCTTACAGAGCAGGAGTGGGGATGGGGGAGGACAAAGACTAAGACAATGACAATACTGCCAGACTCGGAAAAAAAGAGTCTTAGAAGAACACTTGGAGATTGAGATACGCATTTGGGTCTGAAATAGTGGAGGTTGCGGGGGCAACAACCCCACTTCCAAAGCCAGCATTTTAGTGATCTTAAACTTTAGGTGACAATGCACCATGATCATGTGCTTTACGATTCCACAGACAGGAATGCCAGAGGCCAGTATCCTGATCCTAACAGGGATCTGCTTCCATTTTCTCCCCCAGGCCCATCATCCTAGACCCAGCCGACCCCACCAACAACCTAGGAAGCAGAAAAGCGTGGGACCTGGTGGCTAAAGAGGCCAAGCACTGCCTGCGGCAGGCCTGTTGCATCACTGAAGACCCCAGCGGGGGCTGGCATGTACTGGTACTACCTTCTCTTCACAGTCACAACTCTCTTTTACGCTCATTTGGATCACCTGCCACTCTTCTTACAGGAGCCCTAAGTCCCAGCACACGCAACATACTTCAGGATCGCAGCCTAGTTTCCGTCTAGAAGCATCTAGGCCTCACCTGTAAGACAGGCAGGCAATCTGCCCTGCTCTACAGTCAATTCAGGGACAGAGTCAAAGGGTTTACTCGCTTCCATCTAGCCTGTTGGGTCTCCCCTAGAGGAATACTTCCCCATTCGGTGGGTCATCAAAGTATTGTTTCTTGCTGTTAAATAGTACATATAATAAGATTTTTAAAAATTAAGTGAGACTCCCACAACTCAGACAGACGATAAGCCAGCCGCACAGCTTTCCTGTGCACAGCCTTGCCCGTTAGGCTACAGCTTTCCTAGACCTGAGAGCTAAGTGAGAATCCAGTGTTCACACACAAGGATTGGAGTTAGCGGTTCCCTGAGGAAGCTGTTTCCCCAAGCTGCTGAACCCACATAAATCCTATCCCTTGACCTGCTTTTCATCTTCTGCAGGAAAGTTCTGAGTTTGTCCTCAGAGGTGGCCCCCACAGTAAGGCAGACAGATAGGATCTGGCTGGGGTCTACCCGCTGCTCATCAGGTTCCACCAAGGGATTCTTGGGAAGCAAGAAAAATTGAAACAGAACCAACCTACCTAAGCCTCTGTCTTAGTTAGGCTTTCCATTGCTGTGAAGAGACCTTATGACCATGGAAACTCTTGTAAAGGAAACCATTTAATTGGGGCTGGCTTACAGTTGAGAGGATTAGTCCATTATCATCATGGTGGGAAACATGGTGGCATGCAGGCAGACACGGGGCTGGAGAAGGGGCTGAGAGTTCTACATCTTGATCCACAGGCAGAGAACAGGCTTGAGCTTCTGAGACCTCAAAGCCCTCCCCCACAGTGACACACTTCCTCCAGCAAGGCCACACTTCCTGACAGTGCCATTCCATATGGGCCCATTGGGGCCCATCTTTACTCAGACCTCCACAGTCTGCCTCCATCTCAACCCCCAGTTTCTCAGAAATCCCATCTCCCAGGCATCTGCCTGTCAACAGGGTTTCTCTGTATAACAGCTCTGGCTGTCCTGAACTCACTTTGTAGACCAGGCTGGCCTTGAACTCACAGAGATTCGCCTGCTGCTGCCTCCCCAAGTGCTGGGATTCTAGGCATGTGTCACCACCACCAGGCTTAGTGATTTATTTCTTTTCTGAGTTATCTTAGTCACACAAATGGATCCAGAAGGCACCACCATATAAGATGGAGTTCAAGTCAGGGTACTTTTGAGCATCACATGGGGTGATACTGTGTCAGCTCAAAAAGATGCTAGGACTGTGCTAAACAAATACAAGAGTAAAGCCTGTTTCTGTTACTTTTCTATTGCTGTGATAAAACCAAAGCAAGTTGGTTGGCAGCTTAGAGAAGGAAGGGTTCATTTGTGTGCAGAGTTCCATGGCAGGGAAGTGCGGTAGCAGCCAGAAATGGCGGCTGGAGCTTGCATCTTTAATGGAAAGCAGGAAGCCAACACAGTGATTGGAAACTTGTAAGCTTTTGACCTCACAAACCTGTCCCTGCTGATACACTAGTATCCTCCTGCAAGGCCACACCTTCTAAGCTCCTCAAACAGTTCCACCAACGGAGGACCATGGGTTCAAATGCCCAAGACAGTGAGGGGCATCTCATTCACCCCAGCAGGAAACCATTCCCAGCTACCTTATCAGCCAATATGTCAGAATTCAGTCAAGTATTTTAATGTCTAGAGCCAGTACCCCATGGCAGAATTTCAAGGATACTTAGTGGTACTCTAAGCCTCAGGTATCTCATGTAATCACTTACAGCATCTCTCAGTATGTCTCAAACCAGACGCTAGAAGAGAGAAGCTTTAAGACAATAGACAGTTCTTCCCACACAGATGCCCTTTCTCTTTCTTCCCTCTCTTGCAGCGAGCAAGGGACATTCAGGTGATAGTGAAACAAACAGGAAAAGAACCATGGAGTCTCTGGAAAAACCCCTACAGCCCCATCAGAAAGATGAAAGCAGATATCAAGAGGACAAATGAGCTCCACGGGGAAGTGCGCATCTCCTTCCAGGAGCCAGGAGGAGAGAGACAACTGCTCAGCAGCCGGAAGACCCTATCAGATTATGGAATCTTCTCTAAGGTGAACATCCGGGTGCTGGAGACCTTTCCTCCTGAGATCCAGGTGTTTGTGAAGTTTCCCAGTGGCGATAGCAAGCCTTATGCCATCAACCCTGATGCCATCATCTGGGAACTGAAAGGGAAAATTGAGGATGATGGAGGCCCTTGTATGGAGGATCAGGTACTGATGCTGGAAGATGAGGAGCTGGAAGACTATCACAGCCTTGACTATCTACAGATCAAAGACTGTGACACCATCCAGCTCATTAGGGTTAGCTGAGTTCTAGTCTAGCTGTTCATGGCGCCAGTGCCCATTGTCAACTCCCCACCTCATCCCTCTATGCTGACGCTGCATTCTTTCTGTAGCCTAACAATCAACATATCCTTGTCTTGCTTAAAACCCTCCCATGTTTTCCTGTACCTAGAGAAGGAGTTCCAAGTTTCTTTTCCCAATACTTAAAGTCATTTCTATCAATCAAGCTGAGCCCTACTTGTTCCCCCTTCCCCACTCGAAACATACCAGAGACTGCCAAACGCTCAGCACTCACACTGAATGCTGAGTCCCAACTTCATCGCTTTCAGTTGGCTATCTTCCCCCAACCCATGTTTTTATCTTTCAAGACTCAGACTTGTAAGACACTGGATCTCCAAATATGGAACTCAGATTGATAGAATCATCATCACTCTGGGAGCCTCTTAGAAAGGAAAATTAACCCAAGCCAGATACTCCACTGAGGCTCCGCAGTCTGTCTTACCAAGCCTTCCATGCCATTCTGATACATGGCTCATATCTGAAAACTATACGGCCCTTGCAGCCAGCCAAGTCATCTTATGCTTCTACCCTCTCCCTTCATCCACATTAGACTTCTGTGAAGTATGTGGGCTCTTAAATCATGTTGTTTTGTTAGATTTATCTCCTAGTCTAATGAGACTTGATTTTTTTTAAAATGCCTTTTGGTCTAGAATGGTACTGATCCAGCGCAAATGTATGATATGTACTTGTTGAATAAATGAATGTCTCTGAAGCCTTCTATGTTGTCTTTATCGGGTCTGATGCCATTTTAGAGTCTACGCAGATTCAGGGGCCCCTAGCCCACATGTCATTCTCTGAAGATGCAGCCAAGTCCCCTACACAAACTTCATGCTGGTGGGTAGACATGGCCTCCTGTCTAAACCTCCTTGGTCAATGGTGATGAGGGTAGACTCTGCCCATTGGCTATCTTTAGCCAATCACATATTTCAGTCTTGGAAAGTGGGTCCTGGTATACTAAACTTCTGGTGCAGTCAGGACTGAAAGATGCTAAACAGCCAAAAATAGGTCCACCCCAAACCTTCACTTAAATACAGAAAGAGCACCATTAGCCCACAGAGTAGCGCCACACATAGCAAGACACAGAAGCCAAAGCCTATCTACATTCATGCCCTGGAAGAGAGGCTCCTGAGTTGTCTCTCCTTTCTCCCAAATTCTCCTTGTACCTTATCATCCTCACATCACTGAATAAATCAAAGTGGGCATTTTTTCTGCCCTTCGACCTGTTTCAGCAACTCAGTTCACTTCTCTGCCCCTCAATACAGGTAGACGACTCCCATGCACTCATGTGGGCTTTGTACCAAAGTCTCCACAATGTCACTTGGCCATCTTCACAGCTGCCTTGGAGTTGGATGGACTTGTATAAGAATAAAGGCTATTAGCCAGGCAGTGGTGGCGCACACTTTTAGTCCCAGCACTCAGGAGGCAGATCAGATGGATCTCTGTGAGTTTGAGGCCAGCCCGGTCTACAAAGCAAGTTCCAGGACAGCCAAGGCTACACAGAGGAACCTGTCTTGAAAAATAAAATAAAAAAGAGAGAGGAAGGAAGGAAGGAGAAAGAAAGAAAGAAAGAAAGAAAGAAAGAAAGAAAGAAAGAAAGA
>NW_026590062.1:4331452-4394735 GCF_907164565.1 Psammomys obesus
AAAGAAAGAAAGAAAGAAAGAAAGAAAGAAAGAAAGAAAGAAAGAAAAAAGGAAGGAAAGAAAGAAAGAAAAAATATTGGGGGCTGGGGCTGGAGAGATGACTCAGAGGTTAAGAGCCCTTTTGCTTTTCTGGAGGTCCTGAGTTCAATTCCAACTCTACATGGTGGCTCACAACCATCTGCAATGAGATCTGGTGCTTTTTTTCTGGTCTGCAGGCATACATGCAGTCACAATACTTGTGGGACTTCTGGGAGCCTGTAGAAATCAGGACTTGGATGAACCTGGTGTCATTAGGGGAACCCAGGGGGAACTCAGTGAACTTTGATCTAGATTAAAGAAGGAATGCTAAAATTTCAAGGAGGAAGGACCTTGAGCAATGAGCCTTCTGTTTCCTCTGCAGCCCAGGCTTACTTCCTTTTCTCTCCAGCCAGGGCTCCACACCCTCCTGGATGCCTTCAGTCTCCTGACCATTTGTGCTTTCTGCCCGTTTGTTCATTTAAGAATCTGTATCAGTCAGAGTTCCCTAAAGGAACAACAGAACAACGAATGGCTGGATACATATGAAAAGGGGATTCATTAGATTGGGGAACAGGGTATGGTCCGGGTGATCCAGCAATGGCTGCCTCACCCTGGAGAGGCCAAGAATCCAGGAGAAGCTCAGTCCACAAGGCCGGATGTCTCAGCAGCAATCCCAGTCTGCCAGCCAAGGGCTGGAGAAGCCTGGAAAGCTGCCGGTCATCCATCACTCTATGCTGGAATCCCAGAGACGTTGGTTCTAATATTGGTGAAAAATGCCACATCCACAGGATAGCTGGACTAGAGGAAGGACAAGCAGGCAAAACACAGACTTCTTCTTCCACGGCCCTCTACCTGGGCAGCCACCAGAAGAAGCCACTTTTATTTTGGGTGGGTCTTCCCTATTCAGATGACCTGATGAACTCAAGAAGATTCCCTAAAATTGTGTCCTGTGGCCTGCCTTTTGGTCGAGTCCAGATCCAGCCAGGTTGACAAGCCAGCTTATCGATCTTAGGGTCCTTCAGGTCACAAGGGACAGGAGCCTAAATGAAAGTAGTTTAAGCAAAACTAAGTCAAGGCCAGGTGGTGGTTCACATATGTAACCCAGAATTCAGGAGTCTGAGGCAGGAAAATTACCATGAGTTTCAGAACAGCCTGGGCCACAGAGAGAGATTTCAAGGTCAGCCTAGGCTACGAAGTAGACTGTCTTGAAAAAGGGGGGGTGGGCTGCTGAGTGGTGTGGCACATGCCAGTACTGTGGAGGCAGAGGCAGGTGGATCTCTGAGTTTGAGGCCAGCTTGGTCTACAGAATGAGTTCTAGGACATCTAAGGCTACACAGAAAAACCCTCTCTTGGAAAAAAAAAAAAAAAAGAGTAATTAATCATCGGCATAAGTGGATGCTGTTAGCCAGGATTCTCCAGAGAAAGGAGGGAGAGAGGGAGAGAAAAAGAGAGAGAGAGAGAGAGAGAGAGAGAGAGAGAGAGAAAGAGAGAGAGAATGTTTGCTCCCTGGGCAAGTGAGTTAGCTCCTAAAATCAACTGCCATGTGGATACTACAGCCCCAATGATGCCAAAGTGCCTTCCAGTTATGTATACCACATATGGGGTCATCCTGAACCACTCATTTATTTTCTTGTGACTGAATTTACTGAAAGGTTCATCTGCTTGGGTCTAGCTTACCCGAAGCTAGACTTTCAGAACAGCCTCCATCACATGTCTGGCAATTGTCCAATAACAGCTGCAAAAGCAGAGACGTGGAGGTGAGGAAGAAATGCCAGGGCTGGGCCACACAAGCACTGAACATCACAGACACTGCCTTGCTAGCTCCTGTGATCTGAGGCCTAAGGATAAGGAATGGAGGAGTAGAGACCCAAGGACCCCAACATTCCCTCCAGAGCTTGTTTACACTTTCCCCAAGTTTTCCCTACATATTTCTGGCTCTTCCACGGGAGGTGTTTTACAAAGGCCTTTGCTCTACTGGAATGAGGGCATAGGGAACTCTCTCTGCAAGACAGCCATCTGCTTCAACAACAAAATACCAGTGTTTTCACAAAGGCGTTTGCATTATCTAGCAGTATGACCTGAGCATGTATGAAAGGTCATGAGGTTTGATTACACACAGTTTTAAAGCCTCTGCCTTTATCACAATTACCAGTGTTCCAGCAAGATGTATGGCCATACCCTGATCCAAGGGACCATATGATGCTTCTAGAAAGTTCTGGGAAGCCAGCATTGCAGAGGAGTGTTCAGGCTATAGTGGGATGAATTTGGGGTTTTGGGAGTCAGACCCCAGACAAGCAGCTGAGGTGCCTATTTAACCAATTGGACCTGGCCTCCAGGTTCTCCCAGCATCCCTCGGTCCCTACCTGAACTTCCCAGCCCAGGGGCTTCCCCCAGAGGCTCTTTACCATATAATCCAGACATTTTAGTTCTCTCTCTTTCTCTCTGCATTTCCTCTCACTCTGTTCCACCCCTTTTTGTCTCCCTTCACATGGTGAGTTCACTGGCCCTCTCCTGGAGGTCAGTAAACCCCCAGGAGAGCTGCCCCCAGGAAACCTGCCATTATACTTTAATTTGGCTTGAATTGGATCATTCTGTCAGCAGAGAATAACTATCAGGGAACATTTTTATTAAGCCGCTTTTTTGTCATCACTGTTGTTAAAACAACCCAAGGCTTTATTTGCTCCATGGTGCTGAAGTCCTAGGGTCAAAGGAATATATCTAATGATGGCACTTTCTACACAGCTCCTAGAGACCCCAGTAGGGAAGATGTGGGGGTAGGGAGGTCCATGTGTAAGAGGACAGAGGACAGAGGTCTTGCTCTACAAGCCCTGAGGACAGAATTTGAGTCCCCAGCAGTCACAGTGACAAGCAGGCCATAGCTGTTGATCTGTAACTCTGGTCCTGATGGGCACACAGGTGGATCCCAGGAGCTTGATGGCGAGTCTGGCGTAAACATAGCTTCCAGCTCAGTGAGAGACCATGCCCCAAGGCTGGAAGGCAGAGAACAGAGGAAGACACACCCGGGACCTTTCTCTGGCCTCTGTGTATACCCATGGCTGTGCACACCCATAGGCTCACACCTGTGCGCCACACACACATTCCCCAACAACACACATCATCATGGCTAAGCTTGGTTGTCAACCCAACTACATCTGGAATCCACTGAGACCCAACCAGCTGGGCACACCTGTGAGGGACTTTTCTTGATTGGATCATTCAAAGTGGAAAGACTTCTCTGTTGGACTCAGAGGATCACAGCCTGCAAGCCACGCTGATGAATTCATAAATATTCATCCTATCAGTTCTGTTCCTCTGGAAAACCCTGCATCTCACACACACACACACACACACACACACACACACACAGCTGTCAAGGTAACATTTCTTGGATTTTCCATCTCTACCTCCCGACCTACCCCCTCTCCTTTTTGAGAGCATTCAGGAACAAACCATCCTTACCTAAGTCCTCCTTTGATGTTCTGTATTCTAGAGACTCCAAGCCAAGACAATCTTCCTACGTCTGCCTCCTGCTCCAAACCTAGCCGCACTCCTCCAATAATTGTCTCTCCTCCTTCTCCCCAGAAACTTATTTAATTAAGTTGCAATTTGACACTCCAGAAAGACAATGCACTACTGTCTCCATGTCCTCTTTAAAACATCCAAATGACATCCAGAGAATGAGTGGTGAAATGATTGATGTTGCTTGGCCCTAAGATGCTTCGTGAAGGTAAACAGAAAGAATATGTGAATAAATTATGTCACTATAAACACATGGTGAATGCTGAAGTTTCAGTCTGCGTTGACTTCCAATTGTAAAATCGCCACCGCTCTTTAAAATGTCATGATATGGAGCGACTTAAGAACTAGGTGCTGATAATAGATCAGATAAGGGGATGGGGAGGGTTAACTAACACTAAAAAAGCTACACGGAAGCCTGCTATTTCGTAAGCTCCACATACATTCACGTAAAATATTTTAGCTGGAGTTAACCTACATAGGGAACAATGCCCTTCCCAGAAGCTATAAACTGCCAAATAAAAATCCCAGCACAGGATTGGGATACCTTGCCTCCAACTGTTAGGTCAGGGGTCCCCTGAAGACTCCCAAAATATTACAGGCTATTGCCATTGCTCTCAGCTGTCCACCAGAATTTGCTAAGACCTTATTGCTCGCTGCCTATGATGGCATACTCCTTTAATCTCAGCACTCGGGTGCAGAGGCAAAATCTGGCAGCGCTTAGACAACCTGGTCTATAGAGTGAATTCCAGACCAGCTGGGCTACATAGTGATGTCACAGACTTGGGGAAGTCAAATCGGTAGCATGGCGCAGCTCCCTCTGGTGGTTAGCTTTCATAGTACAGCGAAGTGCTGTGCAGGCTGCTAAGGGTGAAAGAAAGGTCGTCTACAAGATAGGCTCATGGGAGCAGTAGAGGCAGGAATGTTATACAAGTATGCGTCCTGTTGCATTTAAGGACTATGCCACAGGAGGAAACACATGCCCAGTATTGTAAACCTGGCCTAGAACCCATAGCTGGCTGTAAGGGCAAAGAACGAGGGTATGTGGTGTGCTCCGCCGTCAGCGGGACATATACCACACCCTTCTCTACCGAGGCTCAGAAACCATCAACGAGGAGGAGACAGAAAGACGCTAAGATACTTCCCAAAAGGCAGAAAATTGATTTTGTTCATTGTTGCGTAGTAGGTATCAGTCTGTCATAACAAAGTGGACGGGGACATAAGGTTCTCAACCTGTGGGTCGCCATCCCTTTGGGGTCAAGTGACCCTTTCACGGGGGTGGCATATCAGATATCCTTCATATCAGCTACTTATACTATGATTCATAACAGTAGCAAAATTACAGTTATCAAGTAGCAGCAGAGATAATCGTATGGTTGGGGGTCACCACAACACGAGGAACTGTATTAAAGGGTGGCAGCATTAGGAAGGTTGACTTACGTCATTGCAAACAGGAACCAGAGTTCAGGAGTGACAGGACAGGGTCTGGGCATGGTAATTCCCTTCCTCTAACCCAACCCTACCTTCTGCAGGTTCGCCACCTCCCAACAGTCAGTTCAAACTTTGAATCCATTTGTGAATTAAGCTATCAATTAGGACAGAACATCGTGGTGTAAGTGGCCCTGGAGAGTCCCTCACAGACTTACCCAGTTGCCTAATCCAATCACATTTCGATCGCATCACCATCGAGTCACCCTAACCTGACTTATGCCCACACCCCTCCCACCAACCTGAACTGCTTCTATCACCAGCAACTTCTTGGGTCCCTCTCAGACCTGCCTTTGTTTTGGTTTTGGTTTTTCAAGACAAGAGTTTTTCTATAGCCCTGGCTGTCCTGGAACTCACTGTAGATCAGCCTGGCCTCAAGCTCGGACCTGCGTTTCTTCACTTATCATAAGCATGCAATGTGAAAGATTTTTAAACTCCTGATTTTGGCCCCACCCCTTCGGCCACTCCATTAGGACAGCATGCATTTCTTTCCCTCTTCCCATCACTGAAGTTTTAGCACTATTTATCTTTCTTCAGGGTACTAGTGACCGTTTGTGTGACGAGAAAACCCAAATGTGGTCTTCACATGGAGCTTCTGCCTCTTCATTCGTGGACACCTCCACGTCTTCCACTGTGGCCACACTCCTTTATAATGGTGACCCAAGGACCCAGCCTAAGATGGAACAATCATCCCTGCTTTCTCCTGTTCCTCACTTCCTACCTCCTGCCCTGCTTCCTCCTAAAGAGACTTAGAACCTACCCCCTTTCCCTACCTTCTCTGTGTCCAATCCTGGCCCAAGCCATCGCCCCACCTTTTCTTTCTTCCTTTCAAATGGGTCTCATTACATAGCCTCAGCTGACCTGGAACTCCCCGTGTCAACCAGGCTGGTTCCAAGCTCCCAGACATCCGCCTGCCTCTGCCTCCCTTGTGCTGGGATTAAAGGCGTGCACCACCACTGCCGGCTCCCCACTGTGTCCTGCTTGGACCACCACACAGTGCCAGACTGATGCCCCTACATCTACTCTGGCACTTCTGCCATCCGTCCTCGGTACAGAAGGCGGTAGAGCAGTTGTCCTAGATTCTGAACTCACTGCACGCCATGCTTCCGGTTCACTGCTGCCTTAGGGACAGAGGTAGAAAAGACTCACCTGGCATGTGACTCAACGGGCCGCTTCCTCTTTCTCAAACAGTATTATCACTTGGCTTCCAGAACATTCTAGTTTTCTCCACCCTCCTGCTCTTCCTTATTCTTCTTTGCTGAGCTCTTGTATATCCTCAGACTCTGAATCCTTAACTTCTTCAGAGCTCCATCTACACACTCTCTCTCTCTCTTCTTTTCATAGTCCCTGTATCTCTGTGTTAGAGGCATCTTCATTTGGGTTGACTTGACTTTTAAAATAGTTTACTGCAGGGTGGTGGTGGCACAAGCCTTTAATCCCAGTACTCTGGAGGCAGAAGCAGGTGAATCTCTTGAGTTTGGGGCCAGCTTGGTTTACATAGTAAGTTCCAGGACAGCCAAAGTAGGCCTTCCCTGATTTGTTGTTGTTTTTCCAGACAGGGTTTCTCTGTGTAGCTTTGGCTGTCCTGGACTCACAGAGAGCCACCTGCCTTTGCCTCCCTGAGTGCTGTGATAACAAGTGTGCGCTCTCGTGCCCCATACCTAAATCATTCACACACGCAAGCGCACCCTATCGGCCCCTTTGTCTGTTTTATTTTTCTGCTTACTTCTCATTTTACCTATTAATCCTACTAGTATGTTTCTACCTCTAGTATGTAAGTTCTCTGGAACAGGGATTCTTGTCTATTCATCGGTATATTCACCTGGCTGGGACATAGTAAATGCTCAGTAAATGCTTTCAGATGATGAGTCAATACTGGAAAGCCGGAGAGTGGGGATAAATGAGTGAACAGCACTGTGCTCTCCCACCCAGGTACATCCTCTCCTCACCAAATTCCAAGGTACACTCAGCCTGGCAGTCTCTGACACCAAGGTTGTTTCCACTTGTCAGCTTCTAATCGGGCCTTATGCCCCCTTTTCTGGATGATTCCTAGTTGTCCTAACTTTGTCATTCTGCTGGGATTGAGACAGTCAAGGGCTTCACACCCATGAGAATCTCCCCTCCTGCTCATCTGCACTGTCGCTCAGAGAGCCCTTGGGGACATGAGACACTGATCCTATCTTATCTTCCCAGTATGGTGTCCGATGGTCACTTAATAAATGTTTTCAGAGAAAATAAAAATTCTTGCCTTGACCATATATTTTCTCTGCTCAGTAGTCTTTGGTTTTACCAACACTAATTTATGAGCTAGCTATTATTACTAAACCCACCTAGTACATTAAGAATGTGGGCTTAATGGCTTATGCCTGTAATGTCAGCACTCGGAGAGGCAGAGGCAGGTGGATCTCAGAGAGTTCAAGGCCAGCCTGGTCTAGGACAGCCAAAGATACACAGAGAAATCCTGTCTCAAACACACACACACACACACACACACACACACACAAATGTGAGGGTCTGGATCAGCAAGATGGCTCAGCAGTTAAAGGTGATTGCTGCCAAGGCTAATGACCTGAGTAGGATTTCTGGAACTCACATGACAGAAGCAGAAAACTGACCCCTGTGGGTTGTTGCCTATCTCCCTATATTTGTGTCGTGGCATATGACCCCCCCAACCCCAAATACATAAATATAATTTAAAATTTAAAATTCTTTTAAATACAATATGAGAGGTCAAGAGTTAAGCCTCTGACAAAGAGCACAGGACTTCAAAGTGTCCCTTTGACTCCAGAGTCCTCATTCCTTAACCACAACCGTGAGTAGGCTCTTTCTCTTTCCAAACTTCAGTTTCCATATAAAGGGTGGGGGCAGTTGGCCTGAGTCATCTAGGCAAGGTATCGCCAGAAGGTCAAACTCAAGCCAATTTCAGTTTACATACGTCACAGAAGGGAAACTACAAATGTTGAGAATCGAAACTTACAGCAAAAGAGCTGGCCGGATGCCAAGCCTGTTAAGGAGGCCCGACCTACTAGCCCCAGCCTCCCACCCCTCAGCACACCTGCCGAGATGACAAATCTCCAAGAAGGGGACCCCCAGTGAGCCTATTATTCCCAGGTTCCTCTCTTTTCCCACCTTTGTCACCACAGGGTGTCAGAGGTCAGCTGGAAGAGAACCCCCTTAAAAAAAAAGGAGGTGCGTGCCAGGAGTTGGGTGGGTTCGTGGCTATATAGCCCTGCTGCAGCAGTGGGCAGTCAGCGCAGACATGGCACTGGCCCAGGAGCTGTACAGCTTCCCTGCCTCTAAGCTGGACTCCTTCGTGGCTCAGTGGCTGCAGCCAAGCAGGGAATGGAAAGAAGAGGTGCTGGAGAGCGTGCAGGCGGTGGAGCAGTTCCTGAGGCAGGAGAACTTCCATGGAGAACGGGGCCTGGCCCGAGACATGCGGGTGCTGAAGGTGGTCAAGGTAAGCCTGGCTCCCTCCATTCCAGGCCAGGACAGGGAAAGACCCAGGGTCAGAGGGTCTCCTTGCTGTGTCTGACCTCTCAGAACACTACAGCCAGCTGTCTGTCTACAACCTACGGCCTTGAGCAGAATGAACCAGCAGAGAAGCTAACAGCAGACCCCCTTTGGGGAGTAAGGTAGCCTAGACCCTTCATGTTCTGTCATTAAGACGTGTACCTTGTGAGACAGACAGTTCTTTTCCCATTCTACAGAGGAGCCTAACAAAGGCTCAGCAACGTAAGAGTTTACAATGACCACGTGCAATGCAAGGCTTCTCGCTGGATCCTGATATAAAATCTGTAAAATACGGTTTGTGGAGCCTGACATGGGGGTCCACTCCTGCAATCCCAGCACTTGGGAGGTAGAAGCAAGAGGATCATGGGTTAGAAGCCAGCCTAGGTTACATGTCTCAGAAAAGCAGAGAGAGAGAGAATGTTTAGAGACTATTGGTGAATTTTTAAAATGACCTGCATTTTGATTTTTAAAAAAATTGCTGTTTGTCATGTCAAATCTAATTGCAGCTTTTGGGGTGGAGGAGCTCTCTTTTGCAGAATTCACATGCTATCTGTTTCAGGACAAAGTTCCTTGCTGTCTGCTAATCACTTTCAAGCGGTTGTGATGAAGCAGCTGTGGGGGTGGGGTTTAACTGAGCTCTAGAGTACAAACCTAGCATGTCTGAGGCTCTGGGCTCAAACCTTAGTACCAACAAAAGAGAGACGCAGATGTGGCCGGTTCAGATATGTTGAGTGGCTGGGTGGTCTTTGTTTCTTCCTATGTTGGCGTGTTCTAATTTTCTGATCAAAGAAAGCTCCGTAAAATGATGGTTGAGCAAGCCCTGTGGCTTGCCCGGATCCGCACAGCTGCTGTTGGATCTGGGATTTAAATTTAACCACTCAAACCATGACTCCAGTTTCTCACTAAGACTTTTTTTTTTCTTAAATCCTTCCCCCAGCTGCCTCATCTACCCCCTAGCTCAACTCAAGCTAAGCAGAGGTTGACAGAGCCTGGAAGGGGGTGGACAGTTGCAAGCTGAGGACCTGAGTTTCATTCCCAGCAGCTGTAAAGAGCTGAGTGTGGTTGCTCACACTTACAATGCCAGCCCTAGGGAGGCAGAGACAAGAGAATCACTAGGATGTTTCTGACCCATCAGCCTAAATGAATCTGCAAACCGCAGGGCACAGTAAGAGAGCCTGTATCAAAAAATCAAAATGGACAGACTAAGGAATGATACCCAAGGTTGGTCACTGGCCTCCACATGCAGGCGTGCTTAAGAATGTGTGTGTGTGTGTGTGTGTGTGTGTGTGTGTGTGTGTGTGTGTGTCACACACAGACCCAGCTTTGGAGAATTAGCCTCAGCCAATTGTTCATTAAACATTAAGGAGATGGACACACAGAGAGGGTGACATATCACACCAAATTGGTGGCAACATCCAGACTAGAACTGGGACTCTGAACTCCCAGCGTTATTTAACTTTCCCTCTTGGGAAGAATTTAGCAGCCTTGAGCCTCTGCCTTCCTGGAAACCCATTCTGTCTTCAGGGCCTCAGGTCACATGATTTAGAAGCTGCAGTCATAGTTTTGAGACCACGCAGACCGGGATTTGACCCTGGCTTTTCCTCTCATCAGTCGTGTGACTCTGGCTGTGCTGTCCTGTGTCTCAAGCCCTTGTCTGTTCATCTGAGATTGTGGCAGCCTAAAGATTCTCTCAGGGTGCATTCTTAGAAACAAAGGTTTCTCTGTGATACTTGCCCAGGGCAAGAGTCCGTGGGACTCTCTCTTGGGGAAAGACACCTTCTAAGACCACTCCCTCCCTCCCTAGAACAGAAAGTATGTAGGAAGAGGAAGACTCAACAAATAGAGTCTTTATGGTGACAGATGCTAACTGCTGAGCCTCATCTCTCCTCCCCCTTAACCCACTCAATGACAGCCATGCCCAAAGAGCAAGACCCAGTAAGAATGGCTCCTAGACTCAAAGCCTTCACTTCCCCACCCTTGAAGTTCAGAAGGCTGAGCCATCCACAGTCCACCTGAGCTTATCTAAGGAATCGTGTAGATCGCAGGAGTAGATTAGTAGAGCAATCGGGAGTAGATTATAACAGAAACAAATAGTGGAGTCTGTCCTAACCCGTGCTTTCCTCACTGGGAGAGGGAGAGGGCAGTGTAGACATGATCTGACCTGCAGAGGGATCGCCCTTAGCCCACATCCAGAACCAATTTCAGTCCCTTCTCCTGGGGTAGGACTACCAAGTCTGATTACTAGTGGAGTCAGAATGAAAACGGAGACTGAAGACAGCAGGCGCCTGCTCTTTGGGAGTAGGGTGTAGCTCGTGGACACTCTCACAGACGGGACAGGAAGAACCTGCGGCCGTGTCTGCTGACTTTCCTTCGGACTCCCTGCCTGACTGGGAGACCTTGCAAGTGGATTCTGCTCCACTGCCTCCGTATTGGTCACAGGGCCTATCTCTGCGATTAGAAAGGAGATATACATTAAATGACCTTTGTGGGGAGCTGGCGACAGGGGCTGCTCAGCCAGGGACAGCAGTGTTTTAATTCCTGTACTGACTCCACTAAAAAGGAGAGGTAGCCACCCAGAGAATGACTGTCCTCAACAGTCCGACCTCCACCAGACAGGGGTGAGCTAGAGAGCTGAGGGGCTTTGTCAGGGAGGTCGGGGAGGGGGGAGTCTAGACTTCCTCTTCAAAATCATCTGGTTCTGGGGCCAGCAGGATGGCTCAGCATGGAAAGGCACCTACTACCAAGCCTTGACCTGAGTATAATGCTAGGACCCCACATGGTATAATGAGGGAACCAACTTCCACCAGTTGCCCTCTGACCTCCACATGTGTGCCATGGTGTACACACATACACACATCAACCATACAACACACACATACACAACACACACATATACAACACACCCACATAAGCATTACACACCACACACAGAGAGAGAGAAAAAATGAAAACAAACAAACAGACAAACAGGTAAACAGTTCAGCCTTCTGCCATTAAGAGACAGGGAAACTAATGTGTAGGCAGCCATGGAATCGACAAGATAGAGAAAAGACACACTGCTGACTTCCAGAACATGGGGCCCCACCCTGGGCCCCACACCCTGGGCACACAGCTTTTTATCTGATCTTCCCAGTAACCTAACGACTCTCATTGCACCATGGCTGGACAAGACTGGCTCTCCAAAGGTATGCAGGGCCATGGATAAGCTCTGGTGGGGCTTGACTGTACCTGAATTGCTTGGGAGGTTGAATCAGGAGGATCGTGAGTTCAAGGAAGGCCTGAGCTACATAGCAAGTTCCAGGCCGGCTGTAGGCTGCATAGGGAGACCCTATGTCAGAAAAGAAAGCATGAGGAAGCCTGGGTGCTGGTGTCCAGCTGCCACAGATGCCGAGCGCAATGTCCTCCTCCATCTGCCAGCATCTGTGACGTGATGGCAGCGCTTCTCACCTAGCTCGTGTGCAACGGCTGTATCCTAGAGGGATCTGTTGCATGAAGAGCGCCAAGGTTGCCCGGCACGTGGCTGATGGCCTCGGGGTGACAGCGTCCTGTCTTCTGCAGGTGGGCTCCTTCGGGAACGGCACGGTGCTCAGGAGTACCACAGACGTGGAACTGGTGGTGTTCCTGAGCTGTTTCCACAGCTTCCAGGAAGAGGCCAAGCACCACCAGGCTGTTCTGAGACTGATCCAGAAAAGGATATCTTATTGCCAGGACCTGCTGGACCTTGGGCTCAATAACCTGAGTGTGATTGAAGGAGTGCCCAGTGCTCTCTTCTTCACTCTCCGGACAAGGGAGACCTGGGAACCCATCACTGTCACCATCGTGCCTGCCTACAGAGCCCTGGGTAAGGAGAACAGAAGTACATGCATGGCCTGCCCAGGATGACCCCTTGCCTCCATCCTGGGTTTGAGCT
The DNA here is from genome assembly GCF_907164565.1 of Psammomys obesus. Lineage (NCBI taxonomy): Eukaryota > Metazoa > Chordata > Mammalia > Rodentia > Muridae > Psammomys > Psammomys obesus. The sequence continues at coordinate 4,343,895 of NW_026590062.1, forward strand.
GCTGCAGTTTGAGCTGCTTCAAGACTTGGGAAACAGAAACTTAACACAGAGGAACGCTATGTGCACATGACCAATGGTAGCCAGCGATCAGAGGACAGGAATGAGGTGCCCTGGGTAACCACCAGATCATGTTCAGGAAAGGACTTTCTGTGGGAAGAATATTTTGAAAGATCCAGGGGAGAGGGGGAGTCAAATCAGGAACTGTGGGTCCAGTCAGGCATGCAGTAGCACTTTCTGTGTCTGTGAGACCTTTCCCAGAATCGACCTCAGAGATCCAAACCATAGTGAGTTCTGTCTGTCACCTCCCACTGGTTTCAGGCTGTACAGCCTTATTCCATGGATGCTATAAATGATACTCTGCCCACGGAAGAAAGTTATTCACGGCATGTCATGGCCCCGGGTCTCCCCTATGAATACTGAGAAATTTCAATCAATCATCCAGAATGAGAGCTATTGATAAGAGAGACATAAAGGAAAGCGGGAAGTGTTGGGGACATCCAGGGAGGACCCAAGACATGGTAAGCCCAAAGCTGGTTGTCCCAAGTAAGACTCTCGCCAGGCAGGGCACAGTGGCGCACACCTTAAATTTCAGCTCTTGGGGAGGCAAACACAGGAGGATCTCTGTGCGGTTTGAGGCCAGCCTGGTCTACAAATCGAGACCAGGATGACGAGGCTGTTAAACAGAGAAACCCTCTTGAAACACCTCCCCCCGCCGCCACACACAAAAGAATTTCACCAGAAAGACAACTACCCAAGTATCGCTGTAGATAAACCCCAAAGAGTGGCCAGGCCCCTCCCCAATGCCTACTGAGTCCACTTGGGCCTCCCGAATCTCCACTCACTCTTTGCTTCCGTTCTCCACAGGGCCTTCCTGTCCCAACTCTCAGTTACCCTCCGAGGTCTATGTGAATCTGATCAAGGCTAATGGGTACCCAGGAAACTTCTCCCCATCATTCAGCGAGCTACAGAGGAACTTCGTGAAACATCGGCCAACGAAGCTGAAGAGCCTCCTGCGGCTGATCAAACACTGGTACCAGCAGGTGAGGGGCTACCAGGGTGAGGCCAGGAAAAGGCATCGAGGGGAGACAGGGTTGGAGGAAGAGTGGGAGGATGCTAGCACTAACCCACAGTTGCGCTCTCCTTCGGCTGATGTCCACTCCTGTGGTTTCTGAGCATTAAGCCCAACAAGTTCAAGACTAAGGGGAAGAAGGATCCCTTTACATCTATTCCTACTGCCCTGCCGCTCAGAGATGCCGGCCTCTGAGTCCCGGTCAGTGCTGAATGACCGGGTTCTGGGTGACATTTTCAGATGTCACATGTGGGATCTGATAAGAACCCAGTACATTCAATGTAATTGGGTGTGCAGAACTATGTAAACTGAGTAAAGGAAGAATCAGAAACAATCACAACACACACACACCACACGTGCACACAGGTGCTCACGCACATGCATACACATGAGCATGCACAAACGAACACAAACCCGTGGTAGGGAGCAGGCTTCTTATTAGCTAACGAGATGCACTAAGAGAAAGGTGAGGTGTGATGGCACACACCTGTAACCCCGGCACTTGGGAAACTGAGGCAGGAGGATCTAGAGGGACCTAACCTGGGCTACACAGTGAGACTCTGCCTCAAAACAAGTACACAGGAGCGAGAGAGACGGTTCAGCAGTTAAGAGCGCACTCTTAACTCGGGTGCAGAGAACCCGAGTTCAGTCCCCAGCACCCACATCAGGCAGCTTGAAACTGCCTATAACTCCATCTCCAGAGGAGCCGATGCCTCTGGCTTCCACGGATACCCACAGTCACAGGCTCATACATAAACATGATTAAAAATAAAGGAAATCTTTTTTGAAGAGTCTGGTAGAATTTCTACATCAGCCCGTTTTGATGATGCTGTCCATTTTACCTGCGAATATTCATCTCCAGTTACACTTCATCCTTTTGCCATACTGGAATGTGGAAAAAGATCGCCCATGAATGATTATATTATAATCAATCTACTCTTTTTTAAAAATGAGTTGTCAGCTGGGCACAGTGGCACATGCCTGTAATCCCAGCACTCAGGGAGGCAGAGGCAGGCAGATTTCTGTGAGTTGGAGGCCAGCCTGGTCTACAAAGCAAGTCCAAGGACAGCCAGAGTTACAGAGAGAAACCCTTTCTCAAAAACAAACAAACAAATGAACAAAACTTAGCTGTCAGGTGGAATGCTCATCTGTAAGTCCTTCTTGCCCTCCCCCCCACCATACACACCTGAGCTTAGGCTTCATAACCAGGCCTGGCCTTGACAAAACTAAAAGAACTTATGTCTTAGTTTGGGTTACAAATGCTATGATGAAACACCATAACCAAAAGCAATTCAGAGAGGAAAGGGTTTATTTGGCTTACACTTCCACATCATGTCCATCACTGAAGATAGTCAGGACAGGAACTAAAGCAGGGCAGGAACCTGGAGGCAGGAGCTGATGCAGAGGCCATGGAGGGGTGCTGCTTACTGGCTTGCTCCCCATGGCTCGCTCAGCCTGCTTTCTTATAGAACCAGGACCACCAGCCCAGGGATGGCCCCACCCACACTGGGCTGGGCCCTCCCTCATCCATCACTAAGTAAGAAAATGCCCTCCAGGCTTGCCCACAGCCAGATCTTATGGAGACATTTTCTTAATTGAGGCTCCCTCCACTCAGATGACTTTAGCTTGTGTCAAGTTGAGATAAAACTATCCATGACAAGCTAGTATCAGTGGTTTTACATTTAAAAGTATAGGTCAAAAATAAACATAGCAGGGCTGGCTATGTTTACAGATAGATGGCTCAGTCAGTAACATACTTGAGGCACAAACATAACAACCTGAGTCCAGATCCCCATCACCTGTGTAAAAAGGTGAGCACAGCTGCCATCACAGCACAGGAGAGACAGAGACAGGATGCTCCCTGGAGCTTGCTGGCGAGCTTGGTCTAGCCAGTTAGCAAGCTGCCATTCAGTAAGAGAGCCAGTCTCAAAATGTGGAGACCAACAGAGGAAAATATCTCACCCTGACCTCTAGCCTCCAGACCCATGAGTTTGTATTGTTGCACACTTACATGGACAGAACAAAAAGAATTTAAAATCCATCTGGTGAGATGTCTCAGTGAATTAAAGGTGCTTGCCACACAAGCGTGGCGACAGAAGTTTAATCTGGTCCCAGGAACCCATGTGAAGGTTGAAGGAAAGAACTATATGAAGTTAATTCTGACCTCCACACCCACACATGCACAGAGAGAGAGAAAGAGAGGAGGGGGAGGAGAAGGATGATTCAAAAACAGATTATATTCCCCTAAATTTAAAGTCAGACAAAATTTGAAGTCTACTGGGCTAACCTAGGCTCTTAATCCTAAAATGGGGAAACCAAGGCCCAAGGATGGAAAGTAGGTAGAACTAAGCTTAGACTTTGAATTTTCCACCCTGGACCTGGTGCCATCTTCTCACTTAATCTTGGCATCCCTCTCTGTCTCTTCCCCCTCTCTTCCACAGTATGTGAGAGACAAGTGCCCCCGGGCCAACCTGCCTCCTCCCTATGCCCTGGAGCTGCTAACTGTCTATGCGTGGGAGGCAGGCACCCAGGAGGATGCAAACTTCAGGCTGGATGAAGGCCTCGCCACTGTGATGGAGTTGCTCCAGGATCATGAACTCATCTGCATCTACTGGACCAAGTACTACACACTGGAGAACCCAGTCATTCAGGCCTTCATCAGAAGACAGCTCAAAAAAGAAAGGTACGGCCCCTGCTTACCACCAATATCACAGAAAGAAAAAAAAAAAAAAAACCCCACAGCGAGAGACTGGGAGAAATCTAGAATTTATGGCTTGGCTTTATTAAGTATGCACTGAGCCCCCACAGAGACCAGTCAGCATTGAAATCTCAAGTGATCAGATAGCAGTTCAAAGCCGATTAAGATTTCCCAGGGGCCGTAGGACAGATGAGCCTGTTCCTTGTTCCCCAATGCCACCCTCTGCTTTCCAAAAAAGCCATGAGAAAGTACAAAGGCTGAGTCCAGAGCGCTTGCCCAGCGTGCATGGGGACTGGGTCTGATCCCAGCCTGGGCACAGGTGTGGACCGGTAGGAGCTTGTCATCATTTTCATGCCAGGGACAGATGGGGTGTGTCCACAACCCCTGTTCAGGAGGCTAGAGCCGGAGAATCACACCGATGGAGTAACAGTGTGAAAGGCAATCTCAGAAAAAAAAAAAAAAAAAGGACCAAAAGATGTGAGGTGAGGTAGTCAGGAAACTGCTTGGCCTGCAACTATGAGTATCGTGCAGACCCCCTGCGCCTGTGTAAAAATTGTGTGGGGTGTACACCTGTAATCCCAGCTCAGGGAAGCAGAAACAGGAGGCCCCCTGGACCTTGCTGACCAACCGGTATGGCCAGATCTTCAAGCACCAGGAGCAATGGGAGACCCCGTCTCAAAAAAAATAAGGCAGAAAAATAACTGAAGACACCCGCTATCAACCCCTGACTTCGACGTGCATGTATACACTTGCGCGCGCGCACACACAAATTAGATGTCATTTTTCAATTAACACACCAAGAGGAAACTGGTGCGTACCATGTAGACGGCTGAGGGTCACAGAAAATTCATGTTAAGTGTGCTCTCGGTCCATGGTCTGTGCTAGATGCAGCATCAACCATCAGGACGGCAGCTCAAACCACCATTGCCCCACCTACCGCCCTTGGCCTCGATCATATGGTTACAGGCTGGGTTCTAATTGCCAGCACCGGCCTCCCATCACCCCCAGGTCTCCCTTCCCTGGCACACTTCTCCCAGTAGCCCTCAACCAATGGCTTGGCGTTGGTGATAAACACCACGCCCTCCCTGCTGTCCAGTGAGAGCAGGCTGGCTCCTGCCTTCTGCTGACTCCCAGGGTTCCCCCGTGGGTCTCCAGCTGACCTCGGTGTTTGCTCCCGTCCCATCGTCTCCATTTCTTGCTGGTGCATCCCTCTGTGTCTTCCACATCAATCAAGTCCTCAGCTGTGGATCTGCTTCAGGAGAATCCAGCCTCCAGAGCCCTTGTCAATGGAGACTTTGTATTGAGGTTTTTCAGTACTCTTGTGTCATCCCTGAGCGGTCTGTTATTTGTTTTGCAAGGAAGAAAAGCCAGGTACCCTCATAGAGGACCTATTCTTGGGAACTGGCTTCCGGGTCTTAAGCAGATCGGAATCTCTGCGTCCCTCTTGCTGCTCTTCTCTCCTCCTCCCCCCTTCCTTTGGTTCTCCTTCCCGACCTGCTCTACTCAGTTCTTCCCAGTTAGAGGCCTTCATCATCCCTGGTGGAACCCGCAGGGGAAAACTGCCCGATCCCTGCACACAGCCAGCACAGTGGCGCCCCTGCTGGGTCATCTGCCAAGCTGAAAGAATGAGCCCATCTGTGCCCCAGCCCTGGGGACAGCTCAGACTGCTCACTGATCATCAGGGTCAGATAACTATGGGATGCCAGGATCCTCAGGCATAGAGCTCAAGGTGTCCGGTCCACTCAGTAGCCTGTTTTCACCTTCTGTCACAGTGGCAAAGTCCCAAAGTCAAAGAACACAAAGTGTAGCTCTTACTTATGAGCTGGGGTTCACCTCAGGCAGTCTCCTAAGGGGGCCAGTCAAACTCTGCTCAGACTCTGCTCATGCCGGTAATGTTTCGTCATTGAGGGTTTGCATACCGAAGAGATATCTTAGAGACAGCCGGAGCTCTGCCCTGTTGAGGCAGTAGAATTAGAACAGCCAAGAGCCTTCTCTATCAACCATGAGAATTTAAGGTCAGCTGGGTGGTGGTGGCGCACACCTTTAGTCCCAGCACTCCGGAGGCAGAGGCAGGCAGATCTCTGAGCTTGAGGTTAGCCCTATAGAGTGAGTTCCAGGACAGTCGGGGCTACCCAGAAAAACCCTGTCTCAAGGGGGGAAAAGGGAGGAAAAAAGAGAAAGAGAAAGAGAAAGGGAAAGAGAAAGAAAGAGAAAGGGCAGGTGAATTTAAGGTCTATATCTCTGGTCCCTCACCCCCACAACAGGGATAACAATAACAATGATACCTTTTAGAATTGTTGGGAGGATTAAGGCAGGCCCACTCAGGTTCTGGTTCAATGCTTCAAAAGTGATTGATAGATATTGGTGGTGTCACTGTTATCAAAGGCCATTCAGCAAATTTGTCCTCAAACTAGTATAGCTTGCTATGACCTCGAGAGGCCTCCCCTGCCAGAGTGGACCTCTGCTATTGCTCTGGGGTGCATCACGCAGCCTCAGTCACCCTCTCCATCCCTCAAATTCTTTGAAACTCCCCAGAGTGTTCTCCTCAAGAAGAAGAGTCCTTGAGGAATCTCCTCATCTCCATGCCCTCGCTGTCTAGCGATACCCAGTCAAGGCCCCTGACTGACAGCTCTGGGGATGCAGGGATGCTTAGTGGCTGGAAAGGATGCTGGCTGGCGAGCATCTTCCTGGCCTACAACTTCCAGACCAGAAAGAGCCTGAGCATCCTATTTCTGTGTTTCAGGCCCATCATCCTGGACCCAGCAGACCCAACCCACAATGTGGCGGAAGGGTACAGATGGGACATAGTTGCTCAGCGGGCCAACCAGTGTCTGAAGCAGGACTGTTGCTATGACCACAGGGACACCCCGGTCCCCAGCTGGACTGTGAAGGTAATGGTTCCTCCCAGCCTGACACTCTGAACGGTACACCTGCACAGCATTGCTTCTTCCCCCAGTTAGGTGCCTGTGGAGCACAGCACTTCAGAGGAGGAAGTCGTCCACGACACACACACACCCCGGCAGCTCTCAACCTGGGCATTCTTTGACTTTCTAAGCCTTGAGATCCTGACCATTCATCCTGACACTTTTCCTGCCATGATCACCGTGTGCCCATAAGTCAAGTCACTCAGCCTTTAGTGCCGGCACTGGACTTGGGGTTGGGGGCAGAGGGAGGAGGAAGCATGGAAGGTCCAGAAATAGAACACGACCTGTGCCCTTGAGGAACTCATGCAACACTGTTAGAAACGAGCTGAAACAAGTTTGTGCAAACCTGCTAGACAGATTACCAGAAAAGATAAGACTCTTAGAAAATAAAAAATGCAAAGAAATGCCTATGGGCTGTCTCCGTTGGTCTCCACGGGCAATTCTATAAAAAGGCTGTATTTCATCGGTGGCTTCATCATTTGTTACTGTAAGTAGTACGGGTCCATTCTATAGAAGAGCAAGCCGAGGCTCCAGAGAGTTAAGCCCGAGAATCGAGTTCATAGTGCTAAGAGGCAACAAAGCCAGGTTCTGTCAGATCTTTAATGAGGCTCCGGAAATAGGCGACAAACGTTAGCTAGAGTCACCAGACAAGATTTGTGCAGGAGCTTCAAGCTGGTTGGTTGGTTTGTGAAACAGGGACTATGTAGTCTTGGCTGGCCTGGAGCTTGTATATAGACCAGGCTGGCCTTGAACTCACTCAGATCCCCGTTTTGAGAACTGGAGTGACACATATCTGTCACCCCCCCGCTTGACTGAAAGGTCTTTCTTTCTTGAAAACTTTACAACCCTAGCTTTAGAGTCTTTCAGAACCCCGCTGTGCCCTCCATCCCTTCTGTCAGGCTGTGAACACTGAACACCAGGCAGGCACGGTCACTTTGTCTGCCAAGAGGGGGGAGAGCCAACCTCACGGCACTGAAAATGTACTCCCGGGAGGTGCCCAACACAGCCTACAAAGTTATTGGCACTCCCTAAATGTTTGCTGATGATAAGGAGAAGGAAGAGGAGAAGGTGGGGAGAGAAAGAGGAGGGGAAGAGGAGGAAGAGAAGAAGGGGAAGGGGGAGGAGAAAGCTGTTTTTGCTATTACAAAGATGGAAGGGCATTTGTGAGCCATCAGACAGAAATGTGAGCCTAATCCTAGCCTCCTCTCTTGCAGAGAGCACCGGATATCCAGGTGACAGTGGAGCAGTGGGGTCACCCCAATCTAATCTTCTGGGTGAACCCATATGAACCCATAAAGAAACTTAAAGAGAAAATCCGACTGAGCCGGGGCTACTCGGGCCTGCAGCGCCTGTCCTTTCAGGAGCCCGGCGGCCAGCGGCAGCTCATCAGAAGCCATTGTTCTCTTGCCTACTACGGGATCTTCTCCAACACCCACATCTGCCTGTTGGAAACCATCTCCCCTGAGATCCAGGTCTTTGTGAAGAACCCGGATGGTGGGAGCCATGCCTATGCCATCCACCCCCTCCACTTTGTCCTGAGCCTGAAACAGCAGATTGAAGACAGGCAGGGCCTTCGAAGCCAGGAGCAGCAGCTGGAGTTCCAGGGCCATGTCTTGGAGGACTGGTTTGACTTTAAATCCTATGGCATCCAAGACAGTGTCACCCTCATCCTGTCCAAGAAGAGGGAGGGGAGAGCTCCATTCACACCCAGCTAGTTTCCTCTATCGATGTCTCTGTGCTTTCACTCACTGTCTTATTCTTAGACTTAGCCCAGTGGTCCTCCTTTCTAGACCTCTGCTGGGATGGTCCAAGTCTTGGTACCCAGCGAGTAGGGAACCAGGAGGGGTGTGAGAAGTCATATGAAATCAGACAATAGCTGGGCATTCGGTGTGACAGTGGAATTCTGCAGCCACCTGGGAGGCCAGACCAGGACTTCTTCGATCTTCATGGCCACACTGTCAGGACACGGGTCAGTAAATGGCAGTCTCTCTAATAAGCTACTCTCATTTGTTCAGAGGAAGCCAAACAAGCTTCCCAACCAGTCACAGGGATTGTAATTGGTTGTCCCACCTCCAAGTTCCCCACACCAACAACCTCCAGGGTCTATCTGAAGCCTTCCCCTGCCCCCCAACTCAAGTCAGCCTGCCTCTCACTATCCAAGGCAAGGTAGGGCATCACGTTCCTTTTAAACTGAGAATAAACAGCCTTTGTTTCTTCACATCTGAGCGGTCTTCATTTACAGCCACAAATGCCTCTCAACTTTGGGGACTAATGAATACAGGGAAACTGAGATGAAAAGAGACAAAGTCTGGGAGACTAACGCTATTTTAAAAATTCATGTTGGGCATGGTATCTCGCCTTGGGAATCCCAGCACTTGGGAAACAGAGGCAGGTAGATCCCTGTGATCTGAAGGCCAGCCTGGTCTACATGGTGAATTCTAGACCAGCCAAGTCTCCATAGTGAGACGCTGAACTCAAAGTTTTCTGCCCCTACCTCCTAAAACCCACACACAAACAGAAAATAATTATTCAGAGACAAAGGAAAAACAACCTGATTTTTATTGCCAAAGGATATTGTGCTTGGGTTTATGCTACATCTTCCTTGTGATCTGTTTTCTGGTGGACTTACCATAGCTTCAAGTTCACTTCACAACTGGTTTTCAAAAACCTCTGGGCAATTTAACTATACTATTCTATATATTTTCTGGCTGTTTTGCCTCCAGGGACTGAAAGAGTCTCTTTACCAAAGGGTTAACAGGCTAGCTCAACTCAGACCTTCATATACTTCACATTACATCCCACACTGTAGGTACTACACAAAAGGAATGAACAGGGCTGAGGCAGATCATCTGGCAGAGCACTCACCAGGCACCCATGGAGTCCCTGATTTGATCCCCAGCACTTCCAGGTATGGTGGCGTGTGCCTGTAATACCAGCACAGAGACAGGAAGATGAGGAATTCAGTCATCCTCGGCTACATAGTAGGTTGGGGGCCAGCCTGAGCTACATGTGCCTCTGTCTCAAAAGAAAAAAAAATGCTCTAGATGAATAAGTTTTGCTCCATTTACCCTCCTGTAGCAAAAAACTACAAATTCAGTAGTTTATAAATAACAACAACAAAATAATAACAAGCATTTGTTTCTCACTGAGAAGTTCAAGATTGTTGGCACCTGGCGCGACCTCTTGCTGGCTTATAGATGGCAGCTTCTCACCAGGTCCTCATGTGGCAGGAGAGAAAGGCAGACCTCTGAGAGCATTGATGGCAGGGATAAAGGCTCTGTTCCCTTTTGATCATCTCCATCTCTTGATACCATCAGAACAGAAGGCAGGGGTTCAGCAAAGAAATTTTCAAGAGAGTCAAACATTCGATCATAGCAGCCTTTTTTTTTTTTTTTTTTTTAATTTACTGACTGGGCAGTGGTGGCACAAGCCTTTAATCCCAGACTTGGGAGACAGAGGCAGGCCTATCTCTGAGTTTGAAGCCAGCCTGGTCTACAGACTGAGTTCCAGGACAGCCAGGGCTACACAGAGAAACCCTGTCTTGAAAAAAGGCGGGGAGGTAGGTGGGACTATTGCTCATTCAGTAAATCATTTACCTTTGCAAGGATCTGAGTTCCAAATAAACACCAAGCATGGTGATGCACACTTGTGATCCTAGCGCCAGGGAAGGAGCCAGGCAAATTCCTAGGGCTTGCTGGCCTGTGTGTACATTCATCTGCATACACATAAACATGCACACATGCACACATATGCATGCACATGTCCACCTATGTGGACATGCATCTGCATACACAAACATGCATATGTGAACACACATGACAAAAGACAAAAGCAAATTTGCATGTTAATGAGATGGATGTGCTTGCTTACTTTTACATAAATACTGCCTAAATGTCTGATTCCACGGACACAGAAATTCCTCAGTGTTTGTCAGGGTAGATCAGTATTTTGGTCTTATCCTCGTCAATGCTGAGAATGCCTCTTCTCGTAAATACATTGTGAGAAAGGGCAGACACGTGTTTAGGGTCATTTCAGAAGTTGTTAAAAAACGCTGTCCTAAACCCAGGCTGAAAGTCAACCATTTTTCTAATGACACTCAAGTTAGTAACCCAAATGGTAACTTTACAATCAGATATTCTAATAAAAAAACAATCAAAAGGTGTAATAATTTGATATGTGCCACGGAATGACAGTAAAAAGTTCTTTGTTTTCTGCAATTAAACTGTCGTGTTTCCTAAGGGCAGAAACGTTTATGTGTAAGAACACCGTCCTTGGCATGCATTATTCTCACAGCTGGGCCAAGAAGTTTCAGCACTTGTCGGCGTTATGCGGCATGAAGACACAGTGCCGAGTATGCACAGCGTGTTTCCAGTGCGGCAGGAAAGTCATGCAAGCGCCAGTTCATCACATGCTTGGTTGCAAAATCATTTTCACTCCTTGCACATTCAGAAACCTTGACTATTGCCATATTTTTTATGACCCTCCACATTCATTTCCCCATACTGCAAGATGGTGGGGCCCACCAAAATCACAGTATTTCCCAGAGGAGCCGATCATCTGACCGGCCTTACACTCACTTTACCTACAAGTCAGCGGAGAGGTTTAAACACCGTGCTCTGCATTTTAAACAAGTTCTCCAGGGCTAATCTGCAGGTGTGTCATGGACTGGCTCTAAGGGGTTAGCCTCAGCAACTCTAGGAGTCATTCTGATTTGTTTCTTTGTAAGAGCCTCAGAGTCTACAGTTTAGCAATCTTCCTAAGATCAAAATATGAACTTAAAAAGGTGGCAATTTCATCAAATCGCAAATAAATGCTTTTTTTCTTTAAAAAGAAGTAATCCTTCTGTCACTGCCTCCTTGCTTGACTTAAGGATATTATCGTTGACTATGAAAAGAAAAGAGAATAGGAGAGAGAATGGAAGGAAAGAAAGAAAAGGAAAAGAAAGAAAAGAGAGAGGAAAGAGGAAAAAAAAGGAAAAGAAAAGAAAGGAAAGAAAAAAGGAAAGGAAAGGAATTTAAAGGAAAGGAAAGAAAAGCAAAGGAAAAAGACGATTGGAGAAGGTGGTGGTGCCTTGGACCCTTCTAGAGCTCATCTTTCAGTACGGATACCCGCCAATGGTAGTCTGAGAACTACAACCCCCATGATGCTTTGACGTGGGTCATGTGAAAGGGAAGGACAAATCAAAAATGGACGCTTTCCCCATAATCCTTTGCAGCATCTCAAGATGGTGGCGCCCAGTGGTACCATGAGCGATTCGGAGAGCAGCAGCAGCAGCAACAGTGATGCCGAGGAGCTGGCGCGGTGCCGCGAGGCGGCGACGCCCGCCTGGGGGCTGGAGCAGCGCCCGCTGGAAGCAGAGAAACCCAGAGCCGGTAGGCGGCTGCCCGAAGGGCCGGGTTCCTCTCCTGGGGCCTGAAAAGGATGCATGGTGGAGGAGCAGCCTCCGCGACTTGATGTCTTCGAGGCGTTTTCTTCAGAAAGCTTCTGAGACCACTTGGGGATCAGATTCACACCGAGGGCGGAGGGTGATTCCTTTATTCCAGCGGAGGCGGCTGAGGCACCTGAGTGTCTCCTGACGGCGCTTTCCTCCGTGCGTCCTCGTTGCCACCCTCTGGGAAGGTAGCTACCTGAGATGACCGAGCTGCACCCTGTCCTGTATTATCAGAATTCTGCCTTTCCCGGCCCCCACATGCTGTCCCACTCTGACTGAGGTCACCAGTGAGTATATCTAACCGAGATTCCCCAGCAAACTGGAAATGAATCCAAAATCTGCCAGTATAGGGATTCTTATCATGGTTAGAAAATCCGACAGTTCCTATTATTTGGAATAGAAAGAATACTGCATTTTACTTTCATTAACTCCTAAATGAAATTTAACGTAATTTTTCTTCATGCATGTGAGCAACAAGCCACAATCATTTGACAAAACCTGCAGCTTTTATTCAGCAGCTGTCACCATATTGTTATGTCTTGTTTTTTCGAGAGATGCTTTCTCTGTATAGCCTTGGCTGTCCTGGAGTTGGCTCTGTAGATCAGGCTGATCTCGAACTCATAGACATCCACCAGCTTCTGCCTCCCAAGTGCTGGGGTCAAAGGCGTGCACCACCACTGTCTGGCTCCATTACAGTTTTTTACAGATATAGTGAAGTATTTTATTTACAGTACAATGTTGGTAAGAAGTCATTTACATTCTTCTCTACTTCAAAGTTCCTGTAATGTTTAGAGCCATCTCTAGATCAGTGAGACGGCTCAGCAATTGCCACACAAGCCTGGGAACTGGATTCCCAGAACCCATGGTGGAAAGAGAGAACTGACTCCCAAAACTTGTCCTAGGACTTTAGACACACAACAACAATATTATCATTTCAAGTCTAGGAAGGGAATGAACATGAAAACAAAAATATAATACTAACTATGAAAGGTGATTTTATTTGTTTGAGACAGGGTCTCTCTGTATAGGCCTGACTGTCCTGGAACTCACTCCGTAGACCAGTTTGGCCTTAAACTCACAGAGATCCACCTGGCTCTGCCTCCTGAGTGCTGGGATTAAAGGTGTGCGCTGCCAAGCCTGGTTTAAAAAGTGATCTTTAAAATCTGTATTATATTTTATTGTGTGTACGCACAGGTACGCATGTGCACACACATGCTACAGTACACATATGGAGGTCAGAAGTCACTTGTCTCCTATCATGTGGGTCCTGGGGATCAGACTGAAGTTGGTAGGCTGAGCGGCAAGTGCCAGGTGAATAATCTTGTCATCCCTGAAAGGTAATCACCTCATTTTATAGATGTAAGAAACAAAAGTGTTGTGAGTTAAATGACTCACCCTGGGCCTGGAGTTTGACACTGTTTCTGTTTTGGGGGAGGACCTGTCCATCTCTCTGTACTCGTAATGGGGGCAACTCCTCATGCCTTTTGCGCTTGAGAAGACAGATGTCCGTCTCCCACACACCCACCTCCAGGGGAAGCAGGCATTTGAGAGCACACTGGCAGAGAAGTGTCTCAGGCAGGCCCGCTGCGCATACATAAAGGCATCGGCACAATGGTGACCCTGGGCTTAATGCTCCCTGCTGTACGTCATGCTGAGAGCCATCAGAGCCATCTTTCAGCATCTCACCTGTATAACAGCTAGCCTGTCACATCCTCAGACTCCTCAGTGATGTGAACAGAACCCCTGTCTGCCCTTGGCCTCTTCTGTCTCGTTCTGTCCAGTGGCCTGAGATACTCTATAAAAACCTGAGCCAGTTTGTATCACTGGAGGCCCAGGTCTTCACATTGGCCTCCTGGGCGGTCTGAGTAATCTAGCCCCCGCAAAAAAGTCTCTCTCTCTACTCCTCTCCTAGCCATGCTGGCCTCTAGCTAGCTCTCGGTACCACAGGTTCCTGCCTTGGCAGACTTCCTTCCTGGTGCCTGAAGACTCTCCCAGGTACCCACTTGACTCACCCCTTTATGTCTCTCAGATACCTGCCCAACAGTCTTACAAAGCCTTCCTTTCCACCTTTGGAGGAAGAGACCCCTACACTGTGCTCCTCGCCTTTTGTTTTGTGGTTTTTATAAGCTATTACTATTCTCCAGTTTTATATTGCATTAAAGTGTCGCTTAGCATCTGCTTTCACCAAGAACACAAGTCCTCAGAGGACACCTTCATCTGTCTAAGTGTCCAGCAGGTAGGGTATTCAGCATTTGTTCAGCGGACTCCACCGCCCTCGGCATCCCCAGTCATCAGCTCTCCCACCACGTACAGCCTGGCACAAGCACTCAGTAAACCGTAGACAGATTGCACTTGGGCTTGCCTGGTAAACATTAACTGGGCCTCTGGAACCAAATGACCTGTACCCTCTTTCCACCTCCCGTCATATCAGCTGTTGGTCACGCATGAACTCAAGGCTAGCCTGAACTACAACAAAACCTCATTTCAAAAAAAATTGGGTTTTAGACTCTAGTCTAAATTATTTTACATGTCTTTGACTTTAGCTGTTTTGCAGAATGGGGATAATGATCACCTCTCAAATGGAAATGGGGGACTGTCCTTGAGTTACACGTGCAAGTCACTTACGTACACAGCCACTGTCACTCTTAAGCACCGCATTCTTATTGCTCCACAGGTGCTGCGGGGAAACAAGCACCAGCCTCCCAGCCAAGCCGCAGGTACTGTGTGTTCTGCATAGACGCTTCTTTGAGTCAGTGAACAAATATCCCCTGCGCGTGCCAGATGCTAGGTCAGACCACAGGGTGTCAGAGGGAACAAGACAAGCAGTCCCTCCCTTGAGGGCAGCTTCTAAATGACAACTTGTGCGTGTGTTACAGGCGTGAGGTGAACCAGCATGACGAAGATGGCAACGAGCTTCAGACTACTCCTGAGTTCCGAGCCCATGTGGCCAAGAAGCTGGGCGCGCTGCTGGACAGGTGAGCAGGAGTACACTTTATCTCATGATCCTTTTGCCTCAGCCTCACAATTCTGGGATTACAACCATTGTGCCCCAAACCCAGGGAAAAAAAAAAAATAAAAGAGAGAAAGAGAAAGAAAAGAAATAAAATTTTTCAAATTTAAAGACAAAAGGTACTTTTGGTATTACCCTAAATGTCATCCTGAGTGTGGCACCTCCTCTCCCTCAGCTCCATCGCCATCTCAGAAGTATGGAAGAAACCACGAGAGGAGGAGGTACAGCAGGCGGCAGGCGAGGACGGTGAGTCCTTAAAGTGCTGATAACAGCTGCCATAGGGCCACAGGGCCAGCAGCAGCACAGGTTTCTTTTTGCATCTGCTGTCCCCGCACTCTGAGGCAGGCATTATGGCACCCCATTTCCAGAATGAGCTAGCTCTGAGAACCCCCACTTGTCCTTGTACACAGAGAAGCACTATGCCTTCTTATTCCAGTCTTTCCCACCCACCCTGTCTGATTCTGTCCCGTGGCCTCATTGGAGGCTGATGCAGGCAAGAGACTCAACTGCTGACTTCTAGAAGCCTCTGAAGGCTAGGTGGGGTGACACACACTTTTAATTCCTGCTCTTGAGGCAGAGGCAGGTGGATCTCTGTGAGTTAAAGGCCAGCCTGTTCTACATAGCGTGGCACTGTCTGAAAACAAAGTTCACCAGAAGCCCCTGAAGCTTGCCGTCTAAATGTGGCAGTCAGTGGGTGCCCCTCCAGCCTCCCACCCTCTGGCTCTCTCTCTTACACTCACACAGAAGACATGTCTGAGCCCTTGCCACTAGACTGGGAGTCCCTCAGGACAGGCTGCAGCCTCAGCACCAGGGTCTGCCTCTGCTCTACCAACAGCTGACTCTGACTCTGTCCTTGTGGTTCTTAGGCTTCCGCCTCTTCTTCACATCCATCCCCGGAGGCCACGAGAAGGAAGCTTCTCCGAGACCCCACAGGAAGCGCCAGCCCCCCAGCTCCAGGTGAGAGCTCACAACCTCTCCTTGCCTCTCCTGGCTGAGCCCGTGGAATAGCTAGGTAGCCCCAGTCAGGTCCATACCAAAGGGAGAGACCGATTGGGTAACAGTACGAAGTATGCCCCAGCAGGAAGTGAGCAGGGTCCTCCTGGGGAGCTAGTCTTCACCAGCAGCCATCTTGGGCCAGGTTCCTCCCTTTATCATCCTTCCCTTTGAGAAGCTCTGTGAGGTTTGGGCATTATCGGGGTCCTCCTTGTAGATTAGAGTACCGAGGGTCAGAGAGTTCAGGTACTTGATGCAGTCACGTGACCGACAAGCAGCGAAGCTGACCTTGGAGCCCGAGTGTGCCTCTCCTCTAAGTCTGAGCTACTTGGCTGCCACCGCAGCACCGAGGCCCATCCAGATGCCAGCTAACCTGACTCCTGTCCCCAGCAGCAGTGAGGACAGTGGCGAGGAATGGCAGCGCTGCCGGGAGGCGGCTGTGTCTGCGTCAGATATTCTCCAGGAGTCAGCCATACACTGCCCTGTCAAGGTGGAGAAGGAGGCCAAGAAGAAGAAGAAGAAGAAGAAGAAGAAGAAGAAGAAGAAGAAGCTGAAAAAGAAAGCCCAGGAGGAAGCTGACATTGACTTGGCTGGAGCCACAGGCCTAAAACAGGTAAAGGAAGCAGGCAGCATCAACGGGGACCCGGTGACACTGGGGACCAAGAAGAAGAAAAGGAAGAAAAAGGCCAAGAAAGCCAGAGCGGCTTCCCCTAGCCCACCAGCAGAGTGTGCAGTGGCTGAGCCTGAGAACTGACCCCAGGCTGTAGGTACCATGGCTACTAGCCCTGAGGATGAAGCACCTGTGGGGTCAAGACAGAGCCAAGCCACACTCCCCCCAGGTTCCAGCATTGACTCTGCCCACAAATGACTTCAGCTGGGCTTTGCTCAAGAGTCCACACAGAGAAGCCGGTGTGTGGGGAGAAGCCTGGATGGACTTGCGGTTCCAGAGCCTTCCGTCACCTCAGGAAGAACGGCTCTTTCAGCTTTTGAGACTGAATCTCAGAGCTTCCATCTCCCCCACCTGCCAAGCCCAGTGTGACTATGGTCTTTAAGAATGAGGGGAGAAGGCTCCAAGCTACTAAGGCCCAGAAAAACTTTTGTGCCTCTCCCCCAGCCTATGTCCCCCAGACATAACATTGTGTGGAAAAGAAGGAAAGCTATTCCCCACCTTTTTTTCCCCCCACAGTTTTCTTCCCCCAGATTTGTTACTAAGCTATCCATAATGACATGTCTAAGTCAGTTCATTCCCTGAAAACCGGGTGCCAGAGTGCTGAGGGCCTACTTAGTGGTGGGGTGCAGGCTTGGGTACAAGGCCCCAAGTTTTGCCTACCAGCATCAAAGAGAAAAAGGAAATTAAATTACCAGGTAACCCCAGATGTAGACTGGGTACTATCCCTGGTCAGTACTGATCCTTTTTGTTTATTGTTTGTCTGAAAGAGTCTCTAACTCCAAACTGGCCAGCTTCCTGTCTGGCCTCCTATGTGGTAGGGTTACAAGAATGAGCCATTGGTGCTGTGCTATTGTTTGAGTGCTGGGGATCAGACCTATGGCCTCACACTTCCAAGTCGAGTGTTCTACTGCTGAGCCGCATCCTCAGTGCGGAATGTTAAGGGGACATCTTAAATACAAACCACATGTGGGATCCTTCCACCCACACCCCAGATCTGCTTCTTCACCCAGCCTCAAGACTACGGAAAATGACATGTGTACCAGGTCTCTTGCCGAGAGTCTTCTACAAGGATGGCACACAAATTCAAGTAGTCTGGTTTCCAGTTAGAAAAAAACAGGCATATGAACATGTGTCTTCACATGGAGTGAAGCCTGTGCCGGCTTCCCTCTGCCTTCCCTCCTGGCCACTGATGGACAGTCAGGAAGCTCCCATGCGCTTTTTACTGGCTTTACTAAAAGTTAAATAAATGTATATTCTCACCCATAGCTGGGTGTAAGCTGCAGGGAACACTGGCTCCAGGCCTTAGTCCCTGACAAGGAGCCTACTGAGGGCCTGGTTCTCTGCAGAAGGCACAAGGAGATGAAGTCACGTGCGCTCTGCTTCTCACAGCTGCACCTTGGATTCCTCAGAGTGGCTGCCAGCCACAGGCCAGGTAGGTGGCTCGTTTCTGCAGCATCCTCTCCACTAGACATTGCCCAGACCTTGCTTTCTGAGTTCTGCTGGTTTCCCTCACAAAAGGAAGGAAGGCTTGTCAGGGCCCTAAAGCTCCTCCCTAAAGAGGAGCTGATGGCCCATG
This sequence comes from Psammomys obesus, assembly GCF_907164565.1. NCBI lineage: Eukaryota > Metazoa > Chordata > Mammalia > Rodentia > Muridae > Psammomys > Psammomys obesus. The sequence continues at coordinate 4,362,266 of NW_026590062.1, forward strand.
ACATAGCTTTGGCATGAGTCACTCACCCTAATGTTCCTTAGGGTGTGTGTGACCTTAGCCCTGAAGTGGCCTTTCTAGTGGAGGCAAGTGACCAATCTGGCATCAGAAGACACAGTCATGGGAGCAAATAGCCTGCAAATGAGATCCAGGGGCTGGAGAGGGCTAGCTCAGGGAAAGCCTAGGAGAGCCCTGCATGGCTCCCCTCAGCTCCCAAGCCTCGAAGAACAGGCACTTGGGAAACGCCCCTTTGTGGTAAGGAGGGAAAGCCACAAACAGACATGTGGATCTCTGGCTGGAAGGAGATGGCCCAGGTGGGATGACCTGTGATGCACAGGAGACAAAAGGCAGCCGAGTCAATCTAGAGCCTCAGAGCTGAGCACAGAGAGATCCTTTGGGGTCACAGGCTCTACTGGAGGGTGCCGGCATCACAGGTCTCCCCCTTCTGTTCCAAGTGTCAAGTTTTCGATTCAAAGCAGCAGAGAGTCTTCCAAAATACTGCCCTGACCGGGCTCTCCTCCAGCTCTTTGTGGCTTCCTTTTCAGGCTGAAACGCCTCAGGGCTGTCCCTGGAACTGGAGGAGCAGCCCAGGGGTGAAGGCATAGACTTCTGGGAAGGCCAGCAGCCCGTGTCAGGGGATACATGGCAGGCTCAGATGTCCTCCAGGCTCAGATGTCCTCCAGGCAGCATGGCTGTGGCCCTCCTCCCCCCCGTGCAGGCAGTGCTTCCTCTGGGGACCCAGCTCCTGGGAGGCAGTCACCATGGTTACTGAGAGGAAGAGGCCATCTGGGTGGAGATAAAAGTCTCGATGACACCATGGTTGGACGGCAGCAGGTGGCTGTGCCCATTAGTGGAGTCGGAGCTCTGGTACAGGACCAGGCTGCTGGAGGACACTGCAGAAGCAAATGATGTCACTGGCTGTCAGCCAAGTCCCCTCTGACCCACTCATCCCCAGGGAAGCTCTGGAGGGAGAAGGTGGAGCCTCAAAAGAGTCCTGGCATCCCTCTGCCCTCAGCCTATAGGGAGCCCCCCGCCCACCCCAGGTGCACCCCGAGTTCTTGCTCTCCTGGGCTGAGTCAGACACTAACATGGCTGTTTTTTGTGTTACTGAGGAGTGACCCCAGTACAAGGGCCTCCTGCTTGTATACAGCTCCTCAGAGGGTATTTTGGAGACGTGGTTAACGGTGAAGTGGCTCTCGGTAAAAGAAGTTACTGTGTGGGTGAGCTACAACCGATCAGAAGCCCTAAACTGGAGAGAAAACTGAAGTTTCCTAGAGAAGGAATTCGTCGAGGAGACTGGTTTACTCCCACCTGCGTCCCAGCTGCTGCTGGTCTGCTGGACAGATGTGCAAGTCCCACAGCTGTGCCTGTCAGTCCCATCAGGAAATCTCCCTGGACACTTGACTGCTATTGACACTGTCTCCAGAGACCCTTAACTGCTAATGTGGCAAACAGACGAGCTCTGGGGCTGACTGGTGACCTGTCTGCCACCACAGCTGTGGGAGGTGGAGTGGTCCCTCACCTCTAGACTGTGCAGTTGCCCATCCGGACAAGGAGACAGCAAGTGTGTTCAGTAACTGCTGTTACAGCCACAAGGGCCAAATGTGGGATCTGAGGCTCCATAGGAGACCAGGTTTCCGGAAGTCCCAAAACTGGGAGCAGAGAGCACCCCGGAGCCCAGCAGCCTCACTCCATGATGTAGGCTGTAAACTGAGTAGGTGGAGTGGGACAGGGACTGAGGAGTTCACAGCCATTGTGATGCAAACACATGAGCCCTTCCAGTTTCCCAGATGAGGCCAGAGAGGCAGACTTGTAGGTGGAAGCTGAGCTTTTAATGCTGGCCCTGAGCATTGAGGAGATGGCATGGTGGGTAGGGGTACTTCAGGGCAGGTGAGGAGGCTGAGCAGGTGAAGACGTCAGCTACCAACTGAGACAACCTCAGCTCAGTCCTTGAGCCCCCGCTGGAAGGAGAGAACCAACTCCTGAAAATCGGTTGACCTCTGACCTCCACACACATGCTATGTCACAGGCACATCACACACATGACCACAACACAAAGCACAGTTAAAATAATTTTAAATCTTTTAAAAGGGCACCGAGGTCGGATCCCCAGCACTAGTGTAAAAAGCCAGCTACCTATGTCTGCACTTGCATGTAGCTGTAGCCCTCGTGCTGGGGGGTAGAAGCTGGCAGATGCCCAGAGCTCACTAGCCCGGGAGCTCACTGGCCAGCCCGCCCAGACAAAATGGTGAGCCTTCAGTTCAGTGAGAAACCCCGACTCAAGGGAAGAAGACAGATTGCTGCGGAGAAAGACACAAAACATCCTCCCCGGCCTCTGCATGTACATGCATGTGTATATACCCCTGTACATTCACATGCAGAACACACACACACAGGCCTGAGGCCAACCAAACGCACACAACTGGCGCATCACTTCCGGCTCTCCATTCTGCTCCTGCATCTTTTGAATGTTTAACCTGTCCTCAGTCATGGAGCTGTGCCTTTAACTTTGATCCCAAGCAACTGTATACACTGCTTGGCACGCTGCAGACACCCCCCATTCAGCAGGCAAGAAGCACCTCCCATTTGCTCTGCTCTCGGTCAGTAGCACACATCCCCTCACATCCTGCCGGGAGACCCCAAATGGCTCACCTGTGGGGCTGGTGCTGAGCCGGTGGGTAGGCTGCAGGTGCTGGATGCTCGATGGGTCCTGGCTGGGGATGTGGATGGTGGTGGCTGGAGACGAGGGCTCATGAAGCCCAGGCTCACTGGAGGCCTCCGTGTCAGAGGTGAAGACCTAGGGAATCAGTGCAACCCACTGGGCCCGGCCCCTGAAGCGCGGAGCTGGCGGAAGGGGCGGAGTTGAAGAGGGGCGGGGCTGCGTGGGAGGGGCGGGGCTTCGGCCGGCAGGGCCTTACCTGCTTGGTGGGTGTGAGGCTCGCGAGGGTGCTGAGGTTGGTGTCTGTGATCAGCATCGTCTGTGGAAGCAGGCTTGTGTGCGTGTACTGGGCCACCTCCGGCTTGTGGCTGTACAGCGCTGTGAGGAGAAGATATGCTCCCTGGTCCCTTCCCCGAGAGCCTCAAGACTGAGTACCCGGTGAGAAGTGGGCGTGGGGCAGCGCTCGGGGACCAGGTGGGAGAGATGGACCCCATAGCTTTCCCCATCCCAGGGGCCTGCTCAGCTAAGGTGAACGGGGAGCAGCCAGGGGCCTGCCCCGCACCGACTCTAGCTCCTTTTGCGTACTGAACTTTTTGCGTCTGTTTCCCCCCACTGCCCCAGGAAGAATACAGCCCCAGCTGTCTAAGCAAACGGGCGGCAGAGGCACCGCGCCCTGTGCCAAGTCCAGGTAATGTGGCAGGCACGGATACTGCTTACTAAGTACAGGCGGTGCTGCTGGACTAGGCGCAGGTACTCTTCAGTACTAAGCTCAGCGTGTTGAGCTAAGCAAAGGGACCACAGAGGCAAGCAGGCTCGCTGCGGGGTGCGCCGCCGTACCAAAGGCAGGCCTCAGCAGGAAAGGCTGGTGGTCTCCGTCTGGGTGAGGAGGGCAGAGGCAATACCTCTGCGTCCAGGACGCCTCCAACATGTGCCTCAAAGTTTCACCTCTAGCTTCTCCAACAGGCCTGGGCACTCGCCGAAGCACTCACACAGCAACAGCACGCCCTCCCAGCAACTCGGCTAAGAGCAGGGCGCCCACACCCAGAGAGACCAGCCTCACGCTGGTCCTCAAGTCCATAGCCCCTGTCTCCCTGCCGAAGGGCAAAAGATCTGAACCCAGGGCTCGGCATAAGGTTGTGCCCATGGCCCATTCTGTGGCCAGCTGATGCAGATCTGGTGTGAGGCTAGGTGCGTGTGCGTGCGTGTGTACATGCATGCGTGTGTGTCTGTACACATGAAGGCATGTAAGGCCAGTAGAACCTCAGCTGTTGTTCCTCATGTACCACCCAGCAGGACTTTGGAGAAATTTCTTTCACCTGCCTGGAGCTCAGGAGGCTAGACTGGCTGGCACAAGCCCCAGCGATCATGTCTGGGCTCTGTGGCCACAGGAAGTGCCCACCAGAAGCCGCCCCCACTGGCTTCTGAAGGATGGGACTGGGGCCCTGCCTGGCTGAGCTATCTCCCCCAGCCCCAGCCCGCGTGAGTCTTCAGTCTCCTTCATGTAGCTCCCACATTTTGCTACAGAAATAACAGTGCTGTGTGGACAGGCGCTGCCCAAGCTGGCCTGGGAGTAATCCGTCACACATGATCTGCCCACACGCCACCTCTCTAAACGGGAGTGTTCGCAGCCTCAAGGGTTTCAGAGCAGAGGCTGCTTCAACACCTAGGCAAAGCTGGAAGCATGACCAGAGGACGCCAGCACACCGAAACGTTCACAGGAGCTCCACAGGCAGCCTGCACCACATGTCGGCAGACCCCAGCACCTGCCCCGGCTCGTGCCTACCCAGGGCCCACCGCCAGCCCACCTCTCCCAGGCAGGCGTGAGGGGTGCTCACCGTGCGGGCTCTGCAGCTGGGCCATGGTGGCCATGAAGGGGCTCTGGGCCACGTGGCTCTGCACGGGGGGCATGAGAGGCTGCTGGTAGGAGGGGTGCAGTGGCTGGGAGAACTGGACTGGCTGCAGGGTGGTCAGGCTGCTGCCCATGCTGTTGATGACCGGCACACTCTGTGCCTGAGTGGACGCCAGACCTGTGCGCAGCAGGGCGGGAGTCAGCCAGGCCTCCCACCCACCGCCCCGTGTCCTCTCTGGACCCAACCCAGACCCTGAGGGACACTATTCCTTCTTCTCAGAGCCTGTGGGTTGGAAGAGGGAGGGGAGGGGCTGAGAAACAGCCCCACAGTAGGACAAATTTAAGTGGCCATGAAACGTCATTCTCCAGGTCTTCAGCTTTGTGTCTGGCCTGGTGGGAAGGTTGGGCCGTGAGTGGATTAGAGGTTGTCAGGCTGGGTGCCCTGCAGCCCTGGGGGTTCCCACCAGGGGTGAAGCTTAGCTCTCTGATCCCTATGTTTCACACACTGAGCAAAGTTCCTGCATATAAAGGGTTTGAGACTTAAAATAAGTAAATAAATAAAAACTCCCAAAACCTAGAAAAACACACATGGGCTAGAGAGATAGGTCAGTGGCTAAGAGCACTGGCTGCTCTTCCAGTGGTCCTGAGTTCAATTCCCACCTGATGGCTCACAACCATCCATAATGTGATCTGATGTCATCTTCTGGCATGCGGGTGTACATGCAAATAAAGCACTCATATGCATTAAAAATAGTAAATAACTCTTTAACAGCAAAAAAGGGAAATTATGACTTAAAAAATACTCAGGCAGCAGAGGCAGGTAGATCTCTGTGAGTTCAAGGCCAGCCTGGTCTAGAAAGAGAGTCTAGGATAGCCAAGGCTACACAGAGAAACCCTATCTCAAAAAACAAAAACAAAAAAAAAAAAAAAGGAGCAAAAATAAATAAAGAAGAAAACATCACACACACAGACCCTTCCCCTGCTGTTTTCCTACTGTCTTCTCAGACTGTGATTTCAATATACTTTCTACACGGTGCTTCCTAGTTTGGTTTGGTTCCCTGGCATCATGGGTGCCTAGCCACAGGCTCTCAGAGAGTGGGTGTTCTCTGAGTCCCAGAGTCTCTTTCCAGATCCCAGACTCTGAAGAGGGCCCAGGTGCCCTCCACCCCCACCCACTCACCAATGACCAGGGTGGAGGCGCCTGTGTTAGTGAACGTGGGGCCCAGGGAGGCGGGCTCTCCAGGCCCAATGGTCATGACCCCAGGCAGCGAGGCCATGATGAGGTTCTGCGGCTGCTGGTTGAGACCTGGAGATGTCTGCTCCAAGCTGTGCAGCGCTGTCAGGGTGCTGACCGGAGGCAGGGGACCCCCGGTGGCTGAGACCTGTGAGGGGAAGCCGAGTCGAGCTGGAGTGTCCCCACACTGTCTCCCAGCCACAGGGAACAAGGCTGGGAGGGGTCCCCGCCCGGGGTGGGGCTGCTCACTCACCAGCTTGGCCTCTGTGCTCAGCAGGCTGCTGCTGGGCTCCAGGCCCGTGGGGGACACCTGGTGTAATGCCGCAGACACCGTCACCAGGGGGCCGCCGCTGCTGGAGGACACCTCAGCCGCCTCGCTGGTTGCAGACTGCCCGTAACGCACACCTAGGGTGGGGCGCAATGTCCAATGTCTGGGGAGCCTCAGTACCCCCACTTTCCTGTCCTCTCCTGCCCCACACACTTCGCCACACTGGAGCCGACTGGTTTGCTCGGGTTGACACCCCAACTTTCCTCCTGGGCTAGCTGCTTCCAGCTCTTTTAATGCATGGTCCTGAGTGCCCCACCGCTTGGGGCTCCCCTCTCTGTGCAGAAGACTGAAAGAACAATGGGACTGAGCTGAATCGAGGCTCATAGAACTAAATGGAAATGAGCTGAGCTGAGCAGAATGACTGCGATTGCCCAAACTTAATTAAATCTTAAATGGGGCAGAAATGAGTTGAGCTAGATTGAGCTTTTGCTGAAATGAACAAAATTAATCAGACTGAACTGAATTGAGATTTGCAGGCTACTATCTACAGGGCCACATCCTCAGAGTCAATCAATTGTTGCACATCTGTCTGGAGCACGTGTGTGTGTGTGTGTGTGTGTGTGTGTGTGTGTGACCAGTCCCCAGACAAACAGTGTAACTGTCAACATCATACTACATTAGGTATCATGAATCATCTAGAGATGATTCAGCCTACAGTCAGATGTGCATGGGTGAGAGGGAGGCAGATACTGCTCGAGGTGTCTACAAGAGGTCCTGGCCCTAATTCCCAGGCACCAAGGGATATAGCATGCAAAATGAACTGGATTCTGAGGAATTAGTTTGTGCAAACTGAATGGCTTGACTGGGAATTGGCTGGATTAAACTATGATTTGAACACAATTGAGTTCAACTGAAATGGTTTGAGTTGGTAGATCCAAAGTGATTGTGTTGCATGGAAGAAACCAGAGGCAAGCTAGGTTGAATAGAGTGGGTCAGCATGGAATGGACAGTGTGGCATGGACAGCATGGCACGGATGGGGTTTAGAGAGTGGGGAGAATGGTGTGAGCAAGTGTGGGTCCACCTAAATGAGGTGGGCAGGGTGCACAGTGTGAGCTGGAATGACCAGAGAGAGTGGAGCGGAGAGAGAAGAATGTAGAACGTGTGAATTGGGCATATCGGGAGGAAGAAAAGCAGAGGGGAAATGGAGTGGATGGGCAGGTGAGGCAGAGTAGGGTGCTGAGCATTTTAGGGGTGGCTGTCACCACTGGGGAAATTCCTCCCGCCCTCCTACCCATCCACTTGTTCTCTTCACATCCTATTCTAGTCTCCCTGCCTGACAGTACTCACCATGGACCTTACTGGGGGAGAGGGTGGGTGTGGGCAGGCCGGGGGAGCTGTGAGCAGGCAGCGCAGGGCCTGGGCCTGGCCCTGGTGGAGGCCCGTTGTATGTGTCCATGGCCAACTTGTGCCGAAAGGCTTCCTCCTTGCGCCGGTTGGCAAACCAGTTGTAGACACGCACCTCTGTGACAAGGTTGGAGCCCAGCCCCTGTGCCTGCGATGGTGACACGCCCCTCTGGATGCACTCTGCCCTGCAAAGATGGTGCCCATGAGCCTCAGGCCTCAGAGGAGGGAGGACAGGGCTGAGAAGTGGGGTCTACCCAGGTGCTGGATTACAGTACCAGCCCCGACGTGTGGTCTTGGGCAAGTATCTTGGCCTCTCTGACCTTAGTCATAATGTGAACAAAATAGCCAGAGGCTGCAGAGGACATGAAATGAGATGAACGGGCCCAAGTGTTGCTCCAGTGGGTGGAGGATTCAAAGCAATGGGAAGAAATTGACTCCTCTCTACGGACAGCAAGGAAGGACTGGTGAGCCCCGCTGAGGACCCAGAGACGCCTTCCCTCCCCCACTTAGGCTCAGCCCTGGCGGTAGCTGGCCCCTCTACCTGTTGCACTCCTCCACCAGGGTCTCCCGTTCTTCCTTGCTGGGGTTCTTCTGCCTCTCGTAGGCCTGGAACAGGATCTGCTGGGACGCCGGGCCCCACTTGAACCGGTTCCTCCGTCCCTTTTTGGTTGGCAGCTCATCACCTGTGGGCTCCTCAATCAGTCCACCCTGGCCTGCGTGGGTGAATTCTGTAGGGACAGAGAGTGGGTAAGCGGGGCTTCAGCCACTCCAACCTGCAGCTGTCAGCTCACCTGACCCTCTCCAGATTGTCTCTCTTCCCCAAGGTGCTGAAGCACAGCAGGTGGCAGCCAAGACTAAAATCTCGGAATTGTCGGACTGTGGACTGTTGATGGTGGAGGGCCTTCCTGGCATGCATGAAGCCTTGAGTCCGACCTGCGGCCAGGCCCATCCACTGCTAAAAGGAGATTTGGTGCCATAAATGGCAGCATTCAAGAGGCAAAGGCAGGCAGAACTCTGTGAGTTTGAGACAAGCCTGGTCTGCATGTGGAATTCCAGGTCTGTTCAGCTCTTCACTCAAGGGGTAGCTGCTTGGCTGTATTAACTCTGTGAAAATGCACTGAGAGAGCCTGGTACTGTCGCCCCTTCTAAAACCCCAGCCCTCTGGAGGCTGTATCGGGAGAGTTGCTATTAGTTTGAGGCCAGCCTGGGCTGCATAACAAGTTCCAGGCAAGCTGGGGCTACAGGAGGACCTTGTCTCAAGAAGGAAGAAAAGCCAATTGGTGGTGGCTCACACCTGGGAGGCAGAGGCAGGTGGATCTCAGTGAGTTTGAGGCTAGCCTGGCATACAGAGCCTGTTCCAGGACAGCCAGGGCTACACAGAGAAACCCTGTCTCGAAAAGGGGGGAAAAGAGGGGTGGGGGGAAGAAAACAGAGGAAGGAAGGAAGGAAGGAAGGAAGGAAGGAAGGAAGGAAGGAAGGAAGGAGGGAAGGTGGGAAGGTAGGAAGGAAGGAGGGAGGGAGGGAAGGAAGGAAGGAAGGAAGGAAGGAAGGAAGGAAGGAAGGTAGGTGGGAGGGAGGGAAGGAGAGAAGGTAGGAAGGAAGTTGATTTCGATGAGTTGTACACTTTTTTTGGATAGAGTTTCTCTGTGCAGTCCTGGTTGTCCAGGAGCTCACACTGTAGATCAGGTTGGCTACCATGCCCAGATGAATTGTACACTTAAAAATCTGTGCGCTGGTACTGAGTATGGTGGTACACACCATTAATCCCAGCACTTGGGAGGCAGAGGCAAGTGGATCTCTGAGTTCAAGGCCAGCCTGGTCTACAGAGTGGGTCCCAGGACAGCCAAACCTACATAGTGAGACCCTGTCTCAACAACAACAAAAAACAAAAAACAAAAAACAAAAAAAAAAAAAAAACAGCATCAGCAAAAACCTCACCACCAACAACTAAAGATCTGCAGACTTTTGTATAATAGGCCTATTTTAAAGGTTTTTTTTAAAAAAAATTGTTATTAAAATAACGATTCAGTCATTCTACTGAAAACTAGAAGACTGCTTTTGCCTCTGGGGTTCCTGAGCTGGTAGGATGATGCTACAAGACTCCTAGGACCAATCAGTGCTCCTAGGAGGAGACCCCTGAAAAGGAAGCCTACATGATGGTGCACAGCTGTGATCTCAGCATGTGGGAGATGGAGGAAGGAGGAGCAGTTCAGGGCCATCCCTGGCTGTGTAGTGAGTTTGAGGCCAGAATCAGTTATACATGAGACCCTTTCAAAACACACAAAACAAAAGAAAAGAAAAAAAGGGGGGCGGAGGAAAGGGGGAAAAGAAAGGGAAAAAAAAAGAAAAAAGTCAGGCCATGAAATGTACAGCAGTCAGTTAAGGCCCCCGAAGGTGGCCCTGCCTGGAACAGCCTGGGTTGTTCACATTCGTGAGCCAATAAATTCCTTTTTTTTAATTCTTACACCAGTTGGAATTGAGGCCCTGCCGCATTTTATGGAAAGATACCCAATACTTTGGGCTTGTCTTGAACATTCTTCTCCTATCCTTCAGTTTCTCTCTTAAAGTTAAAAATTCTGGTCTAGGGGCTAAAGAGATGGCGCAGTGGTAAAGAGCACTGGCTGTTCTTCCAGAGGACCTGGCTTCGGTTCCCAGCACCTGTGTGGAGACTCACAACCATCTGTAACTTTAGTTCTGAGGGGTCCAGTGCCCTCTCCTGGCCTCCAAAGGCACCAGGCACACAGATATAATTTATGTTGGCAAAACACCTATACACATAAACAAACATGTCTTCCCTGGGCTGCAGGGATACATCTATAAAACAAGTCCTGCACGTAAGGCTCAGGGACATTTTTGGACTGGGGGCAGAAATGTAAGAACCAGAAGATCAGGAAGTTTGCTGCAAGACTATTAGAAATGTCAGAATCTACCCATGAAGTCTCACCAAGAAAACAGCCTCAATGTGAACTGAACAAGGACAATAGACATGCCAGAGTGGATAGGGGGAGGGGTGCTCCAGGCCTCGGCACTACAAAAAAGCTAAAGGCAACTGAGGAATCCTGAGAGCAGGAGAAATGGGTGTCATCAAGGAAGAGCACACCAACTCACTATCCAATACCAAATGGTCAGCCCTGAAAACATACACAGGTAACACTATACAGAACGAGCAGGTTACAGCTAGGAACAAATGTATATACACGTACATATATGCATGTAACAACAATCAATGCAAACAGAGGCAGGGAATTTGAAAGAGAGCAAGGAGGGGTGTGTGGGAGGGCTGGAGGGAGGAAAGGGAAAGGGGAAATGATGTAATTATAATCTCGAAAATGAAACAAAGAGAAAGAGTTAAATAAGATAGATCTTTAAGTCAACAACAGCACAGGGCCTGGAGAAATGGCCCAGAGGTTAAGAGCACTGGCTGCTCTTCCAGAGGTGCTGAGTTCAATTCCCAGCAACCACATGGTGGCTCACAACCATCTACAATGAGATCTGGTGCCCTCTTCTGGCCAGCAGGCACACATTGATACAGAATACTATATAAATTAGAAATAAATAAATCTTAAAACAACAACAACAAAACCTCCATCCTGGAGTCTGTTGATCCTGCTCAGGTCATGGGATGGCAAGCACTTTACCCACGTGAGCCCCAGCTCACAGCTGTCCATCAACGACTTGAAAGCCGCTCACTCTGTGCCCCAACACCCTACGTCTAGAAACGTTTTTTAAATTTATTTTTCTCTCAGACATTACATCCAGACAGCAGTTTCCCTCCCTCCACTCCTTTCAGCCCCTCCCCCTACCTCTTCTCTCCCCCAGATCCTCTTCTGTTTACTTCAGAAAGGAGCACACCTTCCAGGGACAGCAACCAAACATGGCATAACAAGTTACAGTAAGATTAGGTTCTTCCCCTCATATCAAGGCTGCCTGGCACAACCCAGTAGGGGGAAAAGGGTTCCAAGAGCAGGCAAAAGAGTCAGAGACACCCCCACTCCCACTCTAAGGAGTCCCACAAGAACAGCCAGCTACACAACCATAACATAAATGCAGAGGGCCTAGATAGACCCATGCAGCCTTCTAGGAACTTTCCCTGTGTGGGTGTTCTTTGCAACAAAGAGTCATGAGAGCATATCAATGGAAAAACCCTAAAAGTCCCTCAGTCAGTGGCCAACTCAACAAACCACAATACCTTCTAGTGACAGCCAACTGTTACAAACCTTAGAGGAAGTCAAAATTGAATTTGCAGAAAACACTTGTCATCCTAGCACTTGGGAGGCTGAGTCAGCAAAGTCACAAGTTCAAGCCTAACCTGGGCAACGTAGTGAGAGCATGTCTCAAAATAAAAAGTAAACAGGGGGTTGAAAACTTAGCTCCATGGTAGAGCACATGCGTAAGTAAGTTATATGCGGCTCTGTGTTCCATCCCAAGTATGAGAGAGAGATCAGAAGTTTCTCAGTCTCTAAGTAATAGTGTCTCAGAGTACGCCAACCTCTGAGCCTTTTCTCGTGCTGTTCCTCCTGACGACAGCACCCTTTCCTATGCCTCCACACAGACACGTAATGGTCATGCTTCCCACTGAAGCTTCCTGAAACCTCTGCCTCCCTGGGGTAGAAGGGCTTATTCTCGCTTCCACTATCAGCTCAGCGTTTTACTCAGCGCTGAGCCCTGCACACAATAGGTGCTCAATAATACCAGCTATTGCCATTTTTTTCTTATTAACCTAGTATAATCCTCATCTCACTACATCGTAGCGATCCCCTCTCTCGATTTCCCATTGAGCAGTGCGCCCCCGGAAGGAGAGACCCAGCATGTGTTTCTGTAGATCCCGCCCCCTTCCCCGGCACTGCAAAATGGGCAGTAGGTTTGGGGAAGTCCCTCGGGCTCCCTCTCGGTCTCACAGGACTGGGTGATGGGGTGGAGATGCCCCCACCCCCTCCGAGCTGTGGGACCTGGCAGGGATGACACAGGCGGGGGCATTACTTACGCTGAGCCACCTCTCGCTGCTTGCGGACGTACCAGGTGTACAGAGCGGCCCGCTTCTGCGTCTTCATGGGGGTGCCCTTGTTGAGGTGCTGGGACAGGTGGGACTGGTTGAGGCCCGTGGTGTCCACCACCTCCCGCTGCGGGATGTTGTGCTGTTGCAGGTAGGACTTGACCATCTTTGCCACGCGCCATGGGTCCTCCCTGGAAGGGAACAAGGACAGGTCTGCTCAGTGGCCCTTCTGACACCTGACACCCTGGGGTCCTGGGGAGTAGGACCCTCCTCTGCAGAGAAGAGCTGTATTTGGGCTCCATGCTAGAACACACATATACATGAGTAGATTCACACCGGAAGTTGTGCCAGGTAGGGGAGACCCTCACCTTGTGACTTCTTCAAAGTTCCTCCTCCCTCCTGAACCCGGAGGTGCTATAGGATGCTTTTTGAAGTATATATATATATATATATATATATATATATATATATATATGTATGAGTATGTGTGTGAGCCCACGCATGTGCACTACAACATGTGTGTGGAGGCCAGTTTTCTTCTCCCGCCTTTACACGGGCCCTGCAGGTTGAACTTGAGCCGCCAGGCTTCTGCAGCAGATGCCTTTACCTGCTGAGCCATCTCATTGGCCTTGTTAAGTGAGTTTTAAACAACTGTTAACAGTGGGAGAACTGTTTAGTTCCCAGAACCCAAAATGAGCCTGACACAGTATGTCATGGATGATACATAGGTAAGTGAATGATGAATGAATGATGATGGATGGATGGGTGATGGATGAATGGATAGATGATGGATGGATGGATGGATGGATGGATGGATGGATGGATAAATGATAGATGGATAAATGGATGATGGGGATGGATGGATGGATAGATGATGGATAGATGGATGGATGGATAAATGATAGATGGATGATGGGTGATGGATGGATGGATGATGAATGGATGGTAGATGATGGGTGGATGGATAGATGATGGATGGGTGATGGATGAATGGGTGGATGAATGACTGATAATGGATGGATGATGGATGAATTGATGGATGGCAGATGGATAGATGGATGGTGGATGGATAACTGATGATGGGTAGATGGATAGATGATGGATGGATGGATGGATGGATGATAGATGAATAGTTATTTTCAGCCCCAACTGGTTGAGCAGCACGTTTGGAGCTCAGCAATACGGAGTTCCAAACTTCTAACATTTCAAACTGAGCTACGGACTGAAACCTGCCCCTAGCTTTCTGAGGCCAGCCCCACAGCCTTCCTGCTGGCTTTCCTGTCCCAGTGGTTAAGAGCACTTGCTGGTCAATCCTGCAGATCCAGTTTGGATCCTGGCACCATATCTGGGGGCTCACAACTGCCTGTAAACCCAGCTCCTGTGAATCTGATGCCCTCTTCAGGCTTCCATCAGCACGCAATGTATTTTCGGTATTCACTCACACAGACACACATACACATAAGTAAAAATAATAAACAAATATTTGTCCAAGCCTGGTAGTGCCACCTTTAATCCCAGCACTTGGGAGGCAGAGGCAAGTGGATCTCTGAGTTCCAGGCCAGCCTGGTCTATACATTCAGCTCCAGGCTAACTGGAGTGCAACTCTGTCTCAAAAGTTCAAAATGGGTAAGCTAGGACTTACAAAGAGCCAGCACAAATCCTCTATCTCCTTTGGTCAGCTTGGGTTACAACAAATGGCCGTTTTACTTAGAAAATAGTGACTGGGCGGGGACGGGGGAGAGGGGAAGGCAGTCTGTATGTGTTCGGTGCAGAAGCCATTTTTAAAGTTATTTTCAGCCCCAACTGGTTGAGAGGCACATTTGGAGCTCAGTGATACAGAGTTCCAAACCTCTAACATTTCAAACTGAGCTATGGACTGAAATCTGCCCCTAGCTCTCTGAGGCCAGCCCCACAGCCTTCCTGCTGGCTTTCCTGCCCTTCCTGGAGCCAGCTCTGCCTCACACCTGTTCTCAGAGGCAGTACAGCTCACCAGCGGGTCTCTTTCACAGGGGTCACACCTAAGACCATCTGAAAACACAGATATTTACATTACGATTCATAACAGTAGCAGAATTACAGTTATGAAGCAGCCGTGAAATACTTTTCTGGCTGAGGGTCACTGCAAGCCAAAGAACTGTATTAAAGGGTCGCAGTTAGGAAGGTTGTGAGCCACTGGCTAAGGCCCTCTGACTTCCTCCTCTTTATCAGCAGTTACCAGACCGGCAGCAGCCACAGTAATCTAAACTGGCACAGCAAATAAGAAGGGCAGATGACTCCTAAGGTCACTGAAGCCGCCTGTGTCTCTCTTTAAACCCAGGAAGTACATTTGATTTGGACGCTGGTTCCACCTATGACAAAACTCCGGTTCAGAACCATGAAACCTTATCCCAGGTTTGATCTAGCTGGGGGCGCCACCTGCTTCGCCCCCCCCCCATATGTTCAGGGGCTTCTGGGAGCCTCACCCCTCCTCCCTTTTCCTGGCTGCCAGTCAGAGCTAGGAGGGAAGGGAGGACAAAGTTCAGCCTGCACTTCTGCAAACACATTTATCTGGTGGCCTTCCCTTCTCTGGCAAGGGCAGCCCTCCCTCTGCTCTCCTCCCTCCCTCCTCTGTAGGAAGAATGGGTCACTTGGCTGTCAGCACAGGTGCACAGGTACAGAGGTACAGAGGTGGGGTTTTTCTGTGTCTCTGATTCTCTCTCTCTCTCCCCTCCCTCTTTCTCTCCTTCCCTAACCTCAACTTCTCTCTCCCTCCCCCATCTCTATCTCTTTTTATTTCTGCTATACTAGGTCAAATAAAATAATAGCTACAGCAGCCACCCTGCACAAACACAGGAAAGAGTTTTGCATGGAAGGCAAGCATTTGAATGGAAGCAAAAGCGTTCAAACTCATAGGAACTTCTGTTTCGTTTGGGGAGGGCAGATGAGAGGTCTCTCTATGTAGCCCTGGCTGTCCCAGACTCTCTTTGTAGACCAGGCTGGCCTCTATCTCACAGTGATCCTCCTACCTCTGCCTCCCGAATGCTGGGAATTAAACACTTCTTTTAACATCAGGAAAAAGTGGTTATAGAATGGCAGGCGGAGGCACGCATGGTGGCCCAGGCCTATGATCGGCACTTTGAGACGCTGAGGATGTAAGATCATGAATTTGAGGCCCCGTCTTAGAAAATACATGGAAAATAAATGCCGGACAGAGCTGAGCGGACCCATCTTTTATGTTTTTCTGGGAGAAGTCATCTGTGCCCCTTGCGGGGGGCAGATCTACTGGATTAGCCTGTCTGTCTGTCTCTTTCTCTTACATGTGTGCAAGCATATGTACACTTATTCTCCCTCTACTGGAAGAAGTAAATGAGTTCCCTGTGGAAATAAAGGCTTTGGGACAGAGCCTAGCCCACAGCAAGGGTTCAGTAACTCGAATGATCTTGTCATCATCATCATCATCATCATCATCATCATCATCACTGTGGTTCTGCCCCCACCTCAGAACCCAGAAAGAATAAAGATGTGTCCTCAGCTTCCCCTCCCAATTCTGGAGTCAAAGCAAAGGCTTTGGGCCGTTGGTTCTCATGTGTCCAGAGCCATGGAGCTAAGAGACTAGACTGAAGGGCCACTCTCCTGGAGAGGAAGCTGGATTATCAGGTGGGGCTGGGGATCAGGCTTAGACCCAAGGAAGATTCCCGGCTGTGCCACCTACTCTCTGAAACGCCCTGTAATATGGCTTAACACCCGTGTCCCCCAATTCCATCATGTATACAGTAGAATTACAGATCTTTCCTATCCTCAGGCTGGGGCACAGTTCAGCTAGCAAGCAGTTTCCAGGCACGCACACACCCTGGATCCAGGTGCTGCAGCAGCACACAAAACTACGTGCAAGCCAGTTGCAGTGGCGCATGCCTTTAACCCTAGTGCTCTGGGGACAGAGGCAGGCAGATCTCTGAGTTCGAGGCCAGCCTGGTCTACAGAGCGAGTTGTGGGATAGCCAGGGCTACACAGAGAAACTCTGTTTCAAAGAGTCAAAAGTTCAAAACAAATAGAACAGGTATGGTGGTGCAAGCCTATAAACGCAGCCGTTGAGGGGCAGAAGGATTAGGAGTTCAAGGTCACCCTTGATACACTGAGTTTGAGGCTAGTCTGCCATACCCAAGGGTGTGTCTGTGTGTGCGTGTGTGTGTGTGTCTGTGTGTGTCTGTGTCTGTGTGTTTCAGAAATTGTGCAGAGGGAAACCCAAGCTTAGCATATCTATAAGTAAGCCCTTAGTGAGTTTTAAAGCCTGGCATGTGATAGGATTCCTGGTCAAGCTGAGCAGCAAGAAAGACTAGGGAGGGGAAGGGAGAGGTGAAGGTGTGAAGAAGAGTGGCAGGGAGCACCAGTGTGCTGCTTTCGAGTCTGGCCTTATTACTTGAGGAAGTCCTTTGCCTCGCTGAGCCTTCCTCGGCTCCTCTGTAAAATGGACGGCTCAAATTACAGGGGCGCTACCACTCAGCTGTGTGTCATGCCTTGAGTCTGTGGCTGAGTGTTGTCCTCACCAACCGCCTGGCTGGCTGGAAACGAGGCAGGCTGTTGTCTGTGAGGCACCCTGTGTGCTGCCCTGCTCCTGTGGGTTTGGCTGGGAGAACTCTACTGCTGTGTGGCTGGGGAAGGCAGGGTGTCAGGAAACAGTGAGGTTGGTGTTCAAGCAGTTGGCAGACAGGAAGGCCTATACAAGGGCAGCCAGCTCAGAACTCTGGATCCCAAGTGCTCTCCCAGGGAGGAGTAGGAGGTGTCCTCAGAGAAGTCTAGTCACTTGTGCCTGGTGTCTGTCAGGGCTGGATGGAGAAGGGGGGGGCAAGTGGTGACATTACAAGCTTTTCCCTGAAGATGTTTTTACATCAGGAGACAAGAAACGTACAGAGACAAATAAAATAACTTAACAATTAAGGGGCGGGAGAAAAGGAGGTGAAAGCGGTGAAGGAGAAAGAAAGTGGGGTACAGCCCCCATGTAGATAGGGCAGCCAGGGAGGAAGCAGGGAACTGGTCCTGAACAGGAAGAATAGGATGGGCAAAGGCCAGGCAGAAATCGGCATGTGCATCCAGGACCCTCGAAGCCAAAATCATAGGCACAGAAGAGGGGGATAAAGAGCGTGGGAAAGCTGGGGGAGGGGAGGGCCTAGAGCTAGAACCAAACAGAGGTTGTCTATACTCATTACCTGGTGACACTGAGGCAGGGTCACACGGTAGAGAAGGACAGAGATCCGAGAGAGACCTGAGGTGTTTGCAGTGGCCCTCACACATGATGCGTAGGAGGGTGGGAGGATCTGAGACCCCCCAGTCCCACCTCCCCTCTTCCAAATGGAGGTCTTTGAACCAACAGCTCCCATGGGGAGTTGGTCCTTAGCACCACTTCTGCCGCCTCAACCTCCCCAATACCCAGGCCTTCATCAGGGGTCCTCCAGCCCTCTCCCCAGAGTTCTGACCCACTGTCCCAAAACTAGAGGCCCCACTTTTGTCCCTGGGACATTTTCAGGTCCCCTTTGTTACCTGAACAATAAGTAACCCAGGTAGTTAGTTATAAACTCCACAGGAACAAGGAGCTGGTTGATAATTTATAGCAACATCTCGAATTTAAATGGAAAGCAAATAGCACGCTGTTAGCATTAAAGAAAACCAACCTGGGAGGGACGCACTCCGGCCTCCACCCAGCTCGGCCTCTCTCCCCTGCCCCTTCTCCCAGCTGCTCAGAGACCCTCGCCTCTCCTGGCTCCTCTGTTCTGCCAGCTCCTCTTCCTCTCTTCCATCCCTCTCCCCCTCTGCTTCCAGGACTCTGCTGGTCTCCAGGGGAACACTCTGACCTCTGCTCAGCTGCTCTGGATCAAGCCTCCCTCCAGCCCCCACTACCCCCACCATGTGGGCTGCTGATCAAGAGGGTCTACCCAGTGAGGTAAGAAGGCTCTTGGCATCCCTGGCCCCTTAGCCCCATACTTAAGCCCCTAGTCCCACCTGGGGCCCCTGAACAGGTCAGGCCCAGCCCCACCCCATCCAGGATTCTTGTGCCCTGGTTCTGGCAATTCCTGGGCCTTTGCCCCTCCCCTGCAGAGAGGCAGCCCTTTGCCCTCTTCTCTCTGCCAAGTCAGGGGCCTGACTGCTCCCCTGCCCCTTTGCCCAAGGCCCAGGGAGGCTCCCTGACACTTCCAGAAATGCTGGGATCCACCAGCCCTCCCCCTCCCCAAGTCATGATCAGGACCTTGGACAGAAAAGAGACTGCCTCCCGAAGTTCTTGGGAGAGGATCCTCAAAGTCCTCAGGCAGCCCTCAGGCCCCTCCTTCTTAACTCTTCCCCTAGTCTATGCCTCGGTTTCCCCATCTGTAAAGCTGATTTACTAACAGCTTCCTTCTGGGGCGCATCTCTATGTTATAGGAATTTAGGTATCATGAAACCCCAACAGAAAATAGCCAGCAGGGAGATAATCCCATGGAAATTGTAGAGGCTTTGGGAACTGGGGGAGGGGGAAGTCCCCACAGCCCCCAGGTTACCCTTCCCCCATCTTGGTGTCGCCATTCTCTACCTTCCCCCCCTCCACTGGGCATCTCCCAGCCACCATCCCCACAGGTTAATGATCACAGGCCTTATCAGAGCCTTTTGCTATTTATAAATTTATAAAACAAAAGAAATAATAATGTGCATGGGTAATTAGTAACCAGATCGGCTTTGCTGGGGAGAGGGGAGAGGCATCATGACAGGAACCCACGCAGCCCTCCAGGAGACGGGGAGCCACACAACAGATGAGGGGGTCTGGTATGGGAAGGCCTCTAAACCTGTTGTCTGTCCAGGTGGTGAGGGGCACATGGCCACACAGGGAGCTGCCACTCCTAAGCTCCATCTGCCTCAGGTAAGAAGCCCCAGGCTTACCCAGCCAGATGCTTAAGGCCCTGGCATACCAGGAAATCCCCTAACACCCCGACATCAGCCTGGCCTCCTCAGAGGCTTTGGGACCTCCCAACCTGGGCCCTGACCCCCTAGCAAAGAAGGTAGAATTTGTGGGAACACAAATGACCACCCTGCCTAAAGATTTCTACCCAGCCGCTGGTTCTCCAAGCATTTTGTTGGGGCCTTGCTTCCTTTGTCCTCTGTCTCAAAGTGACCTCGGGCCAGTCCCCACTGCCTAAGGATATGGGATATGTGGGAGGAAACGCACGGGTAGGTTCAGCAAGCACCCCTTGAGCTCGAGCCCCTCTTGACCACCAGCCTGAAGGCCACAGCTCCCAAGGACTCTCCACGGGACGCAGAGCTTGCCAGGAGGATAGAACGGGCCGCTCTGAGTTCCTTCCTGGGTGCCGGGGACAGGGTAGGGTCCTTACTGCAGAAGTGTCTCCACCACGGCTTTCTGGTGGGCGGCCTCCTCTGGGCTGAGGTTCTCCAGCTCTTTCAGAATGGGTGGCGCGAAGTCGTCCCCATCGTCATCTGTGTCCTCTTCGGAGCCCCGCGTGTCCCCCAGGCCATTGGGCAGCTCGGCCAGGTCCCCTCGACTCCCACCGCAGGGCTCCCCCTTGTCCAGGGGACCACCTCCAACCATCAGGAAGGGCCCCGGCTCCCCCAAAGCCTGGATCAGAGCCTCCTTGCTCAGGCCAGACTCGAGGAGGGCAGCCAGGAGCTCCGTCTGCAGCTGGCTCAGCTTAGAGACCATGGCTCCGCCGCCACCGGGCCACGAGGCCCAAGGCCACTGAGCTAGCCGCCTCCCCCACCCACGGCCCGTGTCTACTTGCCGGCAGGCTGGCAGTCAACGCACCAGGCTCGCTGCACCCACCGCCCCCCCAAATCCCACTAGTCAAGCCCTGTGGGCACCCCCAGCCCCCAACCCTGGCCCCAGCGGCCAGTGAATCAGGGCCCCTGCCTGCTCTGTTTACATTGGAGCCGGGGAAATTCTCCAAGGTTCATATTTATCCGTGTGCTTAGCGAAGGGACTGAACTTTGGACTTCAGCCTTGCAAAGTGCAGGCCTCATGGTCGTGAGAGGGACCGGACTGGGAGCCATGGCCTGCCACTGGGAGTGAGCATAAGGGCGGGTGGGGGAGGTGGAGTGGGGGTCGGGGGCTCAGGGACAGAGGCACCAGGAGCCAGGAGGCCTCTGAGAGAAGCGCCAGGGCCCACCGCCCAGGTTGTTTCCAGCCGGGCACGGGAGAACTTTGAGGGCGGGCTTCTTTGGGCAGCTGGAGCAGCAGGAAGCTGGGCCACTGGGCCAGTTCTCAAGGGCAGAGTGAGGCCGTGTTCCCTGGAGTAGGTCAGTGCACCTCAGTCCTAGCGCAACACCAGGCTCCCCAGACTTGGGTCTTACCACTTCAGACTGCCGTCTTGAGGACTGTACTGTTGTGATGTGTCCCTTCTCATCAATGTGAGATCCCAACCGTGTGTGTGTGTGTGTGTGTGTGTGTGTGTGTGGTTTTATCTCTGTGTGTGTATGTGTATGTGTCTGTGTCTGTGTAAGTCTGTATGTGTCTATGTATGGTATGTGTGTCTGTGTTTCTATGTGTGTGTCTGTGTGTATCTATGTGTGTATCTGTGTCTGTGTGAGTCTGTATGTGTCTGTGTGTGTCTGTGTGTGTGCATGTGTTTGTGTCTGTGTGAGTCTGTATGTGTCTATGTGTGTGCATGTGTTTGTGTCTGTGTGTTTGTGTCTATGTGTGTCTGTATCTGTGTGTCTGTATGTGTCAATGTGTGTTGTATATCTCTGTGTGTGTCTATGTGTCTCTGTGTGTGTCTCTCTATGTGTGCACACACGTGTATTGTTTTTTCAAGACAATCTTACTGTGTAGTTCAGGCTGACCTTGAATCTCTGATCCTCCTGCCTATACCTCCCAAGTGCTGGTACAGGGCCTATACCATAGGCAGTTTTACAAAGTGCTGGGGACCAAGCCCAGGGCCTTAGATATGCCGGGCAAGTACCAAGAGCCTCAACCACAGCACCAAATGCACCCTTTTCATTTTTCTCAGGTATGATTTTCTTCAGAACTACTTAATGAAGGAGGTTCTTTTTTTTTTTTTTTTTTTAGTCTTTTTTTAACGTGTGTGTGACAGCCTGGGTGTGGAGGTCAGAGGACAACTGCAGGAATCAGCGCTCTTCCTCCACCTTGTGGGAACTTAGGTGGTCTGCCGTGGCCAGCAGCACAGTTACCTGCTGAGCCACCTGAGGGGCTCCCTTCCCCGTTTTTAGTATACCCCGGCCCTGCACCACATCATCCCATCAACTCAGAGCCATTTTCATCATCCCAAAAGAAACTCCGCATCTACAGAGAGACCTATCAGTCTCTAGCCCAGCCTCTGGCAGCCAGGGACTACCCTCCTTTCCCCCTTCCCTCCCACCCTGGGTATTTCATGCAAATGGAGTAGAGCCTTGTGACAAAGCTCACTAGTCAGAGCACAGATCCCTCTGTCCCTTTCATAGAGAATGGAAGCCCGTTGTTGAAAGGAGATGTGGTCCTCCCCATACATCCAGGGATGGTCCCCCCCCCCCGGTGTTTCAGCTGTGGGGAGCAGTGCTGCTCAGGACATCCATATCCAGCAGTTTATGTGAATGTGTCTTTTCATCTTTTCAGTTTTTCATCAATTTAAAATACTTAGCACATGGACAAGGAGTTCTAGGCTAGCCTGCACTACATACTACAAGTTAATTTTTGTTTTTTAAATTTGTGAATAAAATATCACACTTTTCACTAGAAACAAGCCCATCCTTCCCTGATTTCATCCTCGCTAGGCCCCAGGGACTTCACCCTCATGGTCCCCTGCATCTTTGTCCTGGTGAGGAGAGCTGCATGCCTGAACTGGGCTGTTTCCAGAGCCTTCAAGGTTCTTTGTAGCTAGGGCCAAGTCTTGCAGTGCATGGGTGGGGAGGAGGCAACAGCCAGAAAACCTCCAAGCCAGCAGCTGGTGAGCCACGCACACATGACGGTGGTAAACCTTGTCCCCGTCCCACGAGGCCCTTCCCACATCTGGTGCTCCACGCAAGAGTCACCCACGGGCTGGAGAGATGGCTCAGAGGTCTTAACTGGTTGTTAAGCACTAGTTGTTCTTCCAAAGATCCTGAGTTCAATTCCCAGCAGCCACACGGTAGCTCACAACCATCTATAGTGATATATGGTACCCTCTTCTGGCCTGCAGGCAGAACACTGTATATATAGTAAATAAATAAATCTTAAAAGAAAAAAAGAGTCACCCTCAGCAATTCTACCACCAGCCATACATGGCTACCAAGAACTTGAATGGTGGCTGAGGCCATTTCTTGTTGAAATGGTGTTACTTTTGATGAACTGGATTGAAAGTTTAAGGCAAAGCTAGGAGGAAGTGTTAAAAGAGCTGGAAGTAGCTTGGTGGTCACACACACACAAACACACACACACACACACACACACACACACACATGCACACACACACAGATGCTTGAATGCACGAGCCCTGAGTTCTGTCCCCAGCAAAGCATTTAAAAACAATTAAGTTAAAATTTAAAATAATTTAAATGGTATTTCATTAAAATGAAATTCATGGTGTGGTGGCTTACACATATAAGCCCAGGACTCAAAGAGGCAGAGGCAGGTGGATCTCTGTGTATTCAAGGTCAGCCTGGTCTGCAAATCGAGTCGAGGACAGCCAAGACTACACAGAGAAACCCTGTCTCAAAACAAACAAAAAAAAAAAAAGAAGAAGAAAATTCATTATTATAATATATTGCACTCACTTATAATTAATTTTAAATTATTTTATTGTTAACTTGTTGTGCTGGCTAGTTTTATGCGAACCTGACATGTTAGCGTCATTTGGAAAGAGGGAACCTCCGCCGAGAAAATGTTCCCGCTGGGTTGGCCTGTGGGAAGAGCCTGTGATGAATTTTCTTGCTTGATGATTGGTGTGGGAGACCCAGCTCACCTGGGTGGTGTGACCGTGGGTGGGTGATCTTAGATGGTATAAGAAGACTGAGCAAGCCGAGAGGAGCAAGCCGGTGAGCAGCACCCCCATGGCCTCTGCGTCAGCTCCTGCTCCTGCCCCGGGATCCTGTCTCGACTTCCCTCAGTGATGGACTGTGATCTGAGAGTATAAACTGAAACAAACCCTTTCCTCCCAGAGGTGCCTCCTGTCATAATAGAAACCTTAACCAAGACACTTATTTATTTACTTTCTGTTTTTGTTTGTTTGTTTTTCCATTGTTTATTTTTTTAAATATGTGTAGGGGGTGCTTGCCATGGTGCACGTATGGAGTCAGTGGACAATTTGGTGACCTCTGTTCTCACCTTCCACTTTGCCTGGTCTGTGTCCAGACTCAGGCTCCAAGCACCGAACTGATTTAGTCAGACTTGCAGGGTTCAGTGGTAAGCACCTACCTTTACCGATGAGCCCAGCTGGCTTATGGCTCTGGTTTGGTTTGGTTTTGAGGCAGGGACTGACCAGGAACCCTGGTTGTCCTGGAACTTGTTATGTAGACCAGGCTGGCCCTAAAACTCTCAGAGCTCTGCATGCCTCTGCTTCTGGAGTGCTGGGATTAAAGATGTGGTTCACTGTGCCTACCACTTCAGGATTTGGCATTTTCAATTAATTTTATTATTTATTTGTTTGTTTGAGATATGGTCTTTGTACATAACTAGTTGCTTGTTTTTGTTTCAGTAAGTAGATGAGGTTAGCCTTAGACTCACAATCCTCCTGCCTCAGACTCTCAAATGATAATATTATAGGCATGTGCCACTGTGCCTGACAATCTTTCATTTAAAAACTTTTTAATTAGGTGGAAGCAGGAGGATTATGAATTTAAAGTAAATTTCAACTACATAGTGAACTTGAGCTAGGGGAGACCTTGTCTCAAAATAAATAAATAAATAAATAAATAAATAAATAAATAAATAAATAAATGAATGAATGAATGAATGAATGAATGAATAAATAAATAAATAAATAAATAGAGCCGGGTGTGGTTGTACATGCTTGTAATTCCAGCACTTGGGAGGCAGAGGCAGACAGATCTCTGAATTCAAGGCTAGTCTGGTCTATATAAAGGGTTTCAGCACAGCCAGGGACCCTACCTCAAAGAGCACGCTGAGAGAGAGAGAGCCACCAATAAATAAATAGAAATAAAAAATAAAGTTCACTCATTTCTTTTCTCTCTCCCTGTTTATTTTTGGTTTTATTTCCTACCATGTGACCAGCTGGCTCATGCTCCTGTGGCCACGCCTCCTTCACTTCAATGGGCAACCCCCCCAACCATGAGTCAGAATAAACCCTTTCCTCCTTAGGATCTGTTTTCATTAAGCACAGCAACAGGAAAAGTAACGGGCATGGTTGTGTAGACCGGTTGTGCGTTTTCTAGAATGTGAGCCCCATGAGGGTGGGGTCTTCTCTGCCTTGTTCACAGATGTATGCCCAGAGCTCGTATAATGCCTGGGAATATAGTGTTGAGCTAAAGAGTAGATGCTCAGTAAATATTTATTAAATATATCTCATTACAACTAACCATGTTTTAACGGGTTTCTGTGGTGTGTGTGGTGTGTGTGTGTGTGTGTGTGTGTGTGTGTGTGTGTGTGTGTGTTTGTGTGTGTGTGTTAATGAGGTCCAATCCAATGCTCTATGGTTTGAATGTTTTCTTCAAAGTCTGGAAACCACCTGCAGTGCTCAGTGTCGGCCTCATCAAGAACTTCTTGCCCTCATCTCAAGAGCGGATTAGTTGCCCAGAGAGAATTTGCTGGGAAAGGGAGCGTGCCTGTCCCCTGCCCTTCTGTCTTCCCCCATGGATGGTTTTGTAAGAAGGCTTCTTGGCTAGATGCTGGACTTTCCAGCCTCTAGGTTCATGACCGCAACTGCTTTCTGGTTGTTGTAAATTGCCCATTCCCGTCTGTTTTGGTAGCCGTGGGTACAGATGAAGACGCCATGCTTGGCTTGGCTCTGCTGCATGCTTCATTCTTGGACTGGGTTCTCAGACACCTCTGAATATAGTTATAGTTCCATTATAGTTCTGTTATAGTTCCATTCTGCAGAGAAGAAAGGAGAAAAGGAGAGGGCTTCAGTGAGGATCAGAGTCCCTCAGAGCTGGCATCTAAACCAAACTGCCTGGCATGAACGGGCAGCTGCCTGTGGGGGTGGGACCCCTGTGCTGAGGTCTTAGGCATTGTCCCCGTGTCCATGCCAATGACCAGAGAGAAGACTATGAGCTCTCCTCTGTGGCTTTGTGCTTCTACAGCTGAGGGATGCCTGCGTGGTGGCTGGAGCGGGGCTCAGAGCTCAGCTCTAAGTGATGGAGGTTTTGAATCTCAAAGCCTCCAGTGCAGTACTTCCTCCAGCAAGACAGCATGACCTAAATCTCCTCAACTGATGTCACTAGCTGGAGAACCAAGTGTTCCGAAGCCTAAGGGACTTTTCTCATTCAAACTACCATGAAGAGTCTCACCAGGCCTCGCTGGCCTGGAACTTGTTATGTAAATCAAGTCCTTGAACGTAACAGAGGTCCACTTGCCTCTGTCTCTAAGTGCTGTTAAAGGCATGCTCTGTTTTGGGTTTTTATTCTTTCTTTCTTTTCTTTTTTTAACACCTGTGATGATGTCCTAGCAGTAAGGTAGCCTGTTGACTCAACATAACTGCCCGAACCTTGGCGTTAGAATAGAATCTACCACCTTCATTTCTGGCTCTGTGATCGTTTTTGTACACCGTTCACTCAGTATCAACAGGCCCATAAAACTGGTCTCGGGAAGGTACCTCGTAGACAAAGAATGAGAGTTGCTTCCTTGATCAGACTGAAGGACCCGGGAGTTGGTCCTTACCTGCTAGACCTAAGCTCATTCTTTTGGGTCCTGGGTTGCATGGTTTGGGAACTTTAGAACTTAAGGGCCTCCACTGACACAGAAAGAGCTTAAAAAAAAAAAAAATAGTCGGGTGAACACACCAGGTTAGCTTTTCTTTGCCTCGGTAAGAAGGATGCTGGATCAGCCAATCCTAGAGCAGTCTTGGCTCTAACTCACCCTCCTTTGCATGTGCTCCTGGCTGTGAATGCAGGCGGCAAGAATAAGGGTGCGCCTATTCCCAGACGCCCGCTCCGTTTACACGACTGAAGAAGTGTTTTCTGAGTGGAGTCCGTAAGTTGTGACAACATTTCTGCAGTGTGGCCCTTGTCGTCTGAAAGAGAACTGGGGTGTGCCTGGCCCTTGAGTAACATCATCATCACCATCACCACCATCATCATCATCATTGTGTGTGGTGGAGTGAGCACGTGGACAGCTCAGCTCTCTCCTTCCACCATGTTCCGGGATTTACAGAAGGCGTGTTGTCAGTCCCATTAGACGTGCGCTCGTGGAGAACAGGACAATTTGGCCTTGCTTTCACTCCGAGTGTCCAGCTCTGATCTGGACAGAGAAGAACTTGGGGCAGCAGAACCAGAAGGTGGCAGCGCAGGTACTGTGTCCTTTCGCGTTGGTGCAATCCCCTTTTTCATCAGAGGAGGGCGCTCGACCTCCATTCGCTAACGCTTTCTGCAATCCTTCCCTAAGAATTCGCAGTCGGGGAAATTTTTTTCGGATCCACCCACGTTGTTCCTGGATCGGAGTCCCTTGCCCAAATGGCTGAGAATCTCTTGTTTGAGCAAACACTTCAGGCAGTCTTGCCGGGATCTCACCTGCTTTCTCCGCTCTCCAGGTACTTTTAGGAGACAATCTGGTTCCCACAAGTAAAAACCCAAGGACATCTGTGATACAAATTGCCAATCAAAGTGAGCAAAAAGGTGAAACGCGGGCTGGGAACTCGAGCTGGAGAGTGCTTGCTACTCAAGCGTGATGGCCGCTGCAGGGGTCCTTAGCACTCAGGCAAACCTGGGTGTGGCTTTGCGAGCTGCAGGAAGGATCCAGGGGCACACTGGGCCAGGTCAGCTCAGAAAATAACAATTTAGTATCATCCGGTAGTGGGTCTAGCTGTGGCTAGCAGAAAGCTCTGGCGTGGCGGTATTCCAAATACGGACTAATTCCTTCCAGAAGTAGCACTGGGGCCTCCGTGATGTCACCATCACCCTTTTACCCTGCTGTCTTCAAGAGATGGCCAGGCTAGATCCCACGAGACCTGTGAGACTGCCACTTGCCCGCCGAGGGTCTGAGCTCACTCAATTGCGTTTTCCTCCACTCTGCTAATATGCATATATTAAGCCTAAACCCGGTGCAGAGGTAGATTGCAATCCCAGCTACCCAGGAGCCTGAGGCATTGCAGATTGGAGGCAAAAGTTGGGGCACTTTCCAAGGCAGCCCGTTGTCTCAAAAAGCAGTGGGGCAAAAATGAGTGGGGACGGAGCTCTTGAAACACCTGAAGCCCAAGTTGTGAATAGCGGGAGGTTTTTAGTTTTAACCAGAATTCTCAGTCTTCAGGCTGAGGGTGTAGCTCGGTTGGTAGGGTGCCTGCCTAGGTTGCACAGAGCTCAGGGTTCAAGCCCCAGAAGGCTGTTAACTGGGCTTGGTGATGCATGCCCATAAAGCCAGCACTCAGGAGGTGGAGGCAGGAGGATCACCATTTACTGAGGGTTATCTTGTGCCTGGGAAACATGAGTTGTAAAACAAACAAAAAAAGAATTCCCAGTGCTCTCCTCTCTCAGGGCAGCCAAGCTGTGTCCTTTGGGATTAATTCATTGTCCTGTCTCTGTTTGGAGGCAGATGCTTGCTGTGTGGCCCTGGAAATCCTCCTGTCTCAGGCTCCCAGGGCTTTAACCTGACAACTCCCTCTCTACTTGTCTCTTGAGCTCAGCAAAGTTTCCCAAGAATCGTAAACAAAAACAAGCCCAAGCTGAGGTATGGTCATCATTTTTACTGTGTTACTGTGACGGAAGCAAGGCCACTCGCAGAAGAAGTAGTTAACTTGGGGCGGGAGGCTCCAGAGCCGAGGATGGCGGAGCGGAGGTAGCAGACTCAGGCAGTGCAAGCAGCAGCTGAGGGCTCACATCCCGAACCCAAGACAGGGCGCAGAGAGAGCTCACTGAGAATGATCATATTGAAACCTCAAAGCCTGTCCCCCAGGGCCACACTTCCCAAGGAGCCACCAACTGGGGACTTGTGCTCAAAGGTCCCAAACTTACGAGGGACATCTCAGTTGAACCATCAAGTGAGCCTGAGGCCGAGGCTCCCGGGGCCAGCTTCACAGAGAGTCAGTTCTAGAGGCCACCAAAGAGCAAGCACCGGCTGCCCGGCGTTGGCGCACTGGTGCCAGTGAACAGCCCACCGGAAGGAGAGTGACGTGTCAGCTGTTCTCCGAGTGGAGCTGCATCAGCCCCACCCCCTGGAGCTTGTTAAACAAGCAAATCCTCCAGCCTCAGCTCAAGCCTACCTGATAAGAAACCCTGGGGGTTGCCCAGCAGCAAGCACCATAGCTACCTCCCTGGGGTTGGAATGACGAGTGTGTGCTGCCACACCCGGTGATAAGCAGTTCGCCTCGCAGCCATCTTTGATTGCAGATGGGATTACATTCCATGTTGGGTAGGAAGGAAATGGGCCCAGAGAAGCTAAGGCTGCCTGGTCATGGGTCCTGGGGGCTGCGTTTCTGCCCTGTGTCACCAGACAGCCGACCTCTCCCCGAGTGACCCACCCATGCTGAGCCAGGAGGAGCACGGCTGCCGTGGAGATCATTTCCGAGAGGAAACTTAAAAGCAACTAAAAATTTAGGCGAGCAGGATGGCTCAGAGGATGAAGCCAATTGCCGACTAGCCCGATGACCTAAGTTTGACCCCTGGGACCCTGAGGGGTGGAGGGTGAAACCAACTGTGAATGCATGAGCTCTCCCCCACACCTGTGCACACTCCTAAATAACGGTAAAACTAACTTTAAAAAAAAAGAAAACAAGTAAAAACCAGGTTTGTGTTTTATTATTGTCATGCTATACAAACTCTAAACTGTATCACTGATAAAATTCTCTATGCCTCCCGGGTGCAGTGGTGCACGCCTGTGAGCCCAGCACTCAGGGAGGCAGAGGCAGGCGGATCTCTGTGAGTTCAAGGCCAGCCTGGTCTACAAAGTGAGTCCAGGAGCCAAGGCTACACAGAGAAACCCTTTCTCAAACAAACAAAATCTCTCTGCCTGCTTGGTGCCCTTAAAAAAAAAAAACAAAACATCGTCTTATTCACGCACATGTACCTGTGTTTCTCTGAGAGTACAGGCGTGTGTGGGTGCCTGAGGGTGCCGGAAGAGTTTATCAGATTGCCTGGAGCTGGACTCAGAGGCCGTTGTTAACGATCATCTGATATGGATTCACTGACCTCCAGCACTCTGAAAATCAGGCCCTGTTGGCCACGCCTGCTCTGTTTACCAGTTAGTCTTCATGGAAGCTGATGTAAGGAATTCCCTGGAGGGCGCTGCTCCCCCTGTCCCAGGTGGAATCCATTATACACAATTGTCTCCAGGTAGGTTACGATATTACAGAATTGCTGGGCACAGTGTAGGAGTCAGGTTCCCGTATAGCTATGCCTGCATTGAAACTACAGATTGCTCTGTGGCTGATAGTTAGGTTGCTGTTCTGACACACCTGAGTCTGTGGGCCTGTGACTGTGGATTTGATCATGGGTGAAGAATGAATGTTTTAAGGTTTGTGCTGAGTGTGGGCAGAATTCCCTTGTCATCCTACTGTAAGCACTATAGCAGAAGAGTGGCTTAGACTGTGTTTACAGTGACTACAAGCATGGAGGGAGTTGGGCCTGCTGCGCCAGCCTATAATGTCACTTAGAAAGCTGAGGCAAGAGGGCCCCAGGCTGGAGGATTGCGTGTCGGCCGGGTTGCAGAGTGAGTTCAAAGCCAGCTTGGACAGCTTAGTGAAACCCTGTGACAACAATCAAAGGTTTGTCTTTAAGCTGGTGGTGTATCTCAGTGGAAGAATGCTTGTATAGGATGTCTGAGGCCCTGGACCCGAGTAAGAAAGGGGATGGGGGAGGGAGGAAAGAAGAGGATGATGCCATGTGGACCAGCCTCTTAGGTTGGTATCTAAGGTGTGACCTGTATCCAGTCCCCAGGGACGCAAAGGGATGGCTGTACAGAGGCCACAAAGACAAAGAAAAGAACTTAGCCGACTTCAGACCCTCCTCTCTCCAGGGCCATTTAGGGTTTTCATTTGTGTTTAAGACGTGAAACGGGGCTGGAGAGAAGGTGACTCAGTGACTGAAAGCACATGCTGCTCCTGCCGAGTTCAATTCCCAGCACCCATCGGTGGGTCATAGGTGTGACTCCGGCTGAGAGACTCTGACACCTATGGCAACTGTGTACATACACATAATTAAAATAATAGAATATTTAAAATGTAAAGCAGGAAAGATCTAAGAGAGTTTAACCCACCAATGTGATGTAGTTGAAAAAAGAGATGTGATGTAGTTGAAAAAAATACTCAAGGTTAATTTTTTTTTTTTTTCTGTTTTCGAGACAGGGTTTCTCTGTGTAGCCCTGGCTGTCATGTAACTCACTCTGTAGACCAGGCTGGCCTTGAACTCATAAAGATCCACCTGCCTCTACTCAGAGAGCTGGGATTGTAGGCATGTGTCTCCATGGCTACCTGGGAATTGTTCTTTAATCCCAAATCATCCTGTGGAGAGGCAGCGGCCATCTCTGTTGAAGCTCATCAGCTCACACGTCGGAAGTGCATACCTTGTACTGTTGGTCCGTCATTCCTCCCCAAAGCAGCTTGCATTTTATTTACTTTTATTATTATTATTGTGGTGGTGGTGGTGGTGGTTTCTCTGTGTAGTTCTGGCTGTCCTGGAACTGTGTAGACCAGGCTGGCCTCAAGCTCACAGCCATCTACCTTACTTTGTCTCCCGAGTGCTGGAATCAAAGGCGTGCCCCTGTCATCATCATCATCATCATCACGAATGTGTGTGTGTGCTTGTGTGTGTGTGCTGTGAATATGTATCCCACGGTTACAGATGCACTCAAGCACATATGTGGAGTTGTGGAAGTCAGAGAACAATCTGCAGGAGTCAGTTCCTGCCTCCAGAGAGCAGGGATGAACCTCAGGTTACAAGGCTTGGGTAGCGATCGTGTTTGCCCACTGAGGCATCTTGCCAGCCCTAGAGCCCTTTTTACAAATGTCTCTCCGGGGCTAACGCTGTGGCTCAGCGGGTAGGGTGCATGCCTAGGAAGCCTGAAACCCTGGCTTTGATTCGAAACACTGAATAAGGCCGGGCATGGTAGCTCTCGTCCTAATCCCAGCACCCGGAAGGTGGAGGCAGGAGAATTAAGAACTCTAGGTCATCCTCCCCTACAGGGTGAATTTGAGGCCAGATGGAGATAGGAGAAACTGCATCTTTTTAAAAACCCATGCTCGCTCGCTCTTGGGAGGGCGTGGTTCAGTGGTTCACTCAAGCTTGCACAAGGCTCTTGGTCTCATCACACCGAAAAAAAAATAAAAAGAAACTACTCAGCCTAGCACTTTCCAAGAGGCTTGGAAAAGATTTTAATTACCTCCAATCACATTTTCTTTTTCCCCTGCCGAGTAAGTCACCACACAGAGACCGGGCAGTGAGAAGCCTTGGTTATATTTGGCTTGCATATATTATGCATAGTGCTTGGTATCTGTTGCAATAAATAGCCTGGCCGGGATGATTAAGGTGGTCCCTGCAGATACCATCTGACAGGCAGAGAGGACTCTACAGTAGAAGAGAAAGCTCAGGCGTGTGAGGGGCAGTTGAAGTAAAGCAAAGAAAGAGAAGCTTCGAGTCTCTCAGCAACTCCAGAGACTTCCGGCAAAAAGGAATTTATGTTCAGTCAAAATGCAGGTAGTAGTCAGATGGTAAACTGTGCAGCAGCAGCCAGGGACTGGGCAGATCTCCGGGGTCACAGCAGCAGCCCATGACTGCATGTTAACGAGATCCTCCACAGCCCTGGTGGTGACAACAGCTAATTTCGAAAAATGCTTTTCGTTGGTTGGTGTTCCCGTTTCTCTGTGTTCTGGGTAAAAGCTGGTTCATTTTCCAGACACAGCATTGAGGCTCATGGCTGGCCTGCTTGCCTTAGGCAGTGGGTTAAAGGTGTGGACCTCCATGCCCAGCGCACCTCCCAAGCTTACCTCTCCCTTTATCTATCTATCTATCTATCTATCTATCTATCTATCTATCTATCTAT
>NW_026590062.1:4394745-4416463 GCF_907164565.1 Psammomys obesus
TATCTATCTATCTATCTATCTATCTATCTATCTATCTATCTATCTATCTATCTATCTATCTATTTATAATAAATTATAGTTTATATTCCCATTCAGACACACCTGGATCAAATAGGCTTTCTTTTATCAGTTCCATGTAAAACGCCACTCTCCCAGCCAGGTGTGGTGGCGCACACCTGTGATTCAAGCGCTCAGAGAGGCGGAGGCAGGCGGATCTCTGTGAGTTCGAGGCTAGCCTGTTCTACCAAGTCCAGGACAGTCAAGGCGACACAGAGGAACCCTGTCTCTTAAAAACAAACAGCCCTCCCCTCTCCCTTCTTCCCAATCACTCCAGCAGCCAGTGACGGTTTGGTTTGGTTTGGTTTGGTTTGGTTTGGTTTGGTTTGGTTTGGTTTGGAGTTCTTGTGAGACAGGTCTGTCTATGGAGGCCAGGCTGGCCTTAAGTTAGAAATCTTCCCTTGCCTGCCTGGTGAGAGCTAGAACCATAGATACATGCCATCACACACTAGCACTAGTGATTTGTGTGTGTGTGCCTGAGCGTGTACAGGTGTGTGTGTGTGTGTGTGTGAGCGTGCGTGTGGAACCTCAGGAGCCATGGGGTGTGTGTGTGTGTGTGTGTGTGTGTGTGTGTGTGTGTGTGTGTGTATGTACACTCCTCCAAGTAAGGCTTGGAGGCCAGAAGTTGACGTCTGGATGTCTTCCTCTGTTGTTCTCTGCTTTGTCTGTTGAGATGGGGTCTTTCACTGAGCCCAGCACTCACCCTTTCAGCTAGGCTGACTGGCCAGGCAGCCCCATGGGTCCTTCTGTCTCTGCTGCCCAGGCACACTGTTCCACAACAGATTTTACGTGGGTCCTGGGGATCTGAGGCAAGGCTACATACAAAACACATGATCTGCTGAGCTGCCTCCTCAGTCCCCCGACTGGTTTTGTTTTTGAGACAGGGTGTCTCCCTGGGACCTGGAAATCACCGACTCTCCAGGCTGGCCAGACAGCAAACCCTCAGGGTCCGGCTCCCCAGTGCACCCTCCCTCCCCATGCCTGGCTTTCTCATGTGACTTGTGAATACTGAATCAAATCCTCAAGCTTTGGAGGTGAGGGCTTTACAAACCCAGCCCATTGGTGATGTTTTGGAATAAGAAGAGAGAGAGAGTCCAGGAGCCTCTGAAGAACATTCTAGAAACCAAAGAGCGAGAGAGAGAGAGAGAGAGAGAGAGAGAGAGAGAGAGAGAGAGACACTCTCCTACCCCCTGTCATCGCAAGTTGATGTTTTTGTAAATCCATCCACAATGTCTCTGTGTAAATGTATCATGATTGTAATACAGGTAAAATTTTATCTTTCTTTCCTTTTATTCCATAGAATTAATTTGTTTTTGAGGCAAGTCCTCCCTGCATAGGCAGGGCTGGCCATAAACTAACAAAGCTCTTTCTGCCTCCACCTCCTGAGTGCAGGGATTCTAGGTCAATATGCTCAGCTACATTTTTTGTTTGTTTGTTTGTTTGCTTGAAACAGGGTTTGACTATGTAGACCAGGCTGGCCTCGAACTCCCCGAGACCCACCTTCTTCTGCCTCCAGAGAGCTAGGATTAAAGCTGAGTTCCCCCACTATCCCGGCACCCAGCTAAAATTTTTTTAAGGGAGCTACTGTGTATGAAATTTAACTTGCAGGATGAATTTCTTCAGTCATTCCACAAACAAATCTCGTCTGTGAGAATCCTAATAAATAGTGAGCAGGGCTCACTGTGTGTGTGCCAGGCGTGTGCCCAAGTATTTGACAGGCATGTGAACAATTCCTTGTTAGAAAACAAGTATGTGAGGCAGCTTCTCTAACGTTGCAGTCTGTGTGGGCTGTCAGAGCACAGTGCCATGGATGGAGAATTTATTTCTCAACATTGTGGAGGTTGATATGGTCAAGGTCAGGGTGTCAGTGAAGCAAAGCTTGGCTCTGAAGCCTCTTGGCTTGTGAGTCACACATGCACTCACACGACCTCTCCAAGACTCTCCTTAGAACGGTGCTAGGCCAAGGGGCTGGAGAGGTGCCTCAGCTCCTGCACCGGATGCCTTTGCCAAGACCTGGATTCAGGTCTCAGCACCCATGTGGTGGCTAAGATCCATTGATAACTCCAGTTCCAGAGAGTCCGGCACCCCCTTCTGATCTCCTTGGGCACCAGGTATGCACGTGGTACGCAGACATACATTTAGGCAGAACATTCATACACTTAAAATCAAATAAAAATACCTTAAGGAATTAAAGAGAACCCGGGCTGTGGTGGCATGCCTTTAATCCTGGCATGCAGGAGGCAAAGGCAGGTAGGTCTCTGGGTTCGAGGCCAAAACAACCAGGGCTACACAGAGAAACACTGTCTTCAAAGACCAAACCAAACCAAAAATCAAAAAACAAAATAAAC
Organism: Psammomys obesus; assembly: GCF_907164565.1. Classification (NCBI taxonomy): domain Eukaryota; kingdom Metazoa; phylum Chordata; class Mammalia; order Rodentia; family Muridae; genus Psammomys; species Psammomys obesus. The sequence continues at coordinate 4,397,151 of NW_026590062.1, forward strand.
AAGAAGAAAAAAAATAATTAGCCTTGAGTATTTTTCTTGAAAACCACAGGCTGGAGCTGGAGAGATGGCTCAGAGTTTAAGAGTACTGGCTGCTCTTCCAGAGGTCCTGAGTTCAATTTCCGGCAACCATGTGGTGGCTCACAACCATCTATAATGGAATCTGGTGCCCTCTTCTGGGTGCAGATGTACATGCAGGCAGAATGCTGTATAAATAATAAATAAATCTTTAAAAAAAGGCCACATCTCTATCAAACATGGGGGGGTGGTTAGAACTTCACTCTATAAATGGGGGAACACCTACAGTGGTCTTGGTCAGTCCCCACCGCTGGGCACTCTAGCCCTTTCTGTCCTCCCCGTGCCTGCAGGCAGGCCGCAGTGACTCCAACGGCTTGGTTCCACCGTACCCGCCCTACAAACCCTCTAAATCCGGGAACCAAAATAAAATATTTTCTTCCAGTTGTTCTGCTTGGAAGGTAAACAGGGCAGGTGAGATGCCTCAGCGGCAAAGGTACTTGCCACCAAACCTGATGACCTGAGCTGGATTTCTGGACCACCATGGTAGAAGGAGAGAGCCAGCTCCTGAAAAAATGTCCTCTGACCTCCAAACATCTGCTGTGGCGTACATGTATGTGCACACATAAATAAATAAATAAATAAATAAAAATATAAATAAATAAATAAATAAATAAATAAATAAATAAATAGATAGATAGTAGCCAGGTGTGGTGGCACACACCTGTAATCCCAGCACTCAGGGAGGCAGAGGCAGGTGGATCTCTGTGAGTTTGAGGAGAGCCTGGTCTCCAAAGCCAGTCCAGGACAGCCAGGACTACACAGAGAAACCCAGTCTTGAAAACCCAAAATAAATAAATATAGTAAACAAGTAGACAAATATCTTTTTGTGTGTATACAATGTTTGTATACAGTTTGCATACAGCGGCCCGTGTTGATTGACTGCTGCATGTAGTCATCTGTTAATCAGGCTTTCCTATCTTTCTCCCCCTGCTGAAGGCAGCCCTTCAGTGAATGTCCTTCCAAGCTGACTTTTAGGCATGATCCATCATTGTTTCTTTAGGATAAGTTCCTAGAGCCATAGCATTTCTGGGTCAGAGTGTTTGCGTGCTTTTTTTAGAGTCCATAAATACACACTCAAGTCCCACGCTCTTCCTAGTGCCCTCTCCTGGTTCCCAAGCAGTTGCTGATGGCTAGATGGGGTTTCTCTGGTCTCTCCGACCTCTGGGGAGCAGGTGACAGCACAGCTGGCTGAATGCCAGCCGACAGAATCAAGCAGGAAGAAGACTTCTGGATAAGTTGGGCCTGGGACTGGAGATTCTTGTTCAGTCACACTCATTTTGTTAATAAAACTTGTGGCAATGGTTTGAGGATATAGTTTAGCGGGTAGACTGCTTTCCTAGTGTGCTCGAGACTCTAGGTTGGACCCCCATCCCCTCCCAGCATGACAGAAACCAGGCATGCTGGCATGTGTCTGTAACCCCAGTTCTGGGGACATGGAGTCAGGAGGGCCAGACTGTCCTCAGCTACACAGTGAATTTGAGTCCAAAGACAAGGGCATAGGATTTGAATCTGGGACCTGCACTGGGCCCAACAGACCCAGCCAAGAGAGTGGAATCGTGGGAAGTGAGCACTGAATCATGTCAAATCATTTTCACGATATCTGGCCTGGCTCAGATAAACCCTACTAAGTTTAATCGATCAAAGGAATTTCGCTCTGAGCACTGTCCTTACTTACTCATTTGTTTATTAATTCATGCAAGACTCTGTTCCCAGGCTGGCGAGATGGCTCCGTGAGTAAAGGTCCTGCTGCCGAGCCTGATGACCTAAATCCTAGCCCTTGGACCAACCCGGTGGACGGAGAGAACTTTCTCCTGAAAGTTGTCCCCTGACCTCCACATACAGGCATGCTGTGGCACATTGCCTTCCTGACCACTAGATAGATAATAGGTTATGTGCTCTTTGGTCAGATAATATATGAACATAGTATGATGTTCAAAATACGTAAAGCCATAGAGATTTTCTCTCACATAGCCGCATGGTTTTGGGACCCTACTCTGCTGAAGGTAAGCAAGCCAAGACATGTGACATTTTTGTTAGAAAATGTGATAGAAACTGTAAGTTTGACCTTGTTATTTGTTAGCTGCTAATTTTTTTTATCCTTATATTTACTTGGTTGTTCTTTTGTTTTGTTTTTTTTTTTTTTTGAGACAGGGTTTCTCTGTATAGCCTTGGCTGTCCTGTACTCACTTTCTAGACCAGGCTGGCCTCGAACTCCCAGAGATCCACCTTCCTCTGCCTCCCAGAGTGCTGGGGATTACAGGTGTGCGCCTTCCCACCCAGCTTGCATTTGTATGATTTTATCCGTATTTCCTCAGTGTGTGTATGTGTGTGCAGGTGCGAGTGTGTGCGTGCCTGCTCTGTGGTTTTGCTTCTAGGATGAGCCCATCTGTTCTAGTCGGAGCATTCAGTGCTGCAAAGCCTTGTTTTCCTGAACCCGTGTTTCTGTGGCATTTCCACCAGTGGTCTCATGAGCTGCACAAGAAGCCCAGTCTAGATCGGCTATTTCCCAGTGTGACTCTTAAATATTTGCCAATTTCTACTTCTCCATCTCTTTGAAGGATTGACTGTACTTGACCATTGAATATTTACTTTCTTCCACTTGGAATAATGGGCTTGTACCCTTATAATCCAACAGTAAACTGAAGATCTCTAGAGTCAAAAGTATGCCCCAGGCATAGGGAATAGCATAGCTTAGTCTGCCCTGCTTTGAACATGGCCTGAATGTCTGCGCTAGCCTACAGTTGGGCAAAGCCATCAGTCCAGTCAAGGCCTCTCACGTGCTGTCTTAGTTACCTTTCTGTTGCTGGAACACAAAAGTGCCTCATTGTAACTATGGTTGCAGAGGGTTGCAGTCCATGAGGGCGAGGCGGCAGGAGCAGCTGAGTGCTCGTATGTAGAACCACACACAGAAGCAAGGAGTACCCTGAGAAACCTCCGATAAGGCCACACCTCCCAATCCTTCCCAAACAGTTCCACCAGCAGGGGGCCAAGTACTCAGTGAGCCAGTGAGGCCCGAATCTGCAGGCTCTCATTTGAACCATCACACATGATGCCGTGTTGATACTCTAGGCCATTTCCTGAGTGCCAAATGGAAAGGGAAAAGGAGTTCTTCTGAGCAGGCCTGGTGGACAAGGATCAAAGTTCAGATTTCGGAGGACCCAGGGTTGATCCCCAGAACTCATGTGGTAGTTCACAAGCATCCATCATTCCAGCTCCAGGAACTAAGAACATACGTGGTGGTGCATGTATATGCATGCAGGTCAAACATACATAAAATGAAGCCAATGAATCTAATTTCAAAATTAAAGTGGCTGTGACAGTGAATGCCTGTAATCCCAGAATTTAGGGGTTGGAGGCAGGGGATTGCTGTAAATTCAAGGTCAGTCTGGTCTACAAAGTGAATTCCTGGTCATCTGGACGAACATTGCTAGACTCTCTTTCAAAACAACAACCAAAAATGGCTGTTTTACTATGTAATAACTGACCCATTTGTCGTATAATGATATGTCTATTCCAAAACATGGCTGCTGGGCACGAAGTGGGAACTAAGATAAATCAGGTCTGTGTTCTCACAGAGCACTTTGTACTGGGAGAAATGGCCGTATATACATTAAAACCCTGATTTTTTTTTTTTTTCATCTGTCAGATGATAACAAGCGCTCTGGGAAAAAAAAAAAAAAGGTGTATAGAAAGTCGTATAAGGGAAAGCAGTGACAGGGACAACTTAAACAGTGTGCTCACTGGCAGGGTTGGGGGCCAGCTCTGCCAGTAAGAGCTTGCCGTGCAAGCTTGAGGATATGGGCTTGGATCCCCAAAGCCCCAGTCCATAGCTAGGCATGGTGGTGTGCGTGTGTAAGCCTAGCACTGAAGAGCTGTGAACAGGCAGATCTCAGGGGCTAGCTGAGGTGTGGGGAGCTTCAGGCTCAGTGAGCGACCGTAAGGAGAGAGATAGGGGAGGAAACCCAACTTCCTCCTCTGGCCACTGTATGGCTATCTGTGTTAACCTACACATACATACGTGCTCATCTCACACACACACACACACACACACACACACACACACACACACACACACGGAGTGGTGGCTCAGCCTTTTCATTCCAGCACTTGGAGACAGAGACAGGAGGATCAATGGGAGTTCCAGCACAGCCTGGGCTATATACTAAGACCCTGTTTAAAATACCCCACCTCCCTGCATTTTGACAAGATCCCAGATATCAAGCACAGCCAGGTTTGAGAACTTATGTGTTAACCAAAGGGGGAGAAACTATGAAGCAAAGCAAAACCCCGAATCTGCAGTTTCAGGAATGGTCATTTTTAGCTCCTGGCAGGAGACGGTCTTGTGGATCATATTTACTTAGTAATTTGTCATTTTGTTTTTTGTTTTGTTTTGTTTGAGACGTGATTTCTCCGTGTAGCCCTGGCTGTCCTGGCTCTCTGTAGACCAGGCTGTCCTCAAACTCACAGAGATCCACCTGCCTCTGCCTTCCCAGAGTGCTGGGGCTACAGGCATATGCCACCTTGCCTGGCTTACTCCCAGCTTTTTACAGTTCTGCCCTAATTCCACAGGCCTCCAAGGTTTCAGGGAGGGGCTGGAGTATACAGATGCAGGAAGGTAAACAGAAGGGTCCTTTGCTTATGCAGCTATGGAGAAGCCAAGCTTCTGCCCTCACTATGCTGTGCAAGCCTCGCCAGCTCACTGGGTCCCCAGGGTGAACTTGGGTGAACTTTAGCTTGTGGTTGGGACCTCAGGGACGGATGTTGTTTATTTCCTCCTAGGGAAGGGATTGTTGAAACAGGAGGATCCATGTTTTGAATCAGAATCCCAGTTGCTCCATCTTGTGGAACAGAGCTCTCGGACAGGTCTTCCCTGAGTCTGGCTGCCACTATAGAACTCCAGCCCCAGCAGTGGTGACAAAGACTTAGCTCTGGTTCCAACCACCCAGCTCTGCTCGGCTTCTGTAATTTTTCTGATCCTAAATGGCCCATTCCCTAAGATCCCAAGTATTCTCCTAACCAATCCCTTTCTGTCAGATTCTGTTATCAGCAGTGGAGACTATAGCAGGCTGAGACCCTCACATGGGGATATGGAGCCCTGATAATTTTCTTAAGGATGACACACTTTTCCATCATGTGTGTCTTACATCCCCCTGCCCTTGATCATCCTGCCCCAGAAGGAGGGTATATTCAGAAGCTACACACACAGTACAAGGATTAAAAACAAACAAACACCAGGTCAGGGCTGGGTGGTGGCTCAGTGGTTAGGAGCGCGCACTGCTCTCCTGTAGGACGGTTGTCCCTATGTCAGCCGGCTCACACTGCCTGTTTCTCCAGTTCCAGGGGATCTGATGGATGCCCTATTCTGGCCTTAACAGGTTATCTATGCACATGTAAACACACGCACACACAAATAATAAATCTTCAACAGGCCAACCCATTTTCTGTACCCCTCCCTCCTGAAGGAATCTGTTACTTTTTTAAAACCTCATGTGCCCTAGGAAAACAAACAAACAAACAAAACCCCCAAACCCAAAACAAACAACAAAACCCCCAAGCCAAGCCCTGCAAGATTTGTACGCAGGATTCTGTCAGCTTCATGGGCATCTTTTGTCCAGGATGTTGTTCTCCTGCCTGAGGGTTGTCTCCCTCCAGCCCAGGAAGTCAGGTGAGTGCCTGGAATGGCCAGCAAGCACTGTACAGGAATCACACACCCTGGGAAGCACTGCAGGGAGCCAGCTCAAACTTCAGTTCCAGAGAACAAAGGTTATATAGCCCTTGGGGAGTGGGTGGGGGCTCCGAGGACTGGTGTCCATAATTGGTTGGAACTAGGCATTTCGAGGATGCCCGATTTGCACTAAACAGCACACTCCTGTCATATGAACGAGAACACGGTACCTAATCATCATCTAGACACAAGGAGGGGAGAGCTAGCAGGGAGTTGTGTCAAAGGCCATATATCGAATGTGGTTAGGGCCATCTGTGTTTAAAGACACCCTCCAGATGACGTCAGGCAGAGAGCAGGAGGCCCTGCTGGAAAGACGGAGTCCTGAACTATAATGCAGAGCTCAGATTGGCTATCTGGATTGGGAGGACTGTAACCTCAAACGGCAGGGTTCCTCCAACACGGGACCAGAGTGTTTGCCTGTATCCAACACCAGCTTTGTCTGGGAATCGCACATAGTTTCAGGTTTCCAGATTTTCATGAACACAAAAAAATTAGGTCCCATCACACTGAGCACAGCCCCACATGACTATTGGTCTGGAGCCCAGTGTCAGAGACCCTTTAGATGGGCCGCAAGTTGTCCAGCTGGCCAGGGCCTCCTCTTGCTCCCATGCTGCACCTGGCTCACCCCCTCATCATCTTCATCTCTGTGGGTCTGGCATGCACTTGATTTTGCATCCCTTTGTTTAGGTGAGTGGAAGGTTCTGGTGCCTTCCTTGGTTCCTTGAGTCTTTTTCTTTTCATGTGTGCATGTTTTGCCTATATGTATGTCTGTGCACCACTCTCATGCCTGGTGCCCACGGACACCAGGAGAGAGTTTTGGAGCCCTGAAAATGAAATTGTTGTCTGTTGTGAGCCATCAGGTGAATATGGTGCTAGTAATCAGAGAGCAACTAGTGCTCCTAACTGCTGGAACCATCTCTCCAGCTTCTGTCTCAAGTTTGTTTGTTTATCTATCTATCTATCTATCTATCTATCTATCTATCTGTCTGTCTGTCTGTCTGTCTGTCAGTCTGTCTATCTATCTATCTATTTATTTAGACAGGGTTTCTCTGTGTAGCCTTGGCTGTCCTGGACTCTCTTTGTAGACCAGGCTGGCCTCTAACTCACAGAGATCCCCCTGCCTCCTCCTCCCCGAGTGCTGGGATTTCAGGCATGCACCACCACTTTGTCTGGTTTTTAATGCTTCAGTTGAGAACAGAAAGTGGCGAGATGACCTGTGTGGTCATCTCCTATCTGTGTGATCTGGGGTGTTCTCTTTAACCTCTACGCACTTTGGTTTCCTTAACTGTGAATGGACGCGGCGGTGGCAGTTCACCAAAGACTAGTGCAAGCTTCAGATTTGGCTCATTTGTCGAGGAGGAGGACTTGAATCCCACATTAAAAAGGTGGGTCCCCGTGTGTTTGAGACCAGCCTGGTCTACACAGTAAGTTCCAGGGCCACTCGTGAGACCCCGTGTTGGACAGGACTATGCTCCATGCAACACGCCACCATGTTAGGAGCTCCTCTTGGTCTGCTCACAAGGAGTCCCAGTGCTGGGCTTGTTGCCTGACAACCTTCCCTCAAGGAAGGAGGGGCAGAAACGGTCATGGGATTCTCACCTGCGTGCTCGCCGCTCCTCCCGACCAGGTGCCTGCAGTTCTGCCCTAATTACACCCCAGGAGTGGCTTTGGGCGTTAGTGGGGGCTTAGGAGACAGGGGGCTCCATCCACTCAGCTGCTTTAAGTTTGCCCGCATTTCTGCCCACCACCTCATCGCTCTGTAAGTAAGCCTCCTGAGCTCATTGGCTCCCCAGAGTGAACTTTGCGGACTAGTACCTTGGTTTATTGTTGGAATCATGGCTAGATTTGTTTGTATCTTCTCCAGGGAAGGAATCTTAGCAGCGCCCTGTCTTTAAAACAAACAAACCAACCAACCAGAGGTGATGCTGTGTTTTTAACCTCAGCACCGGGAGGGGAGAGACAGGAAGCCCTGCAGCTTTCAGGCCACCCAGGCTAGCAGAAACAGCGAACTCCAGGTTCAGGGAGAGATGGAAAGACCCCGTCTCCAAACATAAGGTAGTGGGGTGGCAGCAGGGGACGGTGCTCGCCTTACAAGCTTGCCAACCTGAGTCTGATCTTCCCAGAGCCCCAGGAGAGGTGGAAGGACTGTCCGGAAAGCTATCCTCGGACTACAAAAATTCATTAAGACAAACGTCTGTACAGCGAGACGCATTGTAGATAGTCATGAAGTTTGCTGAAGACTTAGGGAATTCCGAGAGCTTAAATTTAGAGATCGTCAAGATCCTTGGCTCATAGCAGGGGCTTGGAAAATGTCCCTTTTGTTACACATATCTATTGTGCATGTGTGGGCATATGTGCCACAGGGCACGTGTGGACGCTGGAGAACAAGCCGCAGAAGTTGGTTCTCTGTTTCTACCATGTGGGGCCTGGGGGTAGAGGTCAGGCTTACCTGCTTACCCCTCCCCCCAGCTCCGTGACCTAAATTCTTAGGTTTGTTAGGTTTTTATTTGCGTCTGGGTCAGAGCTGAGCACTCCAGCCACAGTGTTCTTGAGAAGGGCCCCACAGCTCATGAACAGCCCAGTCCCCAAATAGCCATGAAGTATGGACTAGATGGATGGGTATGACTCCTTGTGAAACATCCAGCCACACCCTCTGATTTGCATGGGGCCAAAGGGGCTTTGGGGGACAGGAAAGACATGCTGTACAGGTACGTGAACTAGGGATTCAGACAGGTTCAAACCAGCCCCACAGGCTTGGCAGAAGCAGGCAAAAGCCGGGTGGAACAAAGCAAGGAGCCTACAGAGAAGAATCTCAAGAGAACACCTGCCTGAGCCTGAAGGAGGGCTGGGGCTGGAGCCTGCAGAATGCAGTTTCAAGAAGCAATCTAGACATGGATGTGGGAGTACACACCTGAAATCTCAGCACTCATGAGGCTGAGGCAGGAGCATCACCTCCAACTTAAGGTCAACCTGTATCACACAATGAACTCCAAGTCAGCCTGAGTGTGAGACCTTTTCACAAAACAAAACAAAAATGAATAAGCAAACAAAAATGATCTGAGCCCGGTGTGGTGGCTCATGAGTTAGAAGCCATCTTGGTCTACATAGAGAGTTCCAGGCCAGCCTAGGCTCAACCCTATTCCCCACCGAAACACACCCTCCTACCCAAAAAACCCAGTAAGGAGCAAGAGCTTCAGGGACTGCAAGGATGTGAGTACAAGCAAGAAACCACTTGGTCAAGATTGACTTCACCTTGGTAGTCAAGTGGCTGGGGTGGTGAGGCAGGCAGCCAGCCGTGCTTACTGGTGGCATGGTGAGATGAACTGGGATGGAGGAGAGAAGGGTCATATCAGTGGCTTTGACTTGGGGACCACTACTCTCAGGCCTTGTCCTGCTGCGGGCATTAGTGTGACCTGAGAAATCAGACCTGTAGAATGGCTTACCCAGGTCATTTGTGAGGTTCCTCCTGGGATACAACTCCGAGAGAGTCTCACCACAAAACGAGGCTGAGTGGGAGGCTGATCTCTAATGCACTGACAGGGGCCAAAAGCATTGGGGATGTGCTCCTACCTGCCCAGGGAGGCTCATGATCCTCGGAGTGGGCATCACCTGTGACTCATCATGATCGTGAGGTGAGCCAGCCTCCTGCCCTAGCCCTGGCTCAAAGCCTCCAAGAACAGGCTGTAACTCCAGATGCTCATGGAAGCAGAGGTTTGTAGTTTCTGGGGCAGCCGCCGGCCCTCTCCACCGTGCATGGTGGAGATGGAGATTTGATTCTGACTCTTCATGTGGGAAAGAGGTGTGGTCCTGAGAACATGGCTGATGTCGGTGCTTCCTGGAGCCAGTGGCCTGAGGCAGCATCTAAGACACTTGTCCTGGCAGGTGCCTGCTGGATGGCAATCCCAGGATACACGTTCACACTGACTTTGCCCTTTCCTACCTAAAAACATCTCCAGCTTCTCCATTTGCCTCCACTGGACTCTCTGATCTTTCCTGGATGGCCGTGTGTTGCAGGATTCAAAACCTGGACCAGCTGGACGCAGCTGTAATCTCAGCTGTAATCTGGAAGGCAGAGGCAGGCGATCTCTGAGTTTGAGGCCAGCTTGGTCTACAGAGTGAGTTCCAGGATAGCTAGGGCTACACAGAGAAACCCTGTCTCGAAAAACCAAAACCCAACAACAAACAAACAAAATACTTGGATAGGTTGCCCACCTCTTATTTGTCTGTCCTTTAGCCACTCCTCTCTCTGTAGTTTAGTGTCCTGTGATAGAAAAATAGGGAGAAAAATCTAGTGTTACAGGATTGTTAACATTTTCTCTTTTAGTTTTTCATGTATTTATTCTTTATTTAATTAAAATATAATTATAGCTGGGCAAAGTGGGACATGCCTCTAATCCCAGCACTCAGGGAAACAGGCTGGTGGATGGCTGTGAGTTTGAGGCCAGCCTGGTCTACATATTAAGTGCAGGACAACCAGGGCTACACAGAGAAACCCTGTTTGAAAAAACAAGAACAACAATAACAAAAAAGATACTGTAAAATATAATTATATATTTCCCCTTTCTTTTCTCCTACCCTTTTCCTGCCCTGTAATCCACTGCCTCCTCTTATTTAACCATTGTTGTTAGATAGACATATAAATACAACCTGCTGGGTCTCTTTCCGGTTGCCAGCAAGTGTAAGTCCAGAGCTGACCATGTGATATTGGAAAACCAATCAGAAGACTCATTCCCTGGGACGCTCCAATCTCCCTGACTCAGTTATTGTTAATGGCCTGCAGCTCTTTATCTAGAGATGGAGTATCTTTTTTTTTCTTTTTCTTTCTTTTTTTTTTTTTTTGCATGAACACATATGTGTGCGGTACGTGGTTTCCCGAACACTGGGATCTATGTGGGTACGGAAGGCCTGTCTGCTGCAAGCATAAGCGCTTTACCGAGTGAGCCACCTCCGAAGCCTTGTTATCAAATCCTCACCCCTCAAGCGTTCCACCTAAGTGACACGAGAGGCCTGAGGGAAGCCTCGGACATATGTAACTAATAATTGGGAACGCTTGGACTAATACCATGGTTAAACATTTAGGGAGCATCCTGCCAAGTGTTGGGAATTCAGTGAATGAAGGTAGACACTGTGAGCCGGTCGTGGTGGCACACGCCTGTGATCCCAGCACTCAGGAGGTAGAGGCAGGTGGACCTCTGTGAGTTCCGGGCCAGCCTGGTCTCCAGAGTGAGTCCAGGACAGCCAAGCCTACACAGAGAAGAAGAAGAAGAAGAAGAAAAAAAAAGACACTGGAAAATGGATGAGGTGGGGTAAAGAATACACAGTACCAGGCACAAACAGGATGCTCAGGAAACAGTGGGTCCTCCTCCTTTCTTCCCAGTCATGTCCTGGCTCTGAGCAAAACCCCAATGTTCGCCGCCGAAGCCTACAGACCTGACTTGCTAAAGTGGGAAGAGTTGCTGAGCCAATCGTCACCTTAGAATGTGCCAACCAAGAACTTTCTCTAGGGACTTTAGGAGACGGGCGAGCTCCCGGGGGGCAGCCAAGCCCTCTCCCCTAGCCTCTGCCGACATGTCCAGCTGGCATCTAAAAGTGGGACCAGAAAGAGTTTGCCTTCCTCGGCCGTGGGTCATTCCTGGATTTCCATAGCTGATCCAGGCTGAAATCTCAGAAACACGGTGGGTTGTGTCAACCCTTTGCAGCCAGCTTTAAAGTGTTCATGCCCTGTTCAGAGTGGCCACCTCAGCCTTCACAGACTTCTCGGTCTCTAACAGGAAGGGCTCTCATCTAGGCTGCGAGGCTCCGAACACTTCTAAGAAGTTCTGTCGGGCTCTGGGATAAGTGTAAGTGTTTCCTGTTTTGAGAGTGTGTCTTGAAGGGAAGAGTGTTTCCCCAGCAAGTTTAAGGTCTGGGGTTCTGTCCCTGGTGCTGCAAAAATAAACAGATACATAATCAAAGAGCTTCCTGCTCTTGGAAAGAAGCCCAGAAATGGAATGGATGGTGGCAAGGGCAGAGACTGGGGGAAGGAAGGACGTGGGGAGGGACTCTGAAGTAACTCAGAGGACACAGGTATAACTTGACTTTAGAGACCTGAGATATGTCCAAGATCATGACAGGAGGAAACAGGAGGGAGACCGGGCTGGAGAGATGACGACACAGGGCTTTCTGGCTAAGAGCACTGGCTGTTCTCAGCACCCACAGGGTGGCTCACGACTATCCACAACTCCAGTTTCAGGAGATCCAACACTCTCTTTTGGCTTCCTGGGGTACCCAGCATGCACACGGTGCACAGACATACATATGCACACAAAACGCTCATACACATAAAATGAAAATAAATCTCAAAAAGCAAAACCACTAAAAAATAAAAAACAAACAAACAAACAAAAACCTCCAACCTAGTCCGGGCATGGTGATGCACACCTGTAATCCCAGCACTCAGAAGGCAGATCGAAGCAGATTTGGTTGAGTGTTCAAGGCCAGCCTGGGCTACATAACAAGTTCTGGGATAGCCAGGGCTACTTAGTGAGAAATTGCTTTAAAAAAAAAAAAGTATTAACAACCTAGAGGCTAGAAGACCAGATTCGGGGTCCCAGTCCCCATGTTACGTGTCTCACAACTGCCTATAACTACAACTCCAGGGATATCTGATATCCCCTTCTGGTCTCCGCAGGCACCGGACTCACAAGCACAGCTCCCACCCAGCCCCCGCCCCCCGCCCCTGTATGTGTCCACACAATCATAACTAATCCTTTGGAAAAATAAATACGTACATCCTGCTGGATGCTGAGTGTCAGGCACTGCCTCATCCCGCAATCCCTCAATAGCATTATCTCACCACAGACCCGTGAGGTTGGCACCAGTATCTAAGCTTCATTGAAGAGGGGAGCAGGCACCTCAGAAAGACAGCCATACTTTCCCAATGCCTCACAACTAAGACACAGGACAGGATGGTCCCTGGAGTGACTCTGCAGCCTCAACATTCATGTCACCACTAGGTGAAGCATGGTGGGAAAGTAAGAATTGAGCAGAGGAATTGAGTGGGCGAGACTGTCTTTGCCAGAGGGGGTTTCCGCCTGGCTGAGCTGCAGGGAAGTGAAATAAACTGCTGAGTCCTCTGTCCCTACTCTAGAGTGATTACTTGGGTAAATGAAGCATGCCCTCTCTATCTTGCATACTTTCTCAAATGTCTCTGGTGATTGACAGCTTACCTAGCCCTACTCCAGGGGTTTGGAGAGCTCTCACTTCCTCTTGTCCTCAAGGATCTTCCCAAGGAGTCTAGGCTACCATTCAAACTTCTCTGAAGGCGTGGTGGGGAAGTGGGGACAAGCATAGAAATGGCATCTGACTGGTTTCAAACACTGACTCTGCCCTGGGCCTCACTGTGTGGCTGTGGACATTGGTTTCATTTTCCAGTGCCTTAGTTTCTGCAGCTGAGAAATGGGAGGCGGCTGTCCAAAGGCTCAGTGAGCTGGGCACAGTGACTTTGATCCCAGCACTGGGAAACTAAAGTGAGGGAACAGTGAGTGTGAAGCCAGCCTGTATTCCACTGGCAGTTCCAGGCCTTTGAGGGCTGGGGCCACGCAGTAAGACCCTGGTACAGAGGGGGCGGAGGGGGGAGGAGCTTTTGAGTGAGGTTTCTTCATCCAGTGATGCTTCAAAGAGTAGAAACATCAGAGGATTGAAACTGGAGTCTGTCACTGCAGACCCATGTTCTAAGAAACACAAAAGCACCTGTCAGAAAAGAATGGAACCTGATGAAAAGCAAATCTACAGAAAGGAATTTAAACATAAAACTTACGGTGAGCAGCCGTGGCACATGCCTTTAATCTCGGCAGTGGCAGGAGGATCTCTGAGGCCAGCCTGGTCTACAGAGTGAGTTCTAGGACAGCCAGGGCTACACAGAGAAACCCTGTCTTGAAAAACCCAAACTAGATAGATAGATGGATGGATAGATGGATAGATCTTTAAATGTTGCATCGCTAGAATGTTGCTAAAGCAAAGACCTTTAAAGAAAAGAACAGACTCAACTATACTACTGAGCATTATTGATCTACTTCAATTAATGTACTCAGGTAGGGCGCCAAATCCCCCCCAAAGAATGCAATTCTAACTGAACAAAGGGTGTTTGCAAAAATAAACCAGACACCAGGTCATAAGCACATTTTAAGAAGCTTCAGAACATTGAAATCTTACGCAATATGTTAAATTAAAAAGATTCAACAATAAGATATCTGGGAAAGCCATATGTGTTTGGGAAATTAAACAATATGTTTGCAAAAATCCAAATAAATGGCACATATGCCCAAACGAAGTCTACCTGTGAATGTTTGTCATTTTGTTCATCATTTTCAGAGCTCAGAAGCAGCCAAGCTCTCCTTCAGTGAGTGAGTGCGTGTGGGATTTTCATGGCGGCCTATCTCTTTGTGGCTAAAGCGGGTCTGTTGCTGGCTTGCTCTTGCATGCTGTGACCCAGGCACTTAAGACCCTGACCTGCATGTAGTACACGGGTCTGTTTTTGCTTTTTAAAACACTTTCAGGTGCACATGTGGAAGTCAGAGGCTGTCTCTCTGCAAACGGCTCTCCTCCTCCATCCTGTGAGCTCAGGACCTCAGGCTGGGCGGCAAGTGCCTTTTCTGCTGAGCCATGTCGCAGCTCTTGCTTTGTTTTTTGACAGGGCCTCATGCTCAGGCTGGCCACCAGCTTTCTATGTGTGTGAGGATGAAATTAAGCTCCTGATCCTCTTGCCTCCACCTCTCTAATGCTGGGATTATATTGCAGCATCTTATGGGATGATGAGGTCCAATCAAATCCTGGGCTTCCTTCATGCCAGACAAACACTCACACTCCACCACCCAAGCCACACTCCCAGTCCTAGCCTGGACTGTCTAGAAGAAAATCCAGGTGGAGAGCTGGCGCAGCAGCGACGAGCACCTGTCGCTGTTTCAGGTTGAGTTCTAGCACTGATGTGTAATTTCACAACCATCCTCCTTGAGTGACAGTGGCTCTCAACCTTCCCGGTGCTGTGACCCTTTAACGTATTTCCTCATGTTGTGGTGACCCCAACCATAAAATTATTTCACTGCTACTTGATAACTGTAACTTTAACTCGGTTTTGAATTGTACTATAAATATCTGATATGCAGGCTATCTGACATGTGATTCCGGGGGGGGGGGGGCGTGACACTCAGGTTGAGAACCTCTGCTTGCTCTGTGGGTACTGGTACACTCACATTCAAGCAAAACACTCATACACGTGAAATGATAAACCTATGAAGAAGCCATGATAGGACATGGTGAGGGCTGGACACGTACTGTAGTTGGTAGCCATGTTAGCTAGCATTCATACAAGCCCTGGGTTAGGTCTCCAAAACCAAGTGCTCTGGGTGTGCTGGCAAGAAGATCCCAGCAGGAGGGTCGGAAATTCAATCCTGCCAA
This sequence comes from Psammomys obesus, assembly GCF_907164565.1. Classification (NCBI taxonomy): domain Eukaryota; kingdom Metazoa; phylum Chordata; class Mammalia; order Rodentia; family Muridae; genus Psammomys; species Psammomys obesus. The sequence continues at coordinate 4,412,386 of NW_026590062.1, forward strand.
CGACACACGAGACTCGGGAAAAAGCTAAGAGTGAGGGCCTGTCTGAGGGAGTCTCATTGCTCCAATCACAGGACGTTCTGGAAAAAGAAAACTATGGAAGCAGTAAAAAGATCACTGGTCCTCAGGGGCTGAGCAGACAGATGAATAGGCACGACTTGGGAAATTTTAAGACAGCACCAGTCTCCATGACTCTGTAATGGTGGACACATACCATGACATGCTTGTTCAAGCCCGGAGAACTGACACCACAGAGGGAAATTGTATAGTGTTACTGGTGGATCCATTAGGGAAAGTTTTGTGTCAGAGAGAGCTCTGTATGTTCCTATAATTTTTCCTGTAGCTTGAAGCTGTTCTATCTCTATCTTTCTGCTTGTGTGTTTGTGTGTGTATGTATGTATGTATTATGTATGTATGTTTGCTTGTTTCTCTTTTGGTGCTGGGATTGGACTCAGGCCTTGCGTGTGTGGAAGACATGCTCCACTGCAGAGCTGTGCCCTCCACTCTACGTTTAGGGCCAGTGAGATGGTTCAGTGGGAAGAAACATGCTGCCAAGCTTGAGGACCTGTGTTGGTGCCTGAGTCGGGTCCCCAGGACCCACGTGTGTAGGAGGAGAGAACCAACTTCAGAAAGTTGCAGGTGGGTACACTGAGGAAGATGTTTGGGCTTTGGCACAGATGATGTAAGCAAAAGAGAACACAGGCCAATAGGGGCTGACAGGAGGGGCTCTGGGGAAGACCAAGTGTCTCTTGCTTGTCGGTGCAGTGGAAAAGGGAAGACGGAAGTGGGAGATAGGCTGTGAGACCAGGCAGGCCTCAGGCCAGCCTGGAACCTTTGACCCTCGAAGAAGCATGTCTAAGCCAGGCCTGGCAATGCTTGCTCCCGGAGTTTTTGCCTGAGGCGGATGATGCGTCCTGGGAGGCTCTCCAAGTCTCCTTTGAACATACTCGGTGGATAAAGCCATCCTATAATTACCATGGGGATAATTAGAGGCACTTTCATGGTCTCTTTCAACAAATATTACACAAGCTATGGCCCACTCATCTTGGGGGTAGGGTTGGAGGAGACCAAAGTACCCCCCTCCCGGGGGCTAGTCAACACCTGAACCCTTGCCAAACACACCTGCCTCCCCGGCCGAGGCTGAGACGTGGAGATTCCCCTGGGACTGTCCAGCTTGGAACGGAGTGCCGCTGGGACAGGCGCTGAAAGTCACTCCTTGAGTGCTGTGGGACGGGCAGTGTCTAGCCAGCGAGTGGGCCTCTAGTTTAGTCCAGCTTCGCCTTCTTAGAGGACTGCAAGCTTGCAGAGATCCTGATGGTGACCCACAGACGCTTTCTATATCCTGACAGTCTCAGCCTTAGACGCTCAAAGTCACCAGGCTCCGGGCTCTCTTGATCTTAGGGACCCTGCACACAGGGTTTCTGGGGCCTGGACGGCCTCCCAGCCCCACCGAGGGCTATTTGGTTCTTGGCATGGAGTTTGTGTGTTTTCCTGAAACACTTTGGGAGCCTCTGGTTTAGATCTCTAGATCTTCATGGACCCCTTTCCCTCCTTTCTTACACCATTTCCCCCACTGAATAGCGTAGGGTCTTCCCTTTTAGCAAGGCTTTGGCTTGTTTTGTCAGCCACTCCTGTTCCATTCACCTCACACTAACTTGGCTTAATCTTGTGTGACTCACTGGGAATCAAAGCCTCAGAGAGTTGCCCAGAGGCACCTGCTTGTCATTTCTGTTTCTTTAGCAACGTGTCTGACCTGTTTTGTTCCTAACTCCCTTGAGAAAGAGTCTGGGCACCTCCCACCGCCACTCCTGCTTCTGGCTTCGGGCCTTTCCCATGGGACCTGAAACCTCACTCATTCGGCTTGGAGACTCAGAAGTGACTGTGTAAGGCTTGAGGTCACAACTGGCTTTCTGTATAAGTACCTTGGAGAATTGTAAGGGTTCCATGAATGTCAAGACTTAGGGTTCTTTGCCGTTTCAGCTCCCCAGGACACCTGTGGGGTTTGTGGCCGGGCAGGCACTTGAAAGCTGGTACCTTTTGGGTAGAGGAAGATGGTTTTATTGAGACCCTGGATTAAACCCTCCCTGACACCTTTACTTGGGCTCTCTGTTGATGCTCAGGGTGGAGGGACAGCTAGAATTTGGCTGGTCTTAGCACCTGGCGTTGGGGAAAGGAAGGCGGAAAGCTTGTGTGTACTTGGCCGCCTTGTGACAGGCTTCCCCTTAGAGAATAGGCAAGGCAGCAGCTCTATGGGTAGAGGCCAACTGATCTACTTGAAGATAGACTCGGGTTGTGTCCTTCCCTACAAGCCTGGATAGGCCTGGGAAATTAGAGCTGCGTTAGAGCCTGGCCTAAGGCTGGGTGAACCACAGAGGATCCATTGCAGGTTGCACGTGTGTGAGCCTTGCTCCCTGTGGAAGGAAGAGATGGGAATTCTGGGAGCAGTGCTGTGTTGATTTGCCAACCATGGTTCTGGATCATGATCATTTCATTCGCAAGTAACTGAGAGCGAGGCCAAGGCTTCAAAGCCTGGCCTCCACCCACCATCTTAGTGTCTTTGCCCGACAGCCTGTAGCACAAATCATCCATCCCCTGCCTGGTTCCAAGCTCAGCCCAGAAACTCCCATTTCTGGGTCTTGCTCTGTGCCGCTCTCCTGCCAAAATGACTTTCCTGTTGTCAGACACTGGTTTTGGGCTGTCTCGATCCTGGGAAAATGTCCTCCAATGCCCCCGGTGTGGGTGGGGGAGCGTTCAGTTCATTGTACCAACCCATCTTTACCTAAGGCTTAGGTTCCTGAGGTTGGTCCCTGCTCTGTTATGTTTACACCCCGGGCACCTTTTGTTCTTGCCTCCTCTCTTTTCCTTTTGTTTTCTTGCTCAGGCTGACCTTAAACTCTGTACGTCAAATTCCCTGTATAGCTGAGGATGACCTTAACCTATATATCTCTTTTTACCTCATTTCTGTAGTTCTAGGATTAAAGTGTCATGTAGTCCAGTTGTGTCGCTGGAAAAATCCTCTATGTGTCCCTTCAGCCCCTGATGACCTTTTAACTGTTTCATACTTATTTTTCCAGAATGTCACGTGGTCAGAAACACTATGTAGCATCCTCAAATACGCTCTTTATCTTTAGATATATTCTTTTCACTCTTCTCCCAGTCTTTATTAATTCGATACAGGGCCTCTTCATGAAGTCTTGGCTGGCCTGGAGCTCACTATGTTGACTAGGCTGTCCTTGAACTCATAGATCTATCTGTCTGCCTCTGCTGGGATTAAACCATGACACTAATCCTTTTTTTTTTTTTTTTTTTAACCTTCTGACAGGGTCTCAGGTAACACTCTACCAACTGAGCTATGCCCATCCACCGTATCTAAAGTAGCCTGCTCCCTTCCTTTATTCTCTGTCCCATTACTCTATTAATAGCTTCACGACTCTGAAATAATCTTCGTGCTTTGGTGAGCTTGAACAACCTATACCTCTTCCCCGAGAATGTGTATGCAAGGACAAGGGCCCAGGTGAAGGAGCTGACGCCTAGCGGGCACCCAGCAAGGATGTGCTGACAGGTTCCACGAAGACGAGCATGTATATAGCATTTTACTTTGGCACCAGGCACCGCGAGGGCTATTTGCTGAACCCAACGAGGGAACCCTGCAAGGCGGGGACCAGAATGCAGCGCTCGGCCCACCACAAGACAGTTGACTGGCAGTTGAGGACCCGGGCCCGCCGACGGTTGATGCAAGGTTGACAGCTGAGTGGCAGTCAACCGACGCGCACCGGGGCCGCTCGGCAGGGAAGGGGCCTAGCAGCCGGCGCCCGCCGCCAACCGTAGCCTCGAGCCTAGCCGAGCGCTCCGCGCATGGGCCGCGCGCGGGGGGCGGACGCGCGCGGGTCACGTGAGCGTGTTTTGGGCACGTGACGCGCGGCCCGGGCTCGCCCCCGCCCGCTCCCTCCTCCCTCGGCGGGTGTGCTCCGAGCGGCCTCGCCTCACCGCCTAGCGCCCCCCTCAGCCGTTGCCGCCGCCGCCGCCGCCGCCGGCCATGTCCCCCGGCCGCCGCCGCCGCCGCCCGAGCGCGGCGCTCCCG